>NC_091325.1:5825721-5945721 GCF_038502225.1 Cherax quadricarinatus | reverse complement strand
CACACACAAACACACACACAAACACACATACTTATCCACAAATGTTATTTAATTCGAAGAAGAGGCTTTCAACATTTTAACAAATACCGAAAATATGTAGATCTGAGGCTTCTACTCCGCTAATAATTGACAGTTTAGTACGCGGTGATCTTACTAATGCCAGAAGCAAAATAATAAATACACAGCAATAACAATAAAAAACTATTATGTATTATTATTGCATCATAATGCTACGTGTGTAAGTTAAATATGTGATTAGGCTTTTTACGAGATTTAAACCCAAGATACACCTGCAAACTATCCTTAAGAAATGCCGTTATGATTTATGCTTTAGGCTAATTTTTCTCTGAATTGTTTATTTACTCCCATCGTGGTACAAACGGGTGGAGTTTTGAGGCAGCGAGACGTTAACAAGGCACCACAACGTTCACACAAGTGAATTGGATATCCCACTGACATTACCTGAGCAGCATTTTGAAATCACTCAAGCGTTTAACTCTGTAACTCGCCCTAATCAACGTCGTTTTCTTATGATTTCAGAATGCAACTTGTGTTTGTTTTGTACTTTATGAAGTAAAGAGTAAGTAATCCTGGCACTCTAAAAAATTAAGTTAGTTAGAGTCAGGTCATTCTCGCACTTCGGAACACTAAACTGAGGCATCGTTGTACTCAGAAAGTTGAGATTAAGTTAGATCATCCTAGCATCCTGAAAGAAAAGGTTCAGTTTAATTTTTCTGACATCCGTACAGTTAGGCTAGATGCTTAGATCATCCCGACACCCCAAAAGGTTCGTAAATGCCTCACAAATTCTACAAGTGGCATCTTAATAGTATGACAGCCCATACAACATGACCAGCATCCCGTGAGGCAGGGAACATCCAGCATCTTCCTTGCACTTCTCCCTCTTGACAAGCCCCACCACAAGCGTGACAGGTTTTGCCTATGCAGCGGTAACAGGAGGGCGGGGAAAAGAAAAGAGGGTCGCAGTTCTCTGACGATACACGGGCGGCAACCCGGGTCTTCCTTCTCGTGGATAAAAAGGTTAATTTCCCTCGGCCAATGGATAAAAACACGAGCTTGAAGACCGTGGATGCTTTTAGGGACGCTGAAGGTAAACTAGAACTTGTTTACTGCGGATATTGAGATCATATTTATACACAGAGGTCAACTGGGTTATGAGTACGGCTATGTAATGTTACGTGGGTAATGTGGCGATTAAAAAAAAAAAGTTTTACGTTTTATTGTGAAGTGATGTTTCATTGGCTACGTTGCACTATTGCTGAGAAATGTGAGCGTCTTGTGATGGATGCAGAGTAGCTGGGAGGAATAATTACCCTGATGTGGTCACGGTGAGACATGCAAAGCGCTGATTATGCCAGGAGAGTAGTGAGAAAACTTTGTCCTTCATATTCGCAAAACCTACTTGTTCAAGTCACAATTAGTGACAGTCTAGCAGGAAGTCAACATTATTTAATCCGAATTTGTAGCAGAATTGTAGTATATTTAACCATCCCAGTAGGATTTGTCACTAGTAATGCATAATATTTTTTTAACGTGGATTTTTTATGAGGAATTTTAGTATAAATTAACATAAGTTTGGCTTTTTTTTTGGGGGGGAGGGAATACTATTGACTAACTTGGCTACATTGATAGGATCAAAACAAACACACAAATACACACACAAACCTGAGGCCAATATTATAAAAAGGTAAAACACGCAGAAAGCCGTGAATTACAATCCTGTGTGACATATATGAATCACGTGCAAGTTGAGGGAACAGAAATAAGATAAAATGTGTTGGACATCTAGAAGGAAATTCCTTACAAAAAGCTCACAGGAATTCGGTATGAAGCTGTAAAATTATTTTTATTATAATTAGGAGACGTGCTAAACCAGTAGGGGGCCATAAAGCACAAAGTAGAAGGCATGTTAAAAATTGTCTTCACAAAACAGTAGCTAATGATTAGAATGATATCAAGAATTTATGTACCACGAAACATTGAGATTTTAAGAGGATAAACGATGAATTTATACCAGAAGTCTTCACAAGCATTAACTCTATTCCTGAAACTACAAATGAATAACTACAAATAGAGCATTATCAGTTGGTAATTACAGAGCACGATGAAGAAATGAAATTAACACAAAATAAATTAAAAACAATTTTGTAGGTCTGTTAACTCATTACATTATTATTATAATCAAAGGGGAAGCGCTAAACCCGGAGTATTATACTGCGCCTAGGGGGGATATGGAGGGCATTCAGGCTGAATTCGGGGAACTGGAACACAGATCCAATTCCCTAAATCAAGAGCCTCTCACCAACATCAAGGAACCTTCCTTGAGGGTTACCTCATTACAAATGCTGCTAAGAAGTTGACCAACTTGTCTTGTCTCAAATGCCCTATTTAAATATATGTTTTTTCTTTTAATTCATCTTCCATCCAACTACTCTATAAGCACATTTACACAAAAAAAAAAACTATTTCACCCAAAAAAATTAAATTTGTAATTTAAAGAAGCGTCTATCACTTAGCAGCATTACAATTAGCAAAGTTTTAAGTTGCTTGCCAGAGACGTACTTAGCATCGTGAGTAATGTGATTGTCAAGCAGGTGACTTGTGATACTGTGGCTGCCTGCTTCAAGTGAACCATCTATCAAGGAGAACCAGAAGTAACAAGGAAAATTTCATCACTGCCAAGCTACAGTGCAAACTGGGCCCGCCCAGTGTCCTCTCTTGTGCTGAATGTATCATCAGTCTTGGAAAAGAACATTATTTATTTTCACACTCGCATTATGCCAATGGTACTGGTGATATTCTCTGAGAAAATGGTTGGTAGGCTAATTGGACTTAAAACCTATCAACTACTCACTGAGCCGTTACGGCTGCATATCACCTGTTCACCAACAGTCAAAGAATACCTGAATTCCTAAACAGAGCAATTATTGTAAACTCTCAACATATATACAGTGAGTCTATTGGCTCAAGATAGTCCTGTAATGACCCGTTCAGTGTCTAAGCAACCACTGGTAACACCCGTCCTGCGGATCCATCACATTAACAAGAACATCCCATTGACTTGTGCGTTACGTGTAGCTGTAAATTATTCTTATATATTCGCGAGAATCTTTAACTGTTGAGTTTATTTTTCACATTACGCCTTTTGCATCATCTACATTTTAGTTACTATTATTATTATTATTATTATTATTATTATTATTATTATTATTATTATTATTATTATTATTAAATTCATGGGCGAGCGCTAAACCAGTATGAATTATGCAGCGTCTGGGACCATAGAATATATTAAAGACCGATTCAAGGAAGGAAAGAGTAGGTTCAGCTCCTTGAATCAAGAGCCCATCAACGGCATCAAGGAACATTCCTCGAAGGGTTATTTTATGTTACTCTAGGTTACGTTAGGTAAGATTAATTTAACCTAAAGGAGCCGCATATTTTAATTCCATTAAACAAATTTTATGAACGGGAGGATAACCTCGGTAGCGGGATTAAGAATGCAAACGCGTAGATAATGCCAAACAATACGTTATTCTCTTGCCGTTTTGAAGACTGGTTGTGTTGTGGGGGTCTTGACTAGTCAACGTGTGTGTTGACGATGATGGAGAGGCAGGACAGGCAGATACAGATGGACAAGATGGATAGGTTGGGACAAGATGGATAGGTTGGGACAGATGGATAGGACTAATATATTAAAGCAAATGGACAGGAGGGAGAAATAAACGCAAGAACAGATACGACAGATAGACAGAGGAAAAACGTGGAACAGATGGACGGAAGAAAACCGTTAGGACAGAAGGCCAGGGCATAAACGTTAGAGCAGATGGTCCTGAGAGACGTTTTTGACAGACAGAATTAAGTGACTTTTGCTTGTCTCCGGAATGGGTATGCAGTGGACAATCTGCCATTCGACGACAAACGCGATACTGTTCACAAATACCTCGAACTTAAGGAACCATGACAACATATATGTCCATTCAGTATCATCGTTAGTAGGATTAAATGTGAACTGTTACACCAACGGCATTGTGACTTTTAATTTGACAGTATACTTGAAAGAAGGACTTCTGTGTTCTGCAAAGCTACATCTTGGAGAGACGAAATGCGATAATTAAAAACATAACTTTTTAGGGCATACAAAATTATTAGAAAAATTGGACGAATGTCTGTCTTGAATTTCAAAGAAAAGAGTGATTCACAATTATACTCATCTTATTCTCTTCCCATTTTTTTAAATCTGGAAGGAAATTGTTTGCCATTTCTCCCAGTAGTGGGAATGGACTCAAACCAAGGGAGATAGGATAATTATATCACCCATTTTTACATTGTTTTTGCCAAATATTCTTAACCAATTGGATTTAACGCAGACTGGGCACGTGGAGAACACAAGCAGTGGGAAGAACAGGTGTGCTAGATGGTTCGTTGTTCTAACGAGGACTACATAAAATATACACAAGTGTTTAGCTGCCCACGCCCTCGTGAGCTACAAAACTGTTGTACCGGCAGCTGTGTATTGCTCAGCACACCTGTAGCAAAGCTGACTAGCGTGCACATTGTTAAATTTTCTCTCTCATTCTCTCTCTCTATCTCTCTCTCTCTCTATCTCTCTCTCTCTATCTCTATCTCTCTCTATCTCTTTTCAAACAGTTTTACAAGGTTCGGTTAAGGATACCTAACTTTATTTAGAAGCTAAGAGCTATTACCTACATCAGTTCATTTAAAAACATTTTTATTGTTGTGAGACATACAAATAGGGAACAGGATGAAGTTGGAGCAATCTGTGGGACAGCAATTCCATTTAATAATCTGACTTTATTTCGTTAATACCATTTTGCTGTATGAACATGTTCCAAACTAGAGTCATCCTAGGAATGAATGATCTCAGATCAGCGATATTCTGGAGAAGGGTACAGTTAGAGTGAAGTTGCTGCTTGCTGCCCGTCCTGTGTAGAAACTCACTTCTCACTGTCCTCGAAGTGAAACCAACTGTGGTACTTTGACAGTATTGACCTCGTACATTACAGTAAGGCCGTCCACACCCCTCGGTGTTGAAGGTTCTGCTGAAATGACAGATCTATCCAGGATGGGTCCAGGAGGTGTCTTGCTGTGTTCTCTAATCTGTCAAGAAGAAACAGATGAGATGGAGGGCAGGCAATCCAAGAAAGTGGAGCATACTCAAGGTGTGAGCGTACTTGTGCCTCGTACAGAATCTTGCACCCTCTACTGTCGAGCAGATGCAAGATACGTTGAAGTGCTGTGGTTCTTCATGGTCAGTTTGGAGTCAGATTTCACCCCAAGAATATCAACTTCGTCCCCATCTCCGTCTCTCTCTCTCTCCCTCCGATCTTCATTTTATTGTGCGGTGAGTCATTCCGAAGTACGATCTCCTTTTCTCACTCACCACTTTACAACCGCTAGCAGTTGTGATCTGGTAGTTGTGGTTAGCTGTTATTTTCTGTGGACTAGTAGTTATAATCGGTGTCACTGTGTTTACCACAAGAGGTCAGTAATGCCACGGCCTTTTTTGAACCACGCTTCTTCATTACCACCACAAGTAGCTCTTTCAGGTTACTTTGTTTTACCTCCTCAGCAATATACAATATATATATATATATATATATATATATATATATATATATATATATATATATATATATATATATATATATATATATATATATATATATATATATATATATATATATATATATATATATATATATATATATATATATATATATATATACATTGATAGATATACATCAGTACTGTATAAAATATAACAAAATTTTAAAAAAATATTATGAAACTCCTCCAGTAGGCATTCCCCTTCTGGACGGGCCCACTAAGACGCTGGAACAGGAAATTGTCATCCCTTGGGTTTCTACTAGTGTCCATGAGCCTTGAACACAAGCGTCTCCTATCCTATTGGAACAAATTGGTATTGGCGACCAAAGTCTCTATATTTGCTGAGTTTGAATTCATGCCTGTCATCAGTCGTTCCTCCGTGTTGACCAACACTGTAATGGATATTGATGTCAGTCTGAGTGGACAGGTGATATAATCCCACGAGGTTTCACAACAGGCAAGAATAAGGATTTAAACAGCCATTAGCCAAAAACGCCCCCGATCTTCTCTTTTTAAATTTCTTTATCTCAATCAACCTCTCCAATACAATGGGAAGGAACATGTGAGGGGAAGGATATTAATTAATGTGAGAAGAACGAGGTTAAGTAGGGAAGAAGTGAGAAAGGATGGGCAGTAAGCGAAATGGATATGTGAAGTGGAGGAAGGCGACTAGTAAAGGATGGAGTATGGGGAGGGAGAATTGGGATGGAATTTGGTCCTTAGTGGGAGGGAGAGTGGGCATGGATATAGGTGGGAGGGATGTAGGTATGTCTTGGCCTAGGTATGAGTACAAAAGATGTGGGTGGGAGGGGTTAGTTTTTGGGCCTGGTCTGGAGTGGGAAGGACCATCAGCGCGTGGGCGCGCGCTTAGGCGTGGATGGAGGCTGGAGGAAGGGCGTGACAAGCAACAGGTGTGCGTCACGCCCGCACGCCCACCTCACGGGAGAAAACGTGGGCGCGTCGAACTAACGCCTACGTAAGCTCGCCCACACTTGTGGCCAGAGAGAGAGAGAGAGAGAGAGAGAGAGAGAGCAATAATAACGAACAATAGTGTACACCCTCAGTTTCTCTCTACGGTTTTACCTCTTTCTTACTTTCTTAGCTCAGTAAGGAGTTATGATATTCCAAGTGTGTGTGTGTGTGTGCGTGTGTGTGTGTGTGTGTGTGTGTGTGTGTGTGTGTGTGTGTGTGTGTGTGTGTGTGTGTGTGTGCGTGTGTGTGTGTTGGTGTCGAGCTCCGGGTATTGGAGCAAGCTCTAATCTGTGTGTTCAGTGATCTGTGTCGTCTCAGTTTTTAGACGCTGAGCTGTTTTGTCTCCCACTACCTCGTTCCCAAGACCGTTCCAGTTCTGTACTGCTCTTACATTGTAAAATCATCTCCTGATATCCCTGTGACTCATCTGGGTTCTCAGTCTCCACCTGTGTTCCCTCGTCCTGGATACTGTCTGTCCTTGTTTACCCTATTTATTTCCCAGAGAAACTTGTGTGCTGTGATCATATCTGCTTTTGTTCTTCCAGCACACGAAGTTCAGTTGTGTTACTTTTTAGATGTAGCTGAGTGTTTTGTTACCCGCTTGATTAACTACATGTTATCTATCTACCGTTTGTGGGTTCTCTGAATCATCATCCCAAGTTGTTGCTGCTTGTGGCATGAAGTTCCAGAAATAAGAAAGTAGACAAACTTTTGAGAATCGCTCAGGATTCTGCATCAGATCACAATAAGATAAAAGGGAAGAAAAATGTATGGAATCCATCTTTAAGCAGGACCTGACATTATGCCTAGATTCTACCTGGGTTTCTTGCTTACAGCAAATGTCCTTACAATGTTTCGTCTCTGTTTTCTTATTATTGTGGTATGATGGGTATGCTGAACTCTTCTGAAATGCCTTTTTTATAATTTTTCCACATCCGAAGAGTATTTTAATATATATATATATATATATATATATATATATATATATATATATATATATATATATATATATATATATATATATATATATATATATATATATATATATATATATATATATATATATATATATATGCAAAACAACCACTCTGAAAGAATGGAGAAATTCCAAGCGCTTTCGTGACTACTCACATTATCAAGGATAATGTGAGTAGTCACGAAAGCGCTTGGAATTTCTCTATTCTTTCAGAGTGGTTGTTTTGCATATTCTGAAATCACCTGTTTACTGTGATCTTATTGCATATATATATATATATATATATATATATATATATATATATATATATATATATATATATATATATATATATATATATATATATATATATGTGATAATAAATATATATATATATATATATATATATATATATATATATATATATATATATATATATAATATATATATATATATATATATATATATATATATATATATATATATATATATATATATATATATTTATTATCACACTGACCGATTCCCACCAAGGCAGGGTGGCCCGAAAAAGAAAAACTTTCACCATCATTCACTCCATCACTGTCTTGCCAGAAGGATGCTTTACACTACAGTTTTTAAACTGCAACATTAACACCCCTCCTTCAGAGTGCAGGCACTGTACTTCCCATCTCCAGGACTCAAGTCCGGCCTGCCGGTTTCCCTGAACCCCTTCATAAATGTTACTTTGCTCACACTCCAACAGCACGTCAAGTATTATAAACCATTTGTCTCCATTCATTCCTATCAAACACGCTCACGCATGCCTGCTGGAAGTCCAAGCCCCTCGCACACAAAACCTCCTTTACTCCCTCTCTCCAACCTTTCCTAGGCCGACCCCTACCCCGCCTTCCTTCCACTACAGACTGATACACTCTTGAAGTCATTCTATTTCGCTCCATTCTCTCTACATGTCCGAACCACCTCAACAACCCTTCCTCAGCCCTCTGGACAACAGTTTTCGTAATCCCGCACCTCCTCCTAACTTCCAAACTACGAATTCTCTGCATTATATTCACACCACACATTGCTCTCAGACATGACATCTCCACTGCCTCCAGCCTCCTCCTCACTGCAACATTCATCACCCATGCTTCACACCCATATAAGAGCGTTGGTAAAACTATACTCTCATACATTCCCCTCTTTGCCTCCAAGGACAAAGTTCTTTGTCTCCACAGACTCTTAAGTGCACCACTCACTCTTTTCCCCTCATCAATTCTATGATTCACCTCATCTTTCATAGACCCATCCGCTGACACGTCCACTCCCAAATATCTGAATACATTCACCTCCTCCATACTCTCTCCCTCCAATCTGATATTCAATCTTTCATCACCTATTCTTTTTGTTATCCTCATAACCTTACTCTTTCCTGTATTCACCTTTAATTTTCTTCTTTTGCACACCCTACCAAATTCATCCACCAATCTCTGCAACTTCTCTTCAGAATCTCCCAAGAGCACAGTGTCATCAGCAAAGAGCAGCTGTGACAACTCCCACTTTGTGTGTGATTCTTTATCTTTTAACTCTACGCCTCTTGCCAAGACCCTCGCATTTACTTCTCTTACAACCCCATCTATAAATATATTAAACAACCACGGTGACATCACACATCCTTGTCTAAGGCCTACTTTTACTGGGAAATAATTTCCCTCTTTCCTACATACTCTAACTTGAGCCTCACTATCCTCGTAAAAACTCTTCACTGCTTTCAGTAACCTACCTTCTACGCCATACACTTGCAACATCTGCCATATATATATATATATATATATATATATATATATATATATATATATATATATATATATATATATATATATATATATATATATATATATATATATATATATATATATATATATATATATATATATATATATATATATATATATCAATGTACTGGATTCACTCTGAAGCCATTGTCGAACTGCGTGTCACAAGAAGCAACAAACTGACAAAACTAGAGGAAGAAACAGAGCTTCAGATCTTTCAGTTCCTGAGTGAGATCATCAGAGGCTAAGATAACAGGTACCTGGGCTGAAATGGACAAGACGTGCTTTTTGTTATGTATAGAGTTAGTTACAGGAAAATATTGGTTATGGTGATGATGGTAATTGAGAGGATAGTGAATTCTGGCAGTTGTGGCTTGTACAGATCGTTGAAGCAAAGAGGTTATGGTATCAGCGGGGTTGGTAGTGTAGGGAAGGGATATCCTCACGTCTCGTGACAAGACAAAACTGGAGGTGCAGCAGGGTCGTCGCTCACGTATGGAGAGGAGAGCAGTAGGTGTAAAAATGAAAAGCAGAAAAGAATAATGGGTTAGTGTGTGTGTGTGTGTATTGTGTACTCACCTAGTTGTACTCACCTAGTTGAGGTTGCGGGGGTCGAGTCCGAGCTCCTGGCCCCGCCTCTTCACTGATCGCTACTAGGTCACTCTCCCTGAGCCGTGAGCTTTATCATACCTCTGCTTAAAACTATGTATGGATCCTGCCTCCACTACATCGCTTCCCAAACTATTCCACTTACTGACTACTCTGTGGCTGAAGAAATACTTCCTAACATCCCTGTGATTCATCTGTGTCTTCAGCTTCCAACTGTGTCCCCTTGTTACTGTGTCCAATCTCTGGAACATCCTGTCTTTGTCCACCTTGTCAATTCCTCTCAGTATTTTGTATGTCGTTATCATGTCCCCCCTATCTCTCCTGTCCTCCAGTGTCGTCAGGTTGATTTCCCTTAACCTCTCCTCGTAGGACATACCTCTTAGCTCTGGGACTAGTCTTGTTGCAAACCTTTGCACTTTCTCTAGTTTCTTCACGTGCTTGGCTAGGTGTGGGTTCCAAACTGGTGCCGCATACTCCAATATGGGCCTAACGTACACGGTGTACAGGGTCCTGAATGATTCCTTATTAAGATGTCGGAATCCTTTTCTGAGGTTTGCTAGGCGCCCATATGCTGCAGCAGTTATTTGGTTGATGTGCGCTTCAGGAGATGTGCCTGGTGTTATACTCACCCCAAGATCTTTTTCCTTGAGTGAGGTTTGTAGTCTCTGACCCCCTAGACTGTACTCCGTCTGCGGCCTTCTTTGCCCTTCCCCAATCTTCATGACTTTGCACTTGGTGGGACTGAACTCCAGGAGCCAATTGCTGGACCAGGTCTGCAGCCTGTCCAGATCCCTTTGTAGTTCTGCCTGGTCTTCGATCGAGTGAATTCTTCTCATCAACTTCACGTCATCTGCAAACAGGGACACCTCAGAGTCTATTCCTTCCGTCAAGTCGTTCACAAATACCAGAAACAGCACTGGTCCTAGGACTGATCCCTGTGGGACCCCGCTGGTCACAGGTGCCCACTCTGACACCTCGCCACGTACCATGACTCGCTGCTGTCTTCCTGACAAGTATTCCCTGATCCATTGTAGTGCCTTCCCTGTTATCCCTGCTTGGTCCTCCAGTTTTTGCACCAATCTCTTGTGTGGAACTGTGTCAAACGCCTTCTTGCAGTCCAAGAATATGCAATCCACCCACCCTTCTCTCTCTTGTCTTACTGCTGTCACCATGTCATAGAACTCCAGTAGGTTTGTGACACAGGATTTCCCGTCCCTGAAACCATGTTGGCTGCTGTTGATGAGATCATTCCTTTCTAGGTGTTCCACCACACTTGTCTGTAGTTTAATGCTTCATGTCTGTCTCCTTTTTTAAAGATTGGGACTACATTTGCTGTCTTCCATGCCTCAGGCAATCTCCCTGTTTCGATAGATGTATTGAATATTGTTGTTAGGGGTCCACATAGCGCCTCTGCTCCCTCTCTCAATACCCATGGGGAGATGTTATCTGGCCCCATTGCCTTTGAGGTATCTAGCTCACTCAGAAGCCTCTTCACTTCTTCCTCGGTTGTGTGCACTGTGTCCAGCACATGGTGGTGTGCCCCACCTCTCCGTCTTTCTGGAGCCCCTTCTGTCTCCTCTGTGAACACTTCTTTGAATCTCTTGTTGAGTTCCTCACATACTTCACGGTCATTTCTTGTTGTCTCTCCTCCTTCCTTCCTTAGCCTGATTACCTGGTCCTTGACTGTTGTTTTCCTCCTGATGTGGCTGTACAACAGTTTCGGGTCAGATTTGGCTTTCGCTGCTATGTGTGTGTATGTGTGTGTGTGTGTGTATGTGTGTCTGTGTGTGAGTGTGTGTGTGTGTGTGTGTGTGTGTGTGTGTGTGTGTGTGTGTGTGTGTGTGTGTGTGTGTGTGTGTGTGTGTGTGTGTGAGTGTGTGTGTGAGTGTGTGTGTGAGTGTGTGTGTGTGTGTGTGTGTGTGTGTGTGTGTGTGTGTGTGTGTGTGTGTGTGTGTGTGTGTGTGTGTGTGTGTGTGTGTGTGTGTGTGCAAGGGATCCTGAGCGCAATAAAGGTGTAAGTCAACATTAACAAGCGTGTGTTAGTGTACGCCTATGTGGAGCATTCCAGTCTATGTATATATGCGTATGACCCCTGAACACTCAAGTGTATTCTGTAGTGCGTATGTGCGTCATTTTGTCTCTTTGTCTGTGGGCAAGCGTGCTTGTGCACATGCATGTGACTTGGGGCGACGCAGGGAGCGGTGGCGGCGACGGCGGCGGTGACGGTGAATAATTACATAGACTACTCGTTTAGATTTTACCTGCTGACTCGGCCTTCCCGGAAGCGAGTCTCTTCCTTCTTTCTTTCCATCCATTCAGCAGTACATTCCTGATATACGCTGTATCCATACATATACATACATAGGTCAAACTGAGAGATGGTAATTCCCAAGTGATAGTAACTCCAGCTCTGCTGGAAGGAAACCTTCAAAGCTGCCGTAACAGATAAACTCATAATGGAATACTTGACGATATTCTCTCTGCCCTACTGAAGTCTCCCAGCTCATGATAACATATTTCGACACTAGGTATGAAATCCATCCTGGATAATGGAATGTGATAGGGGAACATAGCTAGCTTTTGTTCCCACTGTGTAACTCTAATATAGAATAGTGCAGTAGCACACTGTTGATGCATCCAATTACAGTAATTAAAAATATAAAAAATAAAACTTTAACTCTCTATTTTGTTCATTTATTCCTTCTTTTTGCTTCCTCTGATTTATCTTTCCCCTCCCCTCCTGCGTATCTTTTCAGAGACAAGGCAACGGTGGGTACGCAAAGAGCTAAGCCTTTGCCACTCTTGAGCTGAATGAAACAGGTTTAGAGAGTCATGAAATATTATATTGTATTGTATACAACATATAACGAAACAATATCAAGCGAGATAATATAGCATAATACAATAAAATACAACGTAATACAATACAATATCAACTTCCCACTGAATAACGGTCCACGACGAACCGAAAAGTCCTTTAAAGATTCTTCTCTGGACTAAACGATGCTTAGTGATTCACTCAACAATGTATTCAGAACTGCATTCAAGGGGGAATGCTAAACTCACAATAATCTCACAAAGCAAACAGATTCAATCCAAGGAATGACGGGTAGCTCCAATGGAGGCGCCTTAAAGCCCCACATCGGCATCAAGGCAACACCTTTGAAGGAACTACATTTAAAGGAACCTATGATAATTGCAGTATAGATGCCACTTCGGGAAGACAGTGATAGATTGAATGATGGTGAAAGTGATTCTTCTCTTTTGGGTCACCCTACCTCGGAGGGAGACTGTCGGCTTGTTTATATATATATATATATATATATATATATATATATATATATATATATATATATATATATATATATATATATATATATATATATATATATATATATATATATATATATATATATATATATATATATATATATATATATATATATATATATATATATATGTGTGTGTGTGTGTGTTTGTGTGTGTGTTTGTGTGTGTGTTTGTGTGTGTGTGTGTGTGTGTGTGTGTGTGTGTGTGTGTGTGTGTGTGTGTGTGTGTGTGTGTGTGTGTGTGTATGTGTGTGTGTGTGTGTGTGTGTGTGTGTGTGTGTGTGTGTGTGTGTGTGTGTGTGTGTACTCACCTAATTGTGGTTGCAGGGGTCGAGACTCAGCTCCTAGCCCCGCCTCTTCACTGATCGCTACTAGGTCCTCTCCCTCTCTGCTTCGTGAGCTTTGTCATACCTCTTCTTAAAACTATGTATGATTCCTGCCTCCACTACTTCACTTGCTAGGCTATTCCACTTCCTGACGACTCTATGACTGAAGAAATAATTCCTAACGTCCCTGTGACTCGTCTGAGCCTTCAGCTTCCAATTGTGACCCCTTGTTTCTGTGTCCCCTCTCTGGAACATCCTGTCTCTGTCCACCTTTTCTATTCCCTGCAGTATCTTGTATGTCGTTATCATGTCTCCCCTGACCCTTCTGTCCTCCAGTGTCGTCAGTCCGATTTCCCTCAACCTTTCCTCGTACGACATTCTCTTGAGCTCTGGAACTAGCCTTGTTGCAAACCTTTGTACTTTCTCTAACTTCTTGACGTGCTTGACCAGGTGTGCGTTCCATACTGGTGCTGCATACTCCAGTATGGGCCTAACATACACAGTGTACAGTGTCTTGAACGATTCCTTATTACGGTATCGGAACCCTATTCTCAGGTTTGCCAGGCGCCTGTATGCTGCAGCAGTTATTTGGTTGATGTGTGCCTCCGGTGACGTTCTCGGTGTTATGGTCACTCCAAGATCTTTCTCCCTGAGTGAGGTCTGTAGTCTTTGTCCACCTAGCCTATACTCTGTCTGCGGTCTTCTTTGCCCCTCCCCAATCTTCATGACTTTACATTTGGCAGGGTTGAATTCGAGAAGCCAGTTTCTGGACCACGTGTCCAGCCTGTCCAGGTCTCTTTGCAGTCCTGCCTCATCCTCATCCGATTTAATTCTTCTCATCAGCTTCACATCATCTGCGAATAGGGACACTGTGTGTGTACTCACCTAATTGTGGTTGCAGGGGTCGATACTCAGCTCCTGGCCCCGCCTCTTCACTGATCGCTACTGGGTCCTCTCTCTCTCTGCTTCCTGAGCTTTGTCATACCTCTTCTTAAAACTATGTATGGTTCCTGGTATGGCCTGGTCACAGACCGGGCCGCGGGGGCGTTGACCCCCGGAGCTCTCTCCAGGTAAACTCCAGGTAAACTACTTCACTTGCTAGGCTATTCCACTTGCTGACAACTCTATGACTGAAGAAATACTTCCTAACGTCCCTGTGACTCGTCTGAGTCTTCAGCTTCCAGTTGTGACTCCTTGTCCCTGTGTCCCCTCTCTGGAACATCCTATCTCTGTCCACCTTGTCTATTCCCCGCAGTATCTTGTATGTCGTTATTATGTCTCCCCTGACCCTTCTGTCCTCCAGTGTCGTCAGTCCGATTTCCCTTAACCTTTCCTCGTGCGACATTCCCTTGAGCTCTGGGACTAGCCTTGTTGCAAACCTTTGTACTTTCTCTAACTTCTTGACGTGCTTGACCAGGTGTGGGTTCCAGACTGGTGCTGCATACTCCAGTATGGGCCTAACATACACAGTGTACAGTGTCTTGAACGATTCCTTATTAAGGTATCGGAACGCTATTCTCAGGTTTGCCAGGCGCCCGTATGCTGCAGCGGTTATTTGGTTGATGTGTGCCTCCGGTGATGTGCTCGGTGTTATGGTCACCCTAAGGTCTTTCTCCCTGAGTGAGGTCTGTAGTCTTTGTCCACCTAGCCTATACTCTGTCTACGGTCTTCTTTGCCCCTCCCCAATCTTCATGACTTTGCATTTGACTGGATTGAATTCGAGAAGCCAGTTACTGGACCACATGTCCAGCCAGTCCAGGTCTATTTGCAGTCCTGCCTCATCCTAGTCCGATTTAATTCTTCTCATCAACTTCACGTCATCTGCGAACAGGGACACTTCAGAGTCTATTCCTTCGATCATGTCGTTCACATATATCAAAAATAGCACTGGTCCTAGAACTGACCCCTGTGGGACCCCGCTCGTAACAGGCGCCCACTGTGATACCTCTTCACGTACCATGACTCGTTGCTGCCTCCCTGTCAGGTATTCCCTTATCCATTGCAGTGCCCTCCCTTTTACATGCGCCTGATCCTCCAGCTTCTGCATTAATCTCTTGTGGGGAACTGTGTCAAAAGCCTTCCTGCAGTCTAGGAAAACGTAATCTACCCACCCCTCTCTCTCGTGTCTTACTTCTGTTACCTTGTCATAAAACTCCAGGAGGTTTGTGATACAAGATTTGCCTTCCATGAACCCATGCTGGTTTTCATTTATAATCCTGTTCCTTTCCAGGTGTTCGACCACTCTCCTCCTGATAATCTTCTCCATGACTTTGCACACAATACATGTCAGAGACACAGGTCTGTAGTTTAGTGCCTCGTTTCTGTTTCCTTTCTTAAATATGGGGACTACATTAGCTATCTTCCATTTCTCAGGTAGTTGCCCAGTTTCAAGGGATGTGTTGAAGATTGTGGTTAGAGGCACGCACAGCATCTCTGCTCCTTCTCTAGGGGCCCATGGGGAGATGTTGTCCGGTCCCATCGTCTTTGAAGTGTCAAGGTCACTTAAGAGCTTCTTCACCTCCTCCTCAGTTGTTCGTATGTCATCCAACACTTGTTGGTATATTCCCTCTTGATGTTCCCTTCTGTGCTGTGTGTGTGTGTGTGTGTGTTTGTACTCACCTATTTGTACTCACCTATTTGTACTCACCTATTTGTGGTTGCAGGGGTCGAGTCATAGCTCCTGGCCCCGCCTCTTCGCTGATTGCTACTAGGTCATCTCTCTCCCTGCCCCATGAGCTTTTATCATACCTCGCCTTAAAACTATGTATGGTTCCCGCCTCCACTACGTCACTTTCTAGGCTATTCCACGGCCTGACTACTCTATGACTGAAGAAATACTTCCTAACATCCCTTTGATTCATCTGCGTCTTCATCTTCCAATTGTGACCTCTTGTGTCTGTGTCCCATCTCTGGAACATCCCGTCTTTGTCCACCTCGTCTATTCCGCGCAGTATTTTATATGTCGTTTTCATGTCTCCCCTGACCCTCCTGTCCTCCAGTGTCGTCAGGCCGATATCCCTCAACCTTTCTTCGTAGGACAATCCCCGTAGCTCTGGGACTAGTCTTGTTGCAAACCTTTGCACTTTCTCTAATTTCTTGACGTGCTTGACTAGGTGTGGATTCCAAACTGGTGCTGCATACTCCAGTATGGGCCTGACGTAAATGGTATACAGAGTCTTGAACGAATCCTTACTGAGGTATCGGAACGCTATCCGTAGGTTTACCAGGCGCCCGTATGCTGCAGCAGTTATCTGATTGATGTGCGCCTCAGGAGATATGCTCGGTGTTATACTCACTCCCAGATCTTTTTCCTTGAGTGAGGTTTGCAGTCTTTGGCCATCTAAACTATATTGTGTCTGCGGTCTTCTTTGCCCTTCCCCAGTCTTCATGACTTTGCATTTGGCAGGGTTAAATTCAAGGAGCTAGTTGCTGGACCAGTCTTGTAGCCTGTCCAGATCTCTTTGTAGTCCTGCCTGATCCTCGTCCGATTTGATTCTTCTCATTAACTTCACATCATCTGCAAACAAGGACACTTCTGAGTCTATCCCTTCCGTTATGTCGTTCACATATACCAAGAACAGCACAGGTGTGTGTGTATGTGTGTGTGTGTGTGTGTGTGTGTGTGTGTGTGTGTGTGTGTGTGTGTGTGTGTGTGTGTGTGTGTGTGTGTGTGTGTGTGTGTGTGTGTGGTTAAGTGTGAGCTGCACCTGTCTAGCATGGGCCAGTAGGCCTGATACATTGTTACTTTTTAAATATGTTCTTATAATTCTCTCCAGATTTTAATAATTGCCACCAAAGTGGCTAGTTTATTATGCACCCCACATCCATCCAGTGGACGGTAGCGCAAGAGCATCTGGATACACAAAAGATCTACGAACTAGGTCCCAAAAGGGTTATCTTGAGCACATTTTTATTTATATTTACAGTATTTACAGTTCACTTGTGTTACAAGCAAATTCAGGAAATTTCCTTAATATATCTGGAATTTATTTTCATTAATAACATATCTTGACATGTCATATGGGTTATTATACAGTAGTTCTATTATACGAATTTCTTCCTAATGGGTAACTTTTCACACAGAAAATGGATGCAGAGACGTGACTGATTAAAAAATTGTGAGATAATGGCATTAAAAAACAAGAAAACAAAAACAGCAGCAGCAATTTATTAATGACTGCTATTACAAAGTAAAATTTGGTGCAAGTACAGCGTTGATAAACGATGATAATTCAAGGACAGAACTGCACAACAGGTGGGTGTGTGACAGGTGAGTGTTTGTGGGAGTACAGTACGTGGATAGTGGGTGCTGTGGGAGGTAGCAGGCAGTAGTTAGGTGTTTGGATGGATGTGCGGGCGACAGGGTAAAGTTTGGGTAGATATGTGTGTGGCTGGGATTTTTTTGAAATGTACGGGAGGTAGATGGGCGTGGGAGTGGGCGGCAGGTGGACCTGAGGGCGGGGCGCCACCGTGAGACTCTTCGCCAACTCCTAGACGCGTGCCGGAAGTTCCCAACAGGAAGTGTGTGCGTGTGTACACCTGCTCTCGCGCGTGTACGTAATTACACTTCTAAATACGTGTGTACGTATGTGTGAGTGAGTGATTGCGTTCACTCGTGCACATAGGCTTATTTGTGACGTGTATTACGTGAAGCTGCCTATTAATAAGATAATATCCAAGAGCTGAGAAACACGAATGTCCAACACAAAACTTGTGCATTACTTTGAAAATAAACATGAAAAAAAAACATACTTATTAAGTGGCTCCAGGTCACAAGTCTCTATCTTAATGCTCCTGTGTCAGATTTATCTAAATTAAGAGATTTTATCACGACTGAGATACGAAACACTTCAACATTACTTCTCCATTTCTTCCAGCGTCTTAAGAACATTATTCGTGAGATACCTGCTATTGTTCATACTTTATTTACTAGAATATCCAGTAATTATTCTCTTTATTGGATTGAAAGAGCCATTGGTTGGCGATTCGTCTCCTCAAAAAAGGTATTCAGGTATTATATACACGGTTTGGAAAACCGACAAATTGGTGAATGACACACTTATGAAACATTTGGGTATCTTTACTGTGAAAACGCTTCGCTACCTAGTGGCTTTATCAGTCCAATTCAGAGAAGAGCTGTGGAAGATGAAAAGAAGTTTAAGGAAATCAGTCCCCCAGCCTTTAGTTTCCACCAGCGGAATTTTTCACCAGTGACGCCTCCTCCAACTGCTTCACTTCACCAGTCTAAAGTATATAAGCTCCTACAAGTATATATTGTACTTTTACCAAGATTGATGCATGAACACATCATCTCCAAGCTGAGGGACTGAGCGCCTCAAACTCCTCATCTTCCACCATTCTCTCTATTGGACTGACGAAGCCACTGGATAGCGAAACGTTTCCCCAATAAAGATACTTAAATGTTACACAAGTGTCTCAGTCATCAAAATATTTAGGTGTTTCATATCAACATCTACTCTGAAATCCTCCTAAGCAGGCTTAAAATGATGAGGGAAATGTGTAATATAAGGATCCCTACTCTAGGATACTTAAGCAGACCTAAAAATCGTGAAGGAATATAAACTGGGATGTGCTATGAGTACATTACATTTATTCGGTTTATGTCACAAGCCCACATAGGCATGCCCTCCTGACCAGCGAATCAGGTGCTAAGAGTATAATGAAAAGGAAGGTCGCCAAAGTTGTGAAGCGATGTTGGACCCTTGTGAAGCAACATTGGCAGACCTACCTCCGAGTCTGGGCGAAGACTGTTCTCACCGTGTCTCTTGCATGCAAATTGCCTTTCTGTACATATCCTACTGTTTGGTGAAGGTAATATATATAAGAACTTACTCACTGCTGTCTTTTGCTCGTTCCTTGTTTCTTCCTTGGTTATCGTGCTAAAACCAGGTGTGCAGGCCACTAGACTACACCCGTGTTCGTAATATAAACATTACAATTTCTTTTCTTAGATACTCCTCTTCAGAACTAAGATGAGATAAGGAAACACAGGATACAATATGGCAATCCGTACTGCACATAACCTGTTCCATCTACATTTCGCCTAATCTCTTATCATTTACTCGCAACTACACAATATCTGTTTTTCATACTTTCTCCCTTTTTTATCTCGTCACCTTCCAGTTTCTTATCCTTCGTTTTTTTTTTTTTTATCAACGGTGTTCTCTTCATGTCTCATCAGTCAGGATAACGACGCTGCACACACTTCATCATTTCGAGAGTCTGATTCTAAATTGCATCATAGCACTGGTAATCATGTCTCACGCTCCATCATCTCCATCACTCTACCTCTAGCGTAACGCATGTAAAAAGTTCCATCATCTTCCTCACTGTACCGATAGTATAACACATTTCTAAAGTTCCATCTCTCTCACTCTACCCTCACGCAAACTTCCATCGTTCTACTGCCAGCATGTCTCCTCTACACCATCTACAACATTCAAAGCAATGCATGTCTCACGCTTCATCATTCTTCCGTCTGCCTAACGCATGCCTTAGGCTAACTCATTCATTCCGCCAGCATAACGTCTCTTCACTGCTTTTAATGACCCGACACATTCTTTCATTTCGTCCACTCTACCGCCGTGACAGGTCCACAGTGGAGGTGATCAGGTAGCATACTGCCCTAAGTAAACTGGACCATCGCCTCAGTTACAGCTCTTGCCTCCCTACAATGGTCGGCCGACGCCTGCAGCTGGTATCGCTCTGGGTGACATAGACTGGGGCCCTTCACGTCACATGTCTGAAAAATGGCCATTGAGTCAGGAGAAATTTTCCCATTTCTTATGACAAAATTACGAATACCATGACAGTGATTCTTCGCTGGGATTCACGGGACTATATTTATTTATTTATCAAAGGAGTTAAATCCAAGTGGGCTATATAGCACAAGGCTCGATTTTCTGTCCACTAATCTCACGATATGCGTACTGTCTACCTACCTGTATACTTGCATGAACAAAAGAAAAAAGTGAATAACGGGACACACGATGTATGATGGTCATGTCACTGGCTCACTCAGTCAATTCAAAGCAAGTGGTCGAGTGACCACGGGGAGACACACTGATCCTAGGCTTTTAGGAATCTTCAGCAGGTCATGAGTTTTCTGTCTATGTCAGATACCTTGGGCTCAAATGAAGAGACGTCCACACAGTGAATAGGGTATGTTTTCAAAGATATTCTATTTTGGGGATCTTTTTATACATATCTGACACACATGTTATGAATTCTGTTATTTCTGCTGCTGCGAATGTTACATATTATTTTAGAACGTTTTGTAGCTATTTCCGTCGCTTTAGCATTTTCTTGAGAAAATAGCTAATTTCAATGTTTTTATGCCTCTACTAGATTCATGTGTTTTTTCTAACTCTCATGTTAATTTTAGTTTCTTTAAATCCTCCAATTTCTTTCTGTAGAACATTTAAATTCCGTAATGGTCCTTTTTCATTTTATTACAGATCATTTTTTAACAAAAGATTTGTGCTTGTGCCAAAAGGTACACGTGATTTTTATACTAGCTCCTTCCTTTTTTTTACGAGAGATATTAATGGTTTTTGTATGCCTAAAGCACAGTCTGAGAAGTTTCGGTGTATGGTCGTTTGAGGGATGATAAAATTCTTCCGCAAGAATTGAAGGAGTGTCATGTGAAGTCACTGGGAACCTGCCAATAGTGTGAAGATGCACTTGTTTATCATCTCGTCTGGTTTTATTGACTACAGTAATAAGCATCCCACTATTTTATGGGGTGGAAACAATTACATGTCTTGGCCGACATATATCATGAGTTGTTGCACAAGTACGCAGATCAGTCAAGCATGTTTCGAATTCTTTGTTCGTATTAATAAAATAGGGTCTGTTGTCGTGTTTGGAAGATTTTCGTCACCAGACTGGCTCTTCCTTGGTGGGCGATCGAGGTGTGTGTGCTATGCCAGCGTCGTCGCTTTCTCTCGCTGTTTCTTGACAGATGGCATGGAGTCCCGCTGCCTTGGGCTCGCGGACGACCTGTGAATCTTCGTTCCATCGTGGCTGAAGCCGGTTCCACTGCTAAGGATTTGTGTGTATCAGAGGTGCCAGTGGGAGGGGGGGAGGTTAGATTAGGTAGAAATTAGGTACCGTATTCGGCAACATGTGATTACCTTAAAGCAATTCAGGGTTGTGAGGAGAGTAAATAGCAGCGAAGGAATCAATAGAGGTTGTCGCAGTTACTTTACATCGAAGACAATAAACTAATTTCTCATTTATTGTAAGATAAAAAATGGGAAGCAGCTTTGAAAAGAAACGAAAAGAAACTACATACCCACTTCAGATACGATCATCTCCACTGCGACAGCTTGTGTTGTTGTAACCTGGAAACCACCTCAAATCCTAGTTAATGTACGAGACCAGGATAGCACCTCCAGAACCGACTGAGCAATCTTGTCAAAACAACCTATTAAGTCATTACCACTAAGTCTACAATTGTAGCTCAGCTAATAATAGTGGTGGGTGTGTCAGCATAGTTGGGATATCTGAGTACCATAGTACCATCCATATGTATTATATAGACGACCCCTTGCTAGATTTAGCGGCTAGTATGTGACGTCACGTGATGCCACATGTGAGCGTCAGATGAGCTGCCTCTCCTTCAGTTCTCGGATAGACCTACAGGCGGCTACAGGCAGGCTGGGCCACTCCTCCCTCACAATTCTGTTAATATAAGTGTATATGACCCAACAAGTGTGTTTATCTCCAACCATCATATCTCCACAGAACCCTCTCAACAGGTGAACCAGAAGAACGACAGAAGTTATGCACTTTAACCCTTAAACTGTCCAAACAGATCTATGTTCACATGCGTAGTGCTCCAAAAGTACATCTACTTTTTTTTTACATATTTTCAAATATAACAAAAAAACGTAGATCAAAGTTTTTTACACGTTTTCAAATGTAAAAAATAAAAAAAAGCTCTATTTTTTTTTCATACTTTCAAATGTTGAAAAAACGTAGATCTACGTTTGGATAGTTTAAGGGTTAAGTTACCACTTCTGGTTCCGCAGGTAACTTCCAGTGATACGTCCATCATCAGTGGTCCTACCCGATTGACTCCCGGAACGTCACCTGACACCTCAGGGGAACCTTCCTTGAACGCTTCTGATGGATCGTGAGCAAGGCCTGAGGGCTTCGTTACACAATATGGTCTCCATTATATCTTTTCTCGGAGGTTGTTATACCTCCTTTCCGGCGTTGCTTTGGTTAACAACTTCCAGATTTGTGGCATAAGTGTTGAAAACCAGTCTCTCCTAAGGCCAACGTTTTTTTTTTTTTACTTTGTATTCTTAAACTCACTTTTGAGGCCTAGTGTCTAGGCATTTTGTATATCCATGGGCTACCGTCCACAGGCTCGACGATATGGGATGCATAATGAACTAGCTGCTTAGATAGCAAAATCTAATCTAAATATAGGTTAGCCTAGTTTAGGTTAGAGCCATTAACCATTTTTGCACAATTATAATATGTATTAGCACCAATAAATACAATGATACACTTACCAATTTCAGACATGACACACACCAACACCCTCACAGCAACCGTGGGCAGTGTTGTTATGGTTGGACTCTCTCAGTGGGCGTCTTGATCATCCTGACCACCCGTGGACGGTGTTGTTATGGGAGGGGTCGGCCTCGATGACCACCCTGGCGACCAGGACAATAGAAGAAGCTATGTACGCTGTGGACGATACCATCAATGTGGTCACGCATGGCTTCCAACAAACCGTTAATGATGCCCATTGCCTGCTAAATATATCGAGCATTTTATCACACTAAAGTCCCAGGACGAAGGATACCATTACAAGGAAAATGAGACTCCAATGGAACTTAATTTTATTGAGTTATCCTAAGTCAAATACCGTAAGTTCTCTAGGTGAAGGTGTGGGAACCCATAGCCTCAGAAGTTAATAAAAAGGCTTCAAGGAAAAATTCTCTTATTTCACATTGAGGTAGTTTGCATATTCTACTTCTCCTAGTAACCCATCTTTTATACATATTATTTTTCCAACGAACCAGCCATACCCTAAAAAGAAAAACGAAAGTTTCTCTTTTTAAATTTAGTAATGTATTCAAGAGAAGGGGTTTCTAATCCCTTTCTCCCGGTATATTAGTCGCCTCTTACAACACGCATTGTTTACGGAAGAAGAATTCTGTTCCACTTCCCCATGGAGATAAAAGGAAATAAACAAGAACAAGACTTATTAAGAAAATAGAAGAAAGCCAAGAGGGGTGTGTATATATATGTTTGTACATGCAAGTGTAGTGTGACCTAGTTGTAAGTAGAAATAGTAAGATATATTTTATCCTGCATATTTATGATACAAGAAAAAAGGATACCAGCAATCCTTCCATCATTATAAAACAATTACAGGTTTAGATTTCACACTCACTTGGCAGGACGGTACTACCTCCCTGGGTGGTTGCTGTCTATCAACCTACTTCCTAAGATACATAATTATATATTCACGTTATTTTTTAAATGGTAAAGCACTTTACAGGATACATTATACATTTATGTTTTCATAACATATGTGTCTTTTCAAGACTAATGTAAAAAAAAAATAGGTACGCAAACCTAAACAAAAAATTAACTTACATGGCGAAAGGAATAAATATGGATAGTTATAGGGAATAAATGTGGAAAGCAATAGGGAAAACAGGAATAAGGAGCGATAAATAGGGAAAAAAGAATAAATAAGAAGAGAAAAGAAAGAATGTGATGTGGAAAATAGGAAAAGAGAGAGGAAGTAATAAATACAAGATGTAATAGAAAAAAGGAGGATATAAGGGGAAACAGGAAAGATGCTGTTAAGCAAAAGAGTAATAAAGAGAGAAAATGATAAATGAAAAATAAAAAGACGGCAAATAGAGAGAGGTGCTAGTAAACGAAGTAAAAAAGAAGGGTAATTCTGAATGCAAGAATACTGATATGGAAAGGAAGCATAATTAAAAATAATTAATGAATTGATAGGAAAATGAAAAATACGTTTAAGAAGGGATGGGAGGATAATGAAAGACACGTAAAACTAAAGGGTAATCGGATAATTTCATAGTAAGATACGGAGGAAGGGAAATTGATGCGGAGAACAGAAGAGTGAAATGAGAGATACAGAATTAGGGAGGCAGGAAGAGAGAGAGAGAGAGAGAGAGAGAGAGAGAGAGAGAGAGAGAGAGAGAGAGAGAGAGAGAGAGAGAGAGAGAGAGAGAGAGAGAGAGAGAGAGAGAGAGAGAGAGAGAGAGAGAGAAAGAGAGAGAGAGAGAGAGAGAGAGAGAGAGAGAGAGAGAGAGAGAGAGAGAGAGAGAGAGAGAGAGAGAGAGAGAGAGAGAGTGAGTGAGAGAGAGAGAGAGAAAGAGAGAGAGAGAGAGAGAGAGAGAGAGAGAGAGAGAGTGTGAGAGAGACTGTCTCTCGATGGGAAGGATGGACATTGAGTTAATGGAAACAAGAATGAGTGAGGGGCAGCAGGGAATAAGAGGAATAAAAGCATAATGAATAGGAAAGATGATGAGGCAAGAGGGGGAGAAAATGTATATATATATATATATATATATATATATATATATATATATATATATATATATATATATATATATATATATATATATATATATATATATATATATATATTATATATATTTATATATATATATATATTATATATTTATTATTATTATCACACTGGCCGATTCCCACCAAGGCAGGGTGGCCCGAAAAAGAAAAACTTTCACCATCATTCACTCCATCACTGTCTTGCCAGAAGGGTGCTTTACACTACAGTTTTTAAACTGCAACATTAACACCCCTCCTTCAGAGTGCAGGCACTGTACTTCCCATCTCCAGGACTCAAGTCCGGCCTGCCGGTTTCCCTGAATCCCTTCATAAATGTTACTTTGCTCACACTCCAACAGCACGTCAAGTATTAAAAACCATTTGTCTCCATTCACTCCTATCAAACACGCTCACGCATGCCTGCTGGAAGTCCAAGCCCCTCGCACACAAAACCTCCTCTACCCCCTCCCTCCAACCTTTCGTAGGCCGACCCCTACCCCGCCTTCCTTCCACTACAGACTGATACACTCTTGAAGTCATTCTGTTTCGCTCCATTCTCTCTACATGTCCGAACCACCTCAACAACCCTTCCTCAGCCCTGTGGACAACAGTTTTGGTAATCCCGCACCTCCTCCTAACTTCCAAACTACGAATTCTCTGCATTATATTCACACCACACATTGCCCTCAGACATGAGGGCAACATTCATCACCCATGCTTCACACCCATATAAGAGCGTTGGTAAAACTATACTCTCATACATTCCCCTCTTTGCCTCCAAGGACAAAGTTCTTTGTCTCCACAGACTCCTAAGTGCACCACTCACTCTTTTTCCCTCATCAATTCTATGATTCACCTCATCTTTCATAGACCCATCTGCTGACACGTCCACTCCCAAATATCTGAATACGTTCACCTCCTCCATACTCTCTCCCTCCAATCTGATATTCAATCTTTCATCACCTAATCTTTTTGTTATCCTCATAACCTTACTCTTTCCTGTATTCACCTTTAATTTTCTTCTTTTGCACACCCTACCAAATTCATCCACCAATCTCTGCAACTTCTCTTCAGAATCTCCCAAGAGCACAGTGTCATCAGCAAAGAGCAGCTGTGACAACTCCCACTTTGTGTGTGATTCTTTATCTTTTAACTCCACGCCTCTTGCCAAGACCCTCGCATTTACTTCTCTTACAACCCCATCTATAAATATATTAAACAACCACGGTGACATCACACATCCTTGTCTAAGGCCTACTTTTACTGGGAAAAAATTTCCCTCTTTCCTACATACTCTAACTTGAGCCTCACTATCCTCGTAAAAACTCTTCACTGCTTTCAGTAACCTACCTCTTACACCATACACTTGCAACATCTGCCACATTGCCCCCCTATCCACCCTGTCATACGCCTTTTCCAAATCCATAAATGCCACAAAGACCTCTTTAGCCTTATCTAAATACTGTTCACTTATATGTTTCACTGTAAACACCTGGTCCACACACCCCCTACCTTTCCTAAAGCCTCCTTGTTCATCTGCTATCCTATTTTCCGTCTTACTCTTAATTCTTTCAATTATAACTCTACCATACACTTTACCAGGTATACTCAACAGACTTATCCCCCTATAATTTTTGCACTCTCTTTTATCCCCTTTGCCTTTATACAAAGGAACTATGCATGCTCTCTGCCAATCCCTAAGTACCTTACCCTCTTCCATACATTTATTAAATAATTGCACCAACCACTCCAAAACTATATACCCACCTGCTTTTAACATTTCTATCTTTATCCCATCAATCCCAGCTGCCTTACCCCCTTTCATTTTATCTACTGCCTCACGAACTTCCCCCACACTCACAACTGGCTCTTCCTCACTCCTACAAGATGTTATTCCTCCTTGCCCTATACACGAAATCACAGCTTCCCTATCTTCATCAACATTTAACAATTCCTCAAAATATTCCCTCCATCTTCCCAATACCTCTAACTCTCCATTTAATAACTCTCCTCTCCTATTTTTAACTGACAAATCCATTTGTTCTCTAGGCTTTCTTAACTTGTTAATCTCACTCCAAAACTTTTTCTTATTTTCAACAAAATTTGTTGATAACATCTCACCCACTCTCTCATTTGCTCTCTTTTTACATTGCTTCACCACTCTCTTAACCTCTCTCTTTTTCTCCATATACTCTTCCCTCCTTGCATCACTTCTACTTTGTAAAAACTTCTCATATGCTAACTTTTTCTCCCTTTACATCATCATTCCACCAATCGCTCCTCTTCCCTCCTGCACCCACTTTCCTGTAACCACAAACTTCTGCTGAACACTCTAACACTACATTTTTAAACCTACCCCATACCTCTTCGACCCCATTGCCTATGCTCTCATTAGCCCATCTATCCTCCAATAGCTGTTTATATCTTACCCTAACTGCTTCCTCTTTTAGTTTATAAACCTTCACCTCTCTCTTCCCTGATGCTTCTATTCTCCTTGTATCCCATCTACCTTTTACTCTCAGTGTAGCTACAACTAGAAAGTGATCAGATATATCTGTGGTCCCTCTATAAACATGTACATCCTGAAGTCTACTCAACAGTCTTTTATCTACCAATACATAATCCAACAAACTACTGTCATTTCGCCCTACATCATATCTTGTATACTTATTTATCCTCTTTTTCTTAAAATATGTATTACCTATAACTAAACCCCCTTTCTATACAAAGTTCAATCAAAGGGCTCCCATTATCATTTACACCTGGCACCCCAAACTTACCTACCACACCCTCTCTAAAAGTTTCTCCTACTTTAGCATTCAGGTCCCCTACCACAATTACTCTCTCACTTGGTTCAAAGGCTCCTATACATTCACTTAACATCTCCCAAAATCTCTCTCTCTCCTCTGCATTCCTCTCTTCTCCAGGTGCATACACGCTTAATATGTCCCACTTCTCGCATCCAACCTTTACTTTAATCCACATAATTATTGAATTTACACATTCATATTCTGTTTTCTCCTTCCATAACTGATCATTTAACATTACTGCTACCCCTTCCTTTGCTCTAACTCTCTCAGATACTCCAGATTTAATCCCATTTATTTCCCCCCACTGAAACTCTCCTACCCCCTTCAGCTTTGTTTCGCTTAGGGCCAGGACATCCAACTTCTTTTCATTCATAACATCAGCAATCATCTGTTTCTTGTCATCCGCACTACATCCACGCACATTTAAGCATCCCAGTTTTATAAAGTTTTTCTTCTTCTCTTTTTAGTAAATGTCTACAGGAGAAGGGGTTACTAGCCCATTGCTCCCGGCATTTTAGTCGCCTCATACGACACGCATGGCTTACGGAGGAAAGATTCTTTTCCACTTCCCCATGGACAATAGAAGAAATAAAGAAGAACAAGAGCTATTTAGAAAAAGGAGAAAAACCTAGATGTATGTATATATATATGCATGTGCGTGTCTGTGAAGTGTGACCAAAGTGTAAGTAGGAGTAGCAAGATATCCCTGTTATCTAGCGTGTTTATGAGACAGAAAAAGAAACCAGCAATCCTACCATCATGCAAAACAGTTACAGGTTTTTGTTTCACAGTCATCTGGCAGGATGGTAGTACTTCCCTGGGTGGTTGCTGTCTACCAACCTACTACCTATATATATATACACCGTATATATATATACGGTGTAAATGAATAAGAGATCAGAGATATAAATCATATTTAACATATAAAATATTTGTTACAAAATAAGTATTACATGTTATCCTGATTATTCCAGCATTCTGTAGTAGACTTTGAAGCACCAACAAAGAGAACGTATTGGCACAGGTGTTTTGGCTTGGACATGTGTGCAGTTGGACACTTGTGCACATCAAAGGCTTTCACCGTGATGCGAGGAGGGAGAGAAGTGGGTAGGAGAGAGAGAGAGGAAACAAAAGGATGAAGGGAAGGGGAAAATATTTACCGTATATTTATCCCTGTTTATATATATATATATATATATATATATATATATATATATATATATATATATATATATATATATATATATATATATATATATATATATATATATATATATATATATATATATATATATATATATATATATATGCAAAACAACCACTGTGAAAGAATAAAGAAATTCCAAGCGCCTTTGTGACTACTCACATTATCATTGTTCCTTGATAATGTGAGTAGTCACGAAAGCGCTTGGAATTTCTCTATTCTTTCACAGTGGTTGTTTTGCATATTCTGAAATCACCTGTTTGCTGTCATCTTATTGCATATATATATATATATATATATATATATATATATATATATATATATATATATATATATATATATATATATATATATATATATATATATATATATATATATATATATAATTTATTATTATTTTTGTCAATTATATTATTATTATTAGTAGTAGTAGTAGTAGTGGTAGTAGTGGTAATAGTACTAGTAATGTCAGCATAGTTGCTGATCCCTGTATTCCCTGTATTATATAGCATAGCATATTAGTATCCTCCATGTGCTTTAGACACGAGATCCCTCGTAGGCCTTTGGCTTGGTGTGACGTCATGGGCATACACATGGGCAGTGATCCCTTTGTCCCGCTCTCACTCAGCGGCAGACCGTCTAGGCGTAAACAGGCTAGGTAACTGTGGCTCCATCTCCCATCTCAGTCTGACAATATATCTACCATCCTACAAGTGTGTCTACTTTCAACCTGTGATATCTCCATTCAAGAACCCTTACGATAAATGGTGACAGCGGTGAGCCTGTAATTCTGACGATTACAGCGATTTCTGGAGATAAAATTTCGACCAGCAAGACGGCCATTTCGTGTGACCGGTAGGCCTATCGACTACCGAGATTCACCCAGCCAGCTACCTCAAGCCAGCTACTCTACCAGCTTCTACATTATTCACTGGTCAGTCTCTTTGTATTAGTGTTATCTGCTTTTTGTATTACTCCCGAGGGGTTGACCCGAGTTTGCAAAATAAGCCAGCTTCCAGTCTGTGGTGGGGGAGTCATAACACCCGAGCCCAGTCCAGCCTAGCCTACTCCATCCAATTATTTTGCCTGCCAAGCCAGCTTCCACCCCTGCTGTGCTCATCGTGTGAAGTTATCAAGCCATTCTGTGTGAAGGGTTAAGATAAGCCAGCTAGCAACTAACCCAGGTGTCTTACCCCAGTACTCAGGCAAGCCACGTGAGTAGCCTCATCGCTTGTGATTCAAGCTCCAAGCATTCTGAGTGCTCCTTCTCATCCTTGTGGTGTTGTAGTATTTCGTGGGTTTCTCCTAAGCCAGCCGGCTTAGAATTATCTTCGCGGCAGTGTGGGTTTTCTCAGTGAGGCTTAGGACGTTCAACCCATAAGCCCAGCCACTCACGATCACGTGTGTCGCATCATTGCCGGTCTCAGACGCCTCGCTCAGCCATTACCCACAAACCCAACTAAAGTCGGCCATTACAACTCATCTACCTCATCAGTGTTTTGGTGCACTGCTAAGGGTTGTAGCACCATATTTTAAGGACCACATAGGGGGTCAAGAGCTAGAGAGTGGCGCGCCATCTTTAAAAGCCTCCTGTGTGTTGTCTCTCGCCGATTTAAGCGCAATTCTACGATCATCTGTGCAGAGGACAGCAGCAAGACGATATAAACAATCCATCAATCTCATTTTTTTCAAGTGTTACAGCTATAATATTTTTTTTAGAGACATTTGCGAGTGTTGAGACATTTCTTTTGTGTTCCCAGTGAATTTTTTCTCTTAGTGACATTCAGTGACTCTTGATCAGACTCAGTGTTTATCATGTACTGATTGCATTCATTTCTTTTAATCTCCTTAATTCAGTGTTAATTTTCGTGTATTATTTTATATCTGTTGTGTTGTGTTTCTTTTTATACACTTGAAGTAAGTACTTAGTGTTTCCTTTGTTGTGTGTGCAACATATGAGCAATATAGAACTTGTGTTTAAACTTCAGAATTCCAGTGTATTAACTCAGTAAATTTTTCACCTCATATTCTGCATCACAACTCAGTGTTGTCTGTTATTTTTTTTTCTTCCTAGCATTTGTGTATTTTTGTTTGTTCCCTGTGTGTTGAACATTCTTGTGTTCATATTTTTCCATTCAGCCAGTGTTTAATTTGTCTTATTTCCACAGACAATAGTGCCATTTTTAAAGCTCCAGCAAGAAATCTGTTTACAAAATTTTTTAAAACATCAAGTTTCATTGCAAGAAAATTCTAGTACTGAGTTTATGTTGATGTGTTGGGTTCTGCATCACTGTAAGTGTTGTGTTCCTTTTGTTGTGTGTTTTAGCACCTATTATTTTTTTTCATATTTTATTGAACAAATTCACTCTTAGTGCAATTTTTAAGTTCTCCTTTTAAAGTAAATTGTTCTTTTGCTTGTTGTTTAAGTGCAGTTAAGAGTTAAAGTGTTCATTCCTTGATATATTTCTTTCTTGTGTGTTATAATTTTTATTATTGCACATTGACTCATTTTGCAATAATTCTTGTGCAAATATTGTGTTGCTATTAAAGTTTTTTCTTGCAGAAAATTTTATGCAGTGTTGTGCAATACAGTTTATTACAGTGCAGTTTCTTATGTTCTGTTCTGTGCATAGTATTTTATTCTGTCTGTCATTTTAATTTTTATTTCAGTGAATTGTGTGTTTGTTTTAATTTTTGCACAAGTTTATTGAGTCCATTTTATCATTTTATTGTGTATTTCCTTGTTGCATTGATAGTAAAGACAACTCACTGTGCCATTTATTCAATTTAAAGTAAAAATTGAGCATATTAGATTTGAGCAAGTACAAGTTCTCTTGATTTTCAGTGTTTGTTAAGTTGCATATTTTTATTCTTGTGTGAGTTCTTTGCTTACTGTGTAACTTGTCAATTTTTAATTACTTATGCAGAATAGTTAAGCATTTCCTTCCATTTAAGCTTACTGTGTCATTCTCTCCATTTTTCTTGACTTATGCCCTTCAGTATTTTCACTGAGATGTCCCAGTCACTTTTGAACGTTCACTTAGTGTATCATTCCAGTCAAAGTCAATATGAATCAGTCCACAGTACCAACATTCCCTTACTGACTGAAAGACGATACCTAGCCCTTGAGCAATGTGTTTGTTCTCACAGCTCGTATCTGAGATTTGTTAAAGTGCTGCGAAATGTGAAGTTCAGATTAAGTTCCTATAGATCCGTGAATTACTTATTAACGTAGCCGAGCGGTCAGGCACTAGTAATTCTGTCATTCCATCTGTGTTCCACCTATACCTTCAGACTTGCAGGATAGTGTTCCGTTGCCTCAAGTGTCTGGGGACACTCAGACTGCCTTGAGTGCACAGCCTATCCCTGCAATGACTGCTAGTTCGAGTAGTAGTTTCTCCACAGGGGATGCCTTGTCAGAAAACGATTACTTGCAACTAGTAATGCCATCTCTTGTTGATGTGACATGCTGTCTGCAGAAAGACGTCTCTGTTACAGCTAGTGTTCTCACTAGAGTGTCTGTTGTTGTTCCTAATGTTCCAGATGGTGATCCCATCCTAGTTGACAGTAATCAGTGCATTGTAAGAAGTTATTTCTCGAGTAACTTTCACATGTTAACGTTTGTAAGTGTAGTTTCTTTATAGCTGATACCTCGTGTCACTGTGTGCGACTCAGATTGAATATCAGCATTGTTCACCGTGTTCATTTCTTTTCTCCTGTGCTTGCAGTTGAGATAGTAGATTCGTTCTCCCTTGCTCATATTGCGTGTTATAGCGTTAATTTTTTCAACCGGTGGGAGTCATCCACTCCACCGAGTTTGTTCTTTCCTCCAGTAAGGAAGAACTGTTACCTTTATTCCAGAACAAACAGCCTACTGGAAGGTTAGCCAGATGGACCTTGATTATCCAAGAGTTCAATCCCACTTTTGGAAATTTACCTGGCAAGTCGAATGTAGTCGCAGATGCTTTATCGCGACACGTTAGTGTAGTTACTGCAGATCCTCCATTTACTGTCGAGGATGTCAAAAATGCCCAGAGAACCGATCCCTTGTGTTCTGGTGTGATTCGATTCCTGCTCCAGGAAGAGCTTATTCTTACTGTGAAGCCACCAGTACCCATTAGTGACTTAGTAATGAGCCAAGAATTACTGTATCGAATAGTCGAGTTGAGTACTCCTAGCAGATGAATTAGTAATTCCACAGTCACTAGTGATTGTAGTTGTATCTTTTGTAGATACTCGTTCAGATCTCTCTCAGTCAAGGCATATGTTAGCCATTGCAGAGGAATTCAATCCTCCCAGAGATGATAACCATTCTGCATACGTAAACCTCACCCTCGCAGAATTGGGTTTAAATGTACATAGTCTGTATAATTAGATGTCCGAGATGAATGAATTTGTCAATTGTGTGTTTTATTATTAGCTGATCAGTTTGTCAGAAATTTTCGTGTTCACGTTCCCTCCGTATTCTGAGAATTAACAGTCTAGATTTGTGTGCACCGAATCTGCCTTTCTGTTAAACACTTCTTTGTATATAATTATTCTTCCTCAGAATCCGTAGAGTGCATGAATACAGATCGATCGATCAATTCCATCCATATTGTATAATGAATTGTTCTTATAGTTTGTAATGCATTATGTTAACACCCACTATGTAATATCCATTATGATACCATCCATTAGTTCTAAGATATATATGAATTTGTTATTGTATAGAATCAGCCCAGATCCGCCTGCCTGTTCAGCCTATAGATAGTAGTGTATGTCGGGACGACATACGTAACATGACCGAGCTGTCAGCATAGTTGCTGATCCCTGTATTCCCTGTATTATATAGCATAGCATATTAGTATCCTCCATGTGCTTTAGACACGAGATCCCTCGTAGGCCTTTGGCTTGGTGTGACGTCATGGGCATACACATGGGCAGTGATCCCTTTGTCCCGCTCTCACTCAGCGGCAGACCGTCTAGGCGTAAACAGGCTAGGTAACTGTGGCTCCATCTCCCATCTCAGTCTGACAATATATCTACCATCCTACAAGTGTGTCTACTTTCAACCTGTGATATCTCCATTCAAGAACCCTTACGATAGTAATAGTAGTTGAAGTAGTATATTAATTATATGTATATATATATATATATATATATATATATATATATATATATATATATATATATATATATATATATATATATATATATATAATGGTAATGTCTTTTCGTACTTCGTACTCTCGTGCCTGTACTCACATGTACTCGCCTGCAAGCACTCTGCTTGACGTGTAAATGCCCAGGCATGATCATTAAAGCTAATGAACAATGACTCAACCTCCTCGAAAAGCTACCTGAAAGCTAATTAAGATTTTTCAGGCACTATGCCTGCCAACGAAGCCTCTTTTCTCCCCTCACACCATCAATTCTTCTTTCCTTCCTTCCTCATTCTCTTCTTCCTGCTTATCGTCTTCGTCTTCCTCTTCGTCTCATTCCTCTTATGATCATGGAAAAATTAGCTAACGGCTTCAGAATGGTGTCATTAGTAATAGAATATTAGAATAGGGTATAAAGCTATCTGGACAGGGCCATGAAAATGCTGCTATCAGAATAGAGCCATCAGCATACAGTCACAAGTAATTTGCTTGCAGTTTCTAGGCCTTGAGCGTGCAACATTTCCTTCAGGAAAAATCCCTGTGCCCAGCTCAAGTAAAGAAGCGTTGCGCTTATCAACACCTGCGGGCTCAGAAACGTCGTAGTCATCAGTCTCTTTACAGAGGCAGTAGAAATATCTTTCTCATTAACTTCAGCTTACTGAAACTCGAGTGGTCTTCAGCTTAAGCCACCAAAATGTGTTTGGAACACCCATATTTTTGTTCACTGAACTTCATGTGCATTCGTCATGCGTTTTGCCGTATTTATTATCGTTAAATATGAGAAGCGTTAAACCCGTGTAGGTCATTCAGGGAGAGAGGTGTTGGAGGCTTCTTGGACTATTAATTTGTACATTGCCACAAACCAATAACTCCTTACCAACCTACATGACTTTCGAAACATTGCATTAACCAAAGATTCGTATCTAGATCGCCTTCCTTATTACTGCTGACATACCTGAGAACACACCTGGACAGGTATTGCGCAAGCAGGTATTTATCTCCACCGCCTAATGGTGCACATATAGTGAGACTGACTTGCCGTGATCCCTGCAGATGACCCCGCCCACCTAACCTCATCCGAGCCTCCCACCTGACCTCCTCTGACCAAGCCTGACCCCATGGGCTGATCTTGGCCGACACACAGAGAACCCACTCCCAGGCACATAATTTGCTGCAGGATAAATCAGTTTTTTAACATCGAGGCTGAAATTTTGGCCATAATGGCTCTCGCTATCTCTGCGCTTAAGAAATCGAAAAGCTATGAAAAAAACTGGTTATGGTTTTAACTAAAAGGCAATAATATATACCAAACTATCGACACAAATACGAGTATGGAGAAGAGGAAATATGAGCATTTAGATTTTTTTATTGAAACGCGAGATACGTTTCTCAGAGTTTTATAATGCTTTCTATTGAAGATTTAACAGCGAACGAACTTGACCTCTGAAGCTTCTCCAGTGTAAGATATACGATGTTTTGTTACCAAGTCCATGTGTTTCATTTATCTTTTAACCCATTATCACCATCATGACCTCTTTTATGTTTATTTTCTACTGTGATTCTTTCAAGAAAACCATCACATTACAGAACGGTGGGTTTAGAAGGCAAGAGGAATGATTGGTGGAATGATTAGGCAAAAAAGTTGAAAAAAGGGTGGAATGTTGAGGTAATTCTAGTTATTATGAAGATGAAATAGATAACACGATTAAAAAATGTTAAGAAACACACCAGAAAGAATATATATATATATATATATATATATATATATATATATATATATATATATATATATATATATATATATATATATATATATATATATATATATACATATATATATATATATATATATATATATATATATATATATATATATATATATATATATATATATATATATATATATACTGGAAGTAAATAAATTTTAACAAGATTCATCTATAATGTAAAAATCTGCGAGACAGCAAAACCAAACAATTCTCTCAGAGTGCAAAGCAGTAAATATTATTCCGTTTATAACACAAATAACAGAATTGTAGTTCCTTCACAGTTGATGTTCATATAAACATTGAACAAGTAAATGCAAGAAGATAAAACAGTAGTATGTAGCACAAAAATACCTCTGAATTTACATTTAAAAGATGACCACAGAAGGTTTGAGATTTCTTCAGCTGACTGGCTATTTTTTCTGCTTGACTGATAATGTATTCGCAGGTAGGTAATATTACATACGAGGAAGACTTTTTTTTAGCATCCATTGGGAAACAAATGGAAAATTTTCGTGTTACCAGTGAGGTGATTTTATTGAACAAGAAAAACTACCCACTGTGAAAACAGAAAACAGGTACAGAATGTATTGGTAGGAAGGATATCAACATTTTAATATGAAAAAATAGTCTGACGAATCAATTTTATTATTATTGTTATTATTATTATTATTATTATTATTATTATTATTATTATTATTATTATTATTGTTGTTGTTGTTGTTATTATCATCATCATCATCATTATTATTAATGTAAGGGAAAAATTAAACATATAACACGGAATATTCACACCACCACATGTGTGGTGTGAATATAATGCAGAGAATTCGTAGTTTGGAAGTTAGGAGGAGGTGCGGGATTACCAAAACTGTTGTCCAGAGGGCTGAGGAAGGGTTGTTGAGGTGGTTCGGACATGTAGAGAGAATGAAGCGAAACAGAATGACTTCAAGAGTGTATCAGTCTGTAGTGGAAGGAAGGCGGGGTAGGGGTCGGCCTAGGAAGGGTTGGAGGGAGGGGGTAAAGGAGGTTTTGTGTGCGAGGGGCTTGGACTTCCAGCAGGCATGCGTGAGCGTGTTTGATAGGAGTGAATGGAGACAAATGGTTTTTAATACTTGACGTGCTGTTGGAGTGTGAGCAAAGTAACATTTATGAAGGGATTCAGGGAAACCGGCAGGCCGGACTTGAGTCCTGGAGATGGGAAGTACAGTGCCTGCACTCTGAAGGAGGGGTGTTAATGTTGCAGTTTAAAAACTGTAGTGTAAAGCACCCTTCTGGCAAGACAGTGATGGAGTGAATGATGGTGAGAGTTTTTCTTTTTCGGGCCACCCTGCCTTGGTGGGAATCGGCCGGTGTGATAATAAAAAAATAAATAAAACACGGAATATGTTAAAAGTCATTCACAAATTGCAAAAGGAACTATTAATGCAACTTAATAAAGAATTTATACGAAGAGTGAGAAAAGAATTAAATCAATGTCATTGAAGAAATGACAAATTGAAAACAATGGCTTTTTCAGTGTTTCTGACTCTGTCACACTTTTTCCTTTTTTTTTTTTTGAATAAAAAGTTGATAAAACTGCAGAATGTTGTGTTAGTCCTCTGTGAGTCTCCCCAGTACAAGCGACAGAGCTCCGGGTTATGTTGCTGGGAGAGACCAGGAGTATGGATAAGTCTTATTTACATCTGCTGCCCCTGAATTTTCAAACGACACATTTATAGAGGTGGCCTTAAGTGCGATAATGTACAGTTTTACAAAACTAGGTAGAGTAAAGCGTTGCCAAACTGAAAACAATGACTGACATCGTTTAATCATCAGCAGCAATCTACCCATGTCTTCTTCTATGCTCTGACTTTTCAGATATTTTTCCTTATTAGCTTTATGTGATGCACAACCAGGAACATCTACGATTCTAACACGTGCCATTATGATATATCAAGGTAATTTAGCGCATTCACGGGAAAGCGCTAAGATTTTAGGGGTCAAACAGCACCTTGTGTATGCCAGAAACAGCCTAGGTGCCTAGACTAATTTTTGTGGACCATCCCTCCTCACTCCAGTCACTACCAAAATTTCTTTCCCTACAAACAGTATTTTTTTCAAGTATTCCTCTCTAGCACTTCAGTGTGCTTAGAGAGGAATAATAGATGAATGTTAAGACAGAATGGTGAAATATGAGGAAATTGGAGAAGAATGGAGGAAAGAGAGGTCACACTGAATAAAAATGGTAGGAAAGAGAAGAGAAGAAGAGATGAAAATATTAAGCATATGGAAGAGAGCAGTAGGGAGAGAAAAATGAAGATGAAAAATGATTTAGAGGGAAAGAGGAAGGGAAGAGATGTGAATAGGAAAGAACTGAAGGGAAGTTGGAACGTGAAGACGAACTGGTGGAGTTCCCAGCGTGACGGGTGATGTGTTATCATATATAGTTGGTCACGAGTACTGGTGGTGATCGTGGTGGTGGTGGTGGTGGTGGTGGTGGTGGTGGTGGTGGTGGTGGTGGTGGTGGTGGTGGTGGTGGTGCTGGTGGTGGTGGTGCTGGTGGTGCTGGTGGTGGTGGTGGTGGTGGTGGTGGTGCTGGTGGTGGTGGTGCTGGTGGTGCTAGTGGTGTTGGTGTAGATGGTGGTGGCGTTAGTTTTAATGGCGGAGAGCTGGTGTGGATGGTTGTTTGGGATGCGATGGTGATGGTGGTGGTAGTACGTGTGGAGGATGGTGGTGGTACCCGTTTTGTTGGTGGTACTAGTAATGGTGGGCTTGCTGGTGGTGTGGGTGGTAATGGTAGTAGTAGTAATTGTGGTAATGGTAGTTTTGATGATGATGATAGCAGGGGTAATTATGAATATGTTCAAGATGATGGTAACAAAAGTAGTCCGAGCAACCTTAGACCTGTGTAACACAACTTTCCTCAAAGTTTTGTTAAGTTATACCATAAATTAAGGAAAAAAATAGACTTTACCTTACGAAAAGAGACAAAACAAATGCGATAGTAATTATGGATAAAGTAGATTATAGGGGAAAAATAACTTATTATTAGAAAACAGGGGAAATGACTCGCCCTTAAATGACTTAAACTTCCAAGGAGCAGATAATCGATTACTCTCAGCAGATTTTTTTTTACCAATTTTTCTGGAAAACCAAATGCATTATTTTGGTTTTCACTTCTTTACATTGCCTTCTGAACCATAAGCAGTTCTTTTGTTTATCCTCGCTTTTCTGGGATTGGTGCCTTTTCTTTGTAAGGTATTCCATCATATCCTTGGCTACTCTTCCACTAGGATACCTTTCTATAATAGTTTTATTTTATGTTCATCAACCAATCTGTTTTAACACTATTTCCTGCCCCTCGTCCTAAAACCTTATTTCTATCAGAGATTTCAACATTTTTATGCAATGGTCGCTGGCTTTTAAGTTTTCGAAGTTTATTTTTTCCTGTACGAATATTCGATATAGTCTAATTGATTTATTTCCTCCTTTCGTTCTCTTAGAGTTTGTTATTTTAATAAGAATCTAATTTTATATTTTAAATGAATGGGTGGACCTGCAAGCCAGGAGTTTCGGTCAGATGACCGAAAGCTCCTGATTAAGAGCTGTGTCAGGAAACACTTATCCTGTTTCCTGACGAATCTTACCTAACCTAACATGTTATCCTAATGTTTGTCTCAGTGATGCCGTCACATTATAGGTTTACCATTTTCCAGCGGATTATGAAACCCACAATGAATGCCTTGTATTGCTGGAATAATTGTCAGCACATTGTAAGCTCTGTGCAGTGTTATATTTTCAATTCTTCTGCTCTCCAATCTTTTCTGATAAGAAAGAGAAAACGATGAGTAAGTCAGGCTGCTGGTACTCACGGTACGTAGTCTGATGTAGGCAACACAGCCCAGTTGATCAAGAACAGTTAAGATGTTTTTCTAATTCACTTTATGTTTTGATGGAAGAGTGTTGAAAAAACCTTGAACTTCTTATGTACACTGATGAATATCTTAATGTATTTATTAGTGAGCGTTATATGTGCTACAGCATCATGCAGAATACTGTAAATTACATCAAATTTCTACTTCGTAATGAGTCGAATGTCTTTCCCATTTAAACCTATTTCGATTTGCATAATGGGGTTTAAAGAAGGTAATGAAGAACTACTGCTCGTTGCCTCACTTACCGATTTTCCTAAAACAGAATCCTAGCATTCAACGCATCTGTTATGTATTTTCACGTAGCAGTTCCTTAGCTCTTATGGGAAGTGTCCAATAAAAATCTAAATCCATTAAATCGGTATACTCTAAAAACTCGACGATTCTAAATATTCTGTTCTTTGCATTTGGGTCTAAAAAATGCTTGACAATTAAGTGACCTCAAACGGTAGCAGTTTTTCCATTCAGATCCCGACTGAAAAAAACAATGCATTAAATAGATGTTTTTGATTGCGGAATGATGGAATGAGGTAGCCCCAACCCTCCCTCCCTCCCTCCCTTTTAACCCTTACCTTCTCTCCCGACATATCTCCAGAGAGAAGCAATTTTAGGAGTCATGATATACAATTGTCTCTCTTCCAAAGGGAGTAGTGGGGTGGATTCATTGTGCATGTGGTGGAGAGGAATCAATATGGTGCTGTTGGTATGCTGGGGAAGTTTTGGTTTACACTGGGGTGTAGGGTGTACTCAGGTGTACTCGCCTAGTGTTGCTTGCAGGGGTTGATACATAGTTCCTGGCCCAGCTTCTTAACACTTATCGGATTCACTGGCCACCAGTGGTGGGTTTGGGTGGTATGTGTAACAAAATTTGACTACCTTTTTCATTTACCTATGTTCATGGTGTCCCATCTTCTGTTAAACTTGTCAATATTTTGTAAACTATTGTTGCAGCACATGCTACTCTCTTTTGCATCCCGCTTCAGCAAGGATTCTATTCGGAAAGAAGACCTCTAACATGCTTTGTGCACCTAATTTTTTTTTTAGCTTTCAACTGAGGCCTCTTATTCACCCCGTTGAGGGTACTTAAATCGTATTTTTAATATTTATCTTATCCTTCCACGATTTTATGAATTTCTCGTGCTACGGTGATTATATATCCTTGATAGTCATGTGGTCGTGCAACCGCTGATAGATGCGTGTGTATACGTAGCTGTGCTTTCCTATTCTTTGACGAGGATCGAACTGTAGTTACTGTACCCCATCAGTCAAACACTAATTAGTGTACTGATAATGTTACTTCTTTGTACTTAAAGGATTAGAACTATGTTGTGTTACCCGCATTATATTGTTCTTGAGTACAATCTCACACACATATATATATATATATATATATATATATATATATATATATATATATATATATATATATATATATATATATATATATATATATATACATATATATATATATATATATATATATATATATATATATATATATATATATATATATATATATATAATAACACTGCGACTAGCCAAGGAGTCGAACCCATGCTGCTTTGGTCCGCCTCATAGTGAGCGAAAACACATGACGCTCTAGTCCACTGAACCTCACAATCCTCAAGAATGAGCTTGGCTGGGTGCGTCATTCTTGAGGATTGTGTGGTCCCATGGATTAGAGCGTCATGTGTTTTCGCTCACCATGAGACGGGTCAAAGCAGCATGGGTTCGACTCCTTGGCTAGTCGCAGTGTTATTATTATTATTATTATCATAATATATATATATATATATATATATATATATATATATATATATATATATATATATATATACAAACACTGATCTCTGGCTGAAGGAGACTCGAACCTACGAACCTTAGGACAAGGTACGCAGTGCTTTACCAATCTACCCACACTGGACAATACCTTGGCGTGTAGCTTGCGCTACACGTTTGATCCAAGGCAGCCAGCTTTCAGGGAGAAGGCTTACAGCTTTTCATCTCATCCCCTGCATGCATTAGCCTTCTGTAAGGCTTCTCCCTGAAAGCTGGCTGCCTTGGATCAAACGTGTAGCGCAAGCTACACGCCAAGGTATTGTCCAGTGTGGGTAGATTGGTAAAGCACTGCGTACCTTGTCCTAAGGTTCGTAGGTTCGAGTCTCCTTCAGCCAGAGATCAGTGCTTGTGTATATTTCGCCTGCTCTCGCGAATTCCTTATATATATATATATATATATATATATATATATATATATATATATATATATATATATATATATATATATATATATATATATATATATATATATATGCAGACTTGTATTCAGTTTCCATTTCTTTCTTTCAAGGTCTTCAGCCACTATTTGCTCAATGAAAACGATACCAATATTACTGGTATTGTTGTCATCGCATCCCCTTGACGGTACGTCTGCTGTCAGATGTGCGTCCGTGGTAGTTCGTGCGTAAGTGTTTGGTCATGCGTCCTTGGCTATGCGTCCATGGTCATGCGTCCTTGGCTATGCGTTCGTGGGTCGTGCATCAAGGGTCGTCTGGTACCACGAGCGATGACGTACCTTCCCAGGCGAAACGACCTTAGAAGTATAAAGATGGTAGATGTCGTGACGACTAGGTTGGCCTTTCCTGACCTCTCCTGACCCACTCCCTCACACTTTCCCCTCACACACTCCCTCACACTCTTCCTCACACTCTTCTCACTTCCTCATCATACTCTCCCTCACCCACTCCCTCATCCATTCACACACTCGCCCATGAAAATTATAAATCTGTTTACTATTGTTATTAATACATATCATATTAACACATCGGCCGTCTCCCACCAAGGCAGGGTGGCCCGAAAAAGAAAAACTTTCATCGTCATTCACTCCAGTGTCTTGTCAGAGGCGCGCTTACACTGCAGTTATAAAACTACAACATTAACACCCCTCCTTCAGAGTGCAGACACTGTACTTCCCATCTCCAGGACTGAAGTCCAGCCTTCCGGTTTCCCTGAATCCCTTCATAAATGTTACCTTGCTCACACTACAACAGCACGTCAAGTCCTAAAAGTCATTTGTCTCCATTCGCTCCTATCTAACACGCTCACGCATGCTTGCTGAAAGTCCAAGCCCCTCACACACAAAACCTCCTTTACCCACTCCCTCCAACCTTCACTCCGCCTTCCCTCCATTATAGATTTACACACTCTAGAAGTCATTCCATTTTGTTTCATCCACTCTACATGCCCGAACCACCTCAACAACCCCTCCTCAGCCCTCTGGATAATAGTTTTGGTAATTCCGCACCTTATCCTAATTTCCAAACTACGAACTCTCTACATTATATTCACACCACACATTACTATTATTACTTTATACAGGCAGTAAAAACCTGTACACTAAGAGAAAACACCATAAGTGTCCGGGGCCCAAGACTGTTCAACAGCCTCCCATCAAACATAAGGGGAATTACCAATAAACCCCTGGCTGCCTTCAAGAGAGAGCTGGACAGATACCTAAAGTCAGTGCCGAATCAGCCGGGCTGTGGTTCGTATGTTGGACTGCGTGCGGCCAGCAGTAACAGCCTGATTGATCAGGCCCTGATCCACCGGGAGGCCTGGTCGTGGACCGGGCCGCGGGGGCGTTGATCCCCGGAATAACCTCCAGGTAGACTCCAGGTAGACTGAACGACGGAAGGATAGAGACAGATAAGGTAGGAAGAGGAGACAGATTTTTTTTTCCTCGCTTCCATATCTGAGGAGACAGATATGGAAGCGAGGAAGTAATGAAAAGGGATAGAGACAAGTGATGCAGAGAGAAAATATAAGTGAAGGAGGGAAGAAGAAGTAAGGGAGGGAGGGAGAGAGAACCTGGAGTGACGTGACAAATGAGGAACGAGCTGCGATACCATCACCGTGTCCCGCCGCCATTATGGTACCTGATGCCCACACCAGCTGGTACTTACTACCCCTCCTCTCCTCCATCTTCACTCCTGCCCATTTACTCCTACAACTCCTCTATGATTCCCTTCCAATCCTACAGCCCCTAGCATTCTCCAGACCTTATTGCCCCCATTACACTATACAACTCACAATCGTGTCATTACGATTTCGTGAATCTCTATACAACTCCTTCATCCCACACCTCCAGTGTACTCACTCCTTCCCTAGCCTTCCCTTTGCTCCCAACCTTTTTTCTCGTTTCGGCTTCCTACAGCTTTCCTTCATTCCCCTGATAACAACAACGTAATAGTAACACCTAATAGTATCTCTGTTAAAACGAAACTCTCTGACCGAGGGTTCAAATCCCGCCCGTGGTATGGTTTATTAAATCTGCGGAAAATACTGACCACATAGTAGAATACTTGACAGTAACCAAATCACTATTGAAATCTACAAAGTCATGCTAGTAAATTTTATTACTTAATGTATGAAACCCATTCTGGTGATTGAGGCGAGTGAGTTTTCCGCTGAAGCGGCTAGTTTATTGTGCATCCCCATGTCCATCCTATGGAGAGTAGCACAAGAGAAAATGGATATTCGAATGGCCTAGGACCTAAGTCCTCCCAAAAAAGATGTTAACAGAACTGCTTCTGAATTTATGTAAACAATTTATATTATCTATTGTAAACAAATTCTGGGGTATTTTCTTAATGTATCTGGTAGTTTATTTCCATTATTCTGTTTATCTCTTTAATTCTCAGTAAGAAATTGGAAGCCATACACAGCGGTTAAATTAAATTTTGATAAACATGTGGACAATATATAGTTGAACCACGTCGTTGCCGTTCGTTTTTCTTCCATTTCAATTATACTTCTCTTTCTCTTCCTTCACTAAATTAATTAACATTTCTTTTCCCTACCTTTTGCTCTCCCTCCATAATCTCACTTTTGTAAGTCAGTTACTTCTTCCGTATCTCATTCTCACTTCCTCATTCATCCACCCAGTCCTCTCCTCCCTTTCTCCCCATCCTTTCCCTTCTCTTTGCCAGGCCTCTCGACCCTCCAGAGGAAAGGTACCACTTCTTGGGCATCTCATCTCTCGGGTTAGAGATGCTGGTCCCTCGAGCTTCTCCTGAAGGGTTATGGTGCTCACGTCTCGTTACCTGTAGGGTGTACCTGTTTACCTGTCTCTCCTGCCTTCTCCCCTCACTTTTTGACATTTCCCATTTCATTACGCTTACACACACACTCATATATATATATATATATATATATATATATATATATATATATATATATATATATATATATATATATATATATATATATATATATATATATATATATATATATATATATATATATATATATATATGTCGTGCCGAATAGGCAGAACTTGCGATCTTGGCTTAAATAGCATCGCTCATCTTGCCATATAGGACAAGTGAAAATTTGTGTATGCAATAATTTCGCCCAAATCATTCTGAACCTAACGAAAAAAATATATTTCACTGTGTTTGTTTAGTATTAAATTATTGTAAACAAATCTAAAATATATTTAGTTGGGTTAGGCTAAAATAAATTGCTCTTGTTATGATAAGGTTAGGTAAGTTTTCTAAGATTCTTTTGGTGCAAAATTAAAAAATTTTACATTAGCATTAATGAAAAAAATATATCTTTACACGTACAAGAGAAAATTTTAGAAAGGACTTAATTTTAAATGAGTTCTTGCTAATTGACCAGTTTTACATATTCGGCACGACACATATATATATATATATATATATAGCACTATATATATATATATATAGCACTAACATCCCATATCATAAAAATCTTTGAAAGGGTCCTAAGAAGCAAGATCACCACGCATCTAGAAACCCATCAGTTACACAACCCAGGGCAACATGGGTTTAGAACAGGTCGCTCCTGTCTGTCTCAACTATTGGACCACTACGACAAGGTCCTAAATGCACTAGAAGACAAAAAGAATGCAGATGTAATATATACAGACTTTGCAAAAGCCTTCGACAAGTGTGACCATGGCGTAATAGCGCACAAAATGCGTGCTAAAGGAATAACAGGAAAAGTCGGTCGATGGATCTATAATTTCCTCACTAACAGAACACAGAGAGTAGTCGTCAACAGAGTAAAGTCCGAGGCAGCTACGGTGAAAAGCTCTGTTCCACAAGGCACAGTACTCGCTCCCATCTTGTTCCTCATCCTTATATCCGACATAGACAAGGATGTCAGCCACAGCACCGTGTCTTCCTTTGCAGATGACACCCGAATCTGCATGACAGTGTCTTCCATTGCAGACACTGCAAAGCTCCAGGCAGACATCAACCAAATCTTTCAGTGGGCTGCAGAAAACAATATGAAGTTCAACGATGAGAAATTTCAATTACTCAGATATGGTAAACATGAGGAAATTAAATCTTCATCAGAGTACAAAACAAATTCTGGCCACAAAATAGAGCGAAACACCAACGTCAAAGACCTGGGAGTGATCATGTCGGAGGATCTCACCTTCAAGGACCATAACATTGTATCAATCGCATCTGCTAGAAAAATGACAGGATGGATAATGAGAACCTTCAAAACTAGGGAGGCCAAGCCCATGATGACACTCTTCAGGTCACTTGTTCTATCTAGGCTGGAATATTGCTGCACACTAACAGCACCTTTCAAGGCAGGTGAAATTGCCGACCTAGAAAATGTACAGAGAACTTTCACGGCGCGCATAACGGAGATAAAACACCTCAATTATTGGGAGCGCTTGAGGTTCCTAAACCTGTATTCCCTGGAACGCAGGAGGGAGAGATACATGATTATATACACCTGGAAAATCCTAGAGGGACTAGTACCGAACTTGCACACGAAAATCACCCACTACGAAAGCAAAAGACTTGGCAGACGATGCACCATCCCCCCAATGAAAAGCAGGGGTGTCACTAGCACGTTAAGAGACCATACAATAAGTGTCAGGGGCCCGAGACTGTTCAACTGCCTCCCAGCACACATAAGGGGGATTACCAACAGACCCCTGGCAGTCTTCAAGCTGGCACTGGACAAGCACCTAAAGTCAGTTCCGGATCAGCCGGGCTGTGGCTCGTATGTTGGTTTGCGTGCAGCCAGCAGCAACAGCCTGGTTGATCAGGCTCTGATCCACCAGGAGGCCTGGTCTCAGACCGGGCCGCGGGGGCGTTGACCCCCGGAACTCTCTCCAGGTAAACTCCAGGTATATATATATATATATATACATATATATATTATACATATATATATATACATATATATATATATACATATATATATATGTGTGTGTGTGTGTGTGTGTGTGTGTGTGTGTGTGTGTGTGTGTGTGTGTGTGTGTGTGTGTGTGTGTGTGTGTGTGTGTGTGTGTGTGTGTGTGTGTGTGTGACGGAGGGAGCGGCAGGAGAGTGTCTAATGAACGTTTGATGTTTGGGTAGTTAAGGTCCTATGAAGGTCACCGCAGCAGCTCCCGCTGTCTTACAAATTTTACACTGAGGAGTTATTGTTCTAATAGGTTGTAATATTGATTAGCAGACAAGAGGATTTAACTCAATTGACTGTCCATCATAATAGACTCCAGCTGCTTTACGCTTGTTGTGTGGGTTCACTGATCCATTAAGTAAGGTATGGTGAAATGCTGACACCCTCAGCTTGAATTCTGTGTGACTTACTAGCGTTTCTGTGCTGCAGTTACTTTGTCTCACTATGTCTGCTGGTCAGGTTGCCATGGTGACATAAGACTGTTGATCTTTGCTGGTAAATAATTTCCAGCAACTGTCTGGTAAACTCAAGACTTATCGCCACAGAAGACAACACTCAATACCGAAGAATCCTGGAATCATCACTTATTTCTATATCCGACAACTTCAACCAGAATAGTGGCTTCTATAACATAGCTGAACCACTTGCCAAGAAACTTCTTCATCGCTATCCCACATAAGAACACTGTAGAAGGTCTGCTCACAAACTTGTCCAGTCTCCTTTCCAAGCTACCCAAGTTTTTAGACTCTACAACCCAACTCGGTACATCATCAGATGCAGCATTCTTCACCTGACCTCAGCCGGACTATAAATACTCGCGTTCCTTCCACCCCAGGCAGTTCTGTTTGTGACTTGAAAAAGTCCACTGTGTGGGCGAAACGTAGTCAATAAAGGATCACATTATACTGCATTTGTGTTTATATTGCCAACTGTCTGGTAAGTAGCAGTGTTCTCGTTGCAACTGCTGTGACTCTCACCATTCCCCATTTTCTAGCATTTTCCCAGTCCCTATCTTTTCCCAATACCCCATCCCCTTCTCCCCAACTTTATCTTTCTCCCTTTTTGATAATAAAGTTTTTCATACCCCTGACTTACGAATCATATTTCCATTAACCTTTCTCATTTCCTTCTCTTTACCTTATCCCATAATTGTTCCACATTTTCCTTACCTATTACCTACTCGTCCCCTTATTTTCTTCTCTTCCCCAAATCCCCTTTTCTTCCTCACAGCCGCCCAAGAATAAAGAAAATCACAAATTATTCCCAGGGCCTCTAATCCTGTCGAGGATGATGGAAATTACATATTAGCAACTCGTCAAAAAATTGTTCCCACTCCATAAGTCTGGTGGACGATAAGAGGCACTCAGCCAGGCATAATGGAGGGTGTCCTGGCCCGTGACTATGGTGGTGGTCTCCTCTTGGGGTATTGAGGTGCCACGCTTGAAGGAGACTCTAGCACACCAACCACACCTCTTTCTCTTGACCCTTGTAGGTTTAGCGCTTCTATTTGATTATAATAATACCACACCTCTCGTTACTGAGGTGCCAGGAGACCTCATCCCAGACCTGGCCTCCTAGTTGCTGGCCTGACCGATCAAGCTGTTAGTGCAGTTCAACGTATGCACAACAGCCCGGCTGATCAGGAGCTGTTTTGAGGAATCTATCGAGTTCCCTCTTGGAGACAGCTAGGTGCTTGTTGATGGCTCACCTTATGCATAAAGTTAGGTTGTTGAAGCGTCGTGGCTGAAGAGTCGTGGCTGAAGAGTCGTGGATGAAGAAACGAGACACTTCTGTAACATTTAGAAATCTTTAATGAGGAAACGTTTCGCCAGCCAGCTGTGTCTTGGTCATCACACTAGCTAGAATTTTTTATTGGATCATGGTTTAGTGACTGTTCAGTAAGACGAGTTACAATAAAGTTGACCTTATGAACCAATGATAAGTGTTGTAACTTTTATTTTAACAAGGAGCCGAAGATAAGATATGCTGAATTTCCAGACTGTAGTCAAAGGCAATTTAGTACAGTAGACGATAAATATTATACATGGAATATATAATAAAAAAAATAACAAGGTGATTTGTAGGTAAAATCGAGAGACATAAAAGAATTTCTAGTGGTAACTTAAATATAGCAACAGTGCCTCTCGTTCGAAATACTGCTGATTTATATGTAGAAATAACACGAGTTTCAGGTAAATATGAACCAAAGGTAATGCTGATTATTAAGGTAGGTTATGCACTATAAAAATATCATAGTATTAGGGTAGGTTATTCAGAATTTGGGTAGCAGAAGAAGCATCAAGGTAGGTATTGATATAACTTATACAGTATTAATGCAAATTATGCATTATTAGGGTAACATTGGCAGGGATGGGGTATTTTTCGGCATTAGGGTATCAAAGGCAGAATATTTTCATTTGTATTGCGTAAGTGGGGTAACATAGATAATATACACACAACTTAAAACTGAGATACATAGATAGTATTAGAGCAACACGTATTGCAATGATAATTTGCAGGTATGAACAATACTAGCAATAATGGAAACATAAACACATATGCAGTTTAATGTGATCCTTTATTGACAACGTTTCGCCCACACAGTGGGCTTTTTCAAGTCTCAAACAGATCTACCTTCCATCCCAGGTAGATCTGTTTGTGGCTTATATACTGCAGTCAGATGAGGTGAAGCAGGAGGAGGCGGGATCACAGTTGGACCTGCCACTAGTGTGAGCGAAACGTTGTCAATAAAGGATCACATTAAACTGCATATGTGTTTATGTTTCCATTGTGTCGGTATTTTATACCATTTATTTTCAACTAGCAATAATGTTACTCATATATGAAATATCTTTATTACTAGGCATATGATGCCTAGGTTAAGAAGCCTAAGTGTGGTAGGTTTAAATGCCTAGCGACTACACGAGGATCATTAAGGCAGCAATCTACCAAGACACTTTATATACAATGAAAGAAAAACATAGCTACCTGTATATACCATGTGTTGCCTGGGTTACCTAAGAAATATTAGCATAATTTGAACGCAGCGTTTATAAATATCAGTGATTTTTGGGTAATGCTGGAATGACTTGCATGTAAAAAAAAATATTATTATTTATTTTTTTTGTTGTTGTTGTTGTTGGTATTATTATTATTATTATTATTATTATTATTATTATTATTATTATTATTATTATTATTATTATTATTATTATTATTATGAACACTAGTGCTAGTAATAGGAGTATTGTTGCTATTATAATAATAATAATAATAATAATAATAATAATAATAATAATAATAATAATAATAATTATAATTATTATTATTATTATTATTATTATTATTATTGCTACTACTACTACTACTATTACTACTACTACTACTACTACTACTACTACTACTACTACTGCTACTACTACTACTATTTTCTCCTCCGCTGAGAAGAGACTAAATGTGTATAAAACAAACCAACTTCTGAAAACTCCGTTTTTGTCACTATGTATGTACACTCTTGCTGGTATGACTCAGTATCAAGTTCTGTCATAACGTAGGGTCAACGGTATGAGAGAGAGCGAGGCAAGCCAGTGAGTTAGCTCAACGAGCAGAGAAGTAAGTCTGTGGGTGGACTCAAAGAGAAGAAATTAGATAAACTAGAGAATGAGGTTAACGAGAAAGAAAGGGATAGCTGGGTTAGTGAGTTGGATTAGCCAGGAAGAAAAGAAAAACAGTGAGCTAGCGGCAGTGCAATAATTAGGGAAAAACTAAGCGAAAAGAAGTAAGCCAGAATGATATTGTTTTGTTTGGTTCCCTGTTTAGTAGAATTATATAATAATAAAAAAGTTTTTGAGTTTTTGTGCATTATAGTACGAAAACACTTATAGCAGGGCAAGCTTTCAAGAACATAACATAAGAAAGAAGGAACACTGCAGCAGGCCTACTGGGCCATGCAGGGCAGGTCCATGTCAACCCCCGGCCCAACCAGTCAAGTCACCTCCACTTAACCCTTTATTTAGACAATGTTTTACTCACGTGTGAGCGAAACGTTGTCAAGATGAAGGTTTTTTTGCTAGTATTATCTTTGTACTAGAGACATTTTTAACTATCTATATTTTTTTAACTTGCAAACCAGTACAGGTGTAATCTTATCGGGCGTAGAAAACGTCGGTGAGATTCTTGACTCAGTTCCGCCCACCAGCGGCTCTCCAGGGAGATGTAGGAACCCCAGTGAAATTCAGGTCGTTACTATAGTGGTTTACCTGTTTTTAGCTGACGATGATGTCCGTGCGGTGGTCACTTCGATGGCTGGCTTCACGTCAACAGGTGGAGGGAAGGAGGAGGAGAAAAAATGAAGGGAGGGAACAAAGGAGGGAGGGGAAGGGAGGGGAAGGGAGGGGGGGCATTTCCTGTTCACTCTTATCGTCTTGTCCGTCGCTTATCTCCATCGTCACAATGGCCAGGCTTGGATTATCAGTCCATGCTAGTCCACTCGTGTCCCACCTGCACATTCAACCACCCCTTCCCCCTAACCCCTACCTCACCCTATTACCCCTCTCCCTCTCATACCCTGAAGCGAGAGGATGACGGAAATTCCACTAATGGGGAAAGGGGTCGGCGTTTTAAGTGGAAATGTCGGAATTGAAGGAATAAAGGAGGTAAGGAAGGGTGAGTTATGGGAGAGGATGCTGCATCATCTGTGAATATTGGGAATATTGGGAGTCAACGTTATATCTTCTTTGAGGGTCTTGAGTCTTTAACTGGACTTCTAATGTACATGGTCTTGACGACCAGGTTTGGTATGTGCTTGACGGTCAGGTCTTGTGTGGACGTGGAATCTACAACAGCTGTGGTCTTGTCTTGTAATGAACGACTATTCATAAACAGAAGAATGGACGGGGACTCGAACCAAGCAGCATGCGTAATGCACTCGCAACGTTGTAAAATCACTCAGCCACATAATAATAATATCTTAATTTCTACAAGTACTTGTACAAAGTATACAGGCCTAGCTAACATGAGTGACATGCTATTATATAGAAAGCCGCTTGTCATGCTGAGCATTTCGGGCAAATTAGATCGGTTTTGTCCCAGGATGCGACTCATACCAGTCGACTAACACCCAGGGATCCATTTTACTGATGGACGAACAGGGTTTACAACCAAACCAGTACTTCTCTTGACAAAGTTGTGTCAGCAGCAACAGCTGTGACTCTGCTGTTTCATTTCACAGCCCAGGAGCTTTCATGGTACATCTATTCTCATACCTTCCAAAACTACATAGTCATTAAGTCCAAGATAAGTTGTAATGAGATTTGAAATGCTTAACATTTCGTAAACAGGCTAAATTATTTGCATTGTCTCTGCATCCACAGCAGGACTCGAACCTGCAAACGCTGTATCAGAGTAACCAGTACTTTACCACGTTATATATATATATACATCGAGAATTAGTAATTAGAATTAGTAAATTAGAATTAGTAATGCAAACCAGCGAATATTTTTTCCTGACAAAAAAAAAAAAACGTTTCTTTCGTTCTGACAGGGTGTTACAGGGTCTATGGGTAGTAAAATTCACTTCTGTATTGGGTAAATGCTTTTAACCCTTAAACTGTCCAAACAGATCTATGTTCACATGCATAGTGCTCCAAAAGTAGATCTACTTTTTTTTTTTTTTTACATATTTTCAAATATAACAAAAAAACGTAGATCAAAGTTTTTTTTACACGTTTTCAAATGTAAAAAACAAAACAAAAAGAAGATCTACGTTTTTTTGCATACTTTCAAATGTTGAAAAAAACGTAGATCTACGTTTGGACAGTTTATGGGTTAATGGGTGGGGGAAGTACGAGCAGTTTTGATGAATTTCGATTCTAAAAACGAGGACGTAAGCCTTGTGATGAATGTAATGAGCGTAATACGTACATCTAATCCGGAAGATTTCAGAATCTTCAAAATATCCGTATACAATTTAAGTTAAGCACGTCCCGGACATTAAAACGTTCCAAGGAAGGGATGGGGGGAGAGAAGAACATGGTGGAAGAGGACGAAAGGTACTTTCATTTCGCTGCAGAAGGCTTTAGTTGATCGCTGAAGTGTTTGTGTAGGTCTCTTGATAAGTCACGTGTGTGGGTGGGTTCACTAGTGAACTGGCCGGTGATCTTACGTGCAATGCATCACGCACTGGTAGGTTTTCGTGTGATTTTCTATTTGTAGCAACAAGAGGAAAGCTATACTTGTGGTGTCCCATCTTCAGTGTTTAATGGTTCACTTCAAATGAGAGAAACACCTAATTTTTGTTTTATATGTGATTACCTTTTCCTTCTTAATTACCTAATTGAATTTTCAGGGACAAAGGTCCAGTTCCTGAACCTGCCTCTTAATACAGAGTTGGCTTAACTGAATTTGCTTCGTTTTATATTACTTCTGATGACACGTATCGAGTCAGTTTCTATATTGTCTATTAACAGTTTTGCTGTTTTTGTCTTGTATACGTTTTTAAAAACTTTCATGTATCTCTGTAGCTCGTTTGAGTATTCAGATTCATTGTATTACCATATCCTGGACCCAAACACGCCAAAAAAGAATGTTTTTGTCTTCTCTGTTTATGCAGCTTGGTATTTCTTTTATTATGTGTGGATGTTTATTTCCGCCAGAATCCAACTGTATTTAAGTAATGGCCTTAGTGCCTCTACTTTTTAAAAGTGATGATCAAAGTTTTGATATTTCACAGAGCGGATGTTCGAACCCATGGAGAGCCAGTCCTATAACTAACAGGCAAGTGAGTTAACCCCTGTGGCACGTCATCCAAATAATTGCATATCTGTACCCTAGGAAGATTAGTATAGGTCACACTATGACCACAGTGCAGCATTTGACTGGCGAATCTTTAACGAACATGGCTGTAGCAAAATCTAGCTCAAGTTTCCTCAAAGCCATTTTCTGTAAATTATTTACAATCGTGTTATTACGAATTCGTGAGTTCTCCCTTGTTTGTAACAGGATGCATTTGATTAGTTACTTCAAGACCGGGGTAGAGTTTTTAATAAAACTGATAATGGAAAGAAGAAATAAGAAGGGATACAGCCTCCAGGGACAGAGAAGAGGCGAGTTTACAGTTTTTTAAGATTCTTAAACTTACTAATTTGTATTCCCGTTATCCTTAGTTGTGTAATAGATCATGGTAATAACCCTCACCCTTATATAGTGTTACATTATTCTGCTCACAGTAACCTTTTCTAATGGTAATTTTCCTGTAAATTCCACATATTTTCATTATTAATACAATAAGTAATTTATTTCCTCTTATATCTGAATATCATATTCCTCAGTGTAATTTCCGTAATATACTGATTAAGTGGAACTTAAGTAGTGTAAAGTGCTCTATCAGGAGGTGAAAGAGGAGGCCCTCCCCTCTCCTTCAGTGTAATATTCTCCTATTGTCTATAATTCTCTTAATTTCTGGTTCCAGTGGCATAATTTTTAACATACCCCTGAAAGTTGCCCACTAGCTTCATGAAAATAACACAGAACCTAGTGAAAAGTACACGCAGGCGCCATGATCAAGAAATACAGACGCCATGATAAATGACCACAGACGCCATGATAAAGAAACACAGACGCCATGATAAAGAAACACAGACGCCATGATAAAGAAACACAGACGCCATGATAAAGAAACACAGACGCCATGATAAATGACCGCAGACGCCATGATAAAGAAACACAGACGCCATGATAAATGACCGCAGACGCCATGATAAAGAAACACAGACGCCATGATAAATGACCGCAGACGCCATGATAAAGAAACACAGACGCCATGATAAATGACCGCAGACGCCATGATAAAGAAACACAGACGCCATGATAAATGACCGCAGACGCCATGATAAAGAAACACAGACGCCATGATAAATGACCGCAGACGCCATGATAAAGAAACACAGACGCCATGATAAATGACCGCAGACGCCATGATAAAGAAACACAGACGCCATGATATAGGAACACATGCTCAATGAAATGTATAAAACCATGTGTTGAAATCTTGAGAGCGTTTGATAGAAAGAACTTCAGATGATAATAAATTAAAGATTATCATCAACAGACCACATAAACGCAATTGCAACATTGGCTAACTTATGTTTATTTATGAATAGAGGAAAGCTATAGAAAACATCTATAATCTATGTTCCTAAGAGCACCCATCTACCCTATTAGTTTATCGTAAGGGTTCTTGAATGGAGATATCGTAGGATAAGGTAGACACACTTGTAGGATGGTAGGTGTATTGTCAGACTGAGATGAGAGATGGAGCCACAGTTGCCTAGCCTGTCTACGCCTGGAGTAGGTCTGCCGCCGAGTGAGAACGGGACAGGGGGATCACTGCCCATGTGTATCCCCATGACGTCACACAAAGCCAGGCCTACGAGGGATCTCGTGTCTAAAGCACAGGGATGATACTAATATGCTATGCTATATAATACTGGGAATACAGGGATCAGCAACTATGCTGACAGCTCGGTCATGTTACATATGTCGTCCCGACATACACTACTATACTATAGGCTGAACAGGCAGGCGGATCTGGGCTGATTCTATACAATAACAAATTCATGTATAACTTAGAACTAATGGATGGTACAACATGATTTTGACGTAATGGGTGTTAACGTAATCATTACAAACTATAAGAACAAATCATTATACAATATGGATGGAATTGATCGATCGATCTGTATTCATGCACTCTACGGATTCTGAGGAAGAATAATTATATACAAAGAAGTGTTTAACAGAAAGGCAGATTCGGTGCACTCAAATCTAGACTGTTAATTCTCAGAATACGGAGGGAACGTGAACACGAAAATTTCTGACAAACTGATCAGCTAATAATAAAACACACAGTTATTAATTTCATTCATCTCGGACATCTAATTATACAGGCTGTTTACACTTAAACCCAATTCTGCGAGGGTAAGGTTTACGTATGCAGAATGGTTATCATCTCTGGGAGGATTGAATTCCTCTGCAATGGTTAACACATGCCTTGACTGAGAGAGATCTGAACGAGTATCTACAAAAGATACAACTACAATCACTAGTGACTGTGGAATTACTAACTCGTCTGCTAGGAGTACTCAACTCGACTATTCGATACAGTAATTCTTGGCTCATTACAAAGTCACTAATGGGTACTGGTGGCTTCACAGTAAGAATAAGCTCTTCCTGGAGCAGGAATCGAATCACACCAGACACAAGGGATCGGTTCTTTGGGCATTTTTGACATCCTCGACAGTAAATAGAGGATCTGCAGTAACTACACTAACGTGTCGCGATAAAGCATCTGCGACTACATTCGACTTGCCAGGTAAATTTTCAAAAGTGGGATTGAACTCTTGGATAGTCAAGGTCCATCTGGCTAACCTTCCAGTAGGCTGTTTGTTCTGGAATAAAGGTAACAGTTCTTCCTTACTGGAGGAAAGAACAAACTCGGTGGAGTGGATGACTCCCCCCGGTTGAAAAAATTAACGCTATAACACGCAATATGAGCAAGGGAGAACGAATCTACTATCTCAACTGCAAGCACAGGAGAAAAGAAATGAACACGGTGAACAATGCTGATATTCAATCTGAGTCGCACACAGTGACAAGAGGTATCAGCTATAAAGAAACTACACTTACAACGTTAACATGTGAAAGTTATTCGAGAAATAACTTCTTACAATGCACTGATTACTGTCAACTAGGATGGGATCACCATCTGGAACATTAGGAACAACAACAGACACTCTAGTGAGAACACTAGCTGTAACAGAGACGTCTTTCTGCAGACAGCATGTCACATCAACAAGAGATGGCATTACTAGTTGCAAGTAATCGTTATCTGACAAGGCATCCCCTGTGGAGAAACTACTACTCGAACTAGCAGTCATTGCAGGGATAGGCTGTGCACTCAAGGCTGTCTGAGTGTCCCCGGACACTTGAGGCAACGGAACACTATCCTGCAAGTCTGAAGGTATAGGTGGAACACAGACGGGAATGACAGAATTACTAGTGCCTGACCGCTCGGCTACGTTAATAAGTAATTCACGGATCTATAGGAACTTAATCTGAACTTCACATTTCGCAGCACTTTAACAAATCTCAGATACAAGCTGTGAGAACAAACACATTGCTCAAGGGCTAGGTATTGTCTTTCAGTCAGTAAGGGAATTTTGGTACTGTGGACTGATTCATATTGACTTTGACTGGAATGATACACTAAGTGAACGTTCAAAAGTGACTGGGACATCTTCTCAGTGAAAATACTGAAGGGCATAAGTCAAGAAAAATTGAGAGAATGACACAGTAAGCTTAAATGGAAAAAAAAATGCTTAACTATTCTGCATAAGTAATTAAAAATTGACAAGTTACACAGTAAGCAAAGAACTCACACAAGAAGAATATGCAATTTAACAAACACTGAAAATCAAGAGAACTTGTACTTTGCTCAAATCTAATATGCTCAACTTTTACTTTAAATTGAATAAATGGCACAGTGAGTTGTCTTTACTTTCAATGCAACAAGGAAATACACAATAAAATAATAAAATGGACTCAATAAACTTGTGCAAAAATTAAAACAAACACACAATTCACTGAAAAATAAAATAAAATGACAGACAGAATAAAATACTATGCACAGAACAGAGCATAAGAAACTGCACTGTAATAAACTGTATTGCACAACACTGCATAAAATTTTCTGCAAGAAAAACTTTAATAGCAACACAATATTTGCACAAGAATTATTGCAAAATGAGTCAATGTGCAATAATAAAAATTATAACACACAAGAAAAGAAATATATCAAGGAATGAACACTTTAACTCTTAACTGCACTTAAACAACAAGCAAAAGAACAATTTACTTTAAAAGGAGAACTTAAAAATTGTACTAAGAGTGAATTTGTTCAATAAAATATGAGAAAAAAAAAATAATAGGTGCAAAAAAACACACAACAAAAGGAACACAACACTTACAGTGATGCAGAACACAACACATCAATATAAACACAGTACTAGAATTTTCTTGCAATGAAACTTGATGTGTGAAAAATTTTGTAAAATGTGAGCTCTTGCTGGGACTTAAAAAATGGCACTATTGTCTGTGGAAATAAGACAAATTAAACACTGGCTGAATAAAGGAATATGAACACAAGAATGTTCAACACACAGGGAACAAAAATAAAATTACACAAATGCTGGGAAGAAAAAAATAATAACAGACAACACTGAGTTGTGATGCAGAATATGAGGTGAAAAATTTACTGAGTTAATTCACTGGAATTCTGAAGTTTAAACACAAGTTCTATATTGCTCATATGTTGCACACACAACAAAGGAAAAACACTCATTACTTACTTCAAGTGTATAAAAAGATACACAACACAACAGATATAAAATAATGCACGAAAATTAACACTGAATTAAGGAGATTAAAAGAAATTAATGCAATCAGTACATGATAAACACCGAGTCTGATCAAGAGTCACTGAATGTCACTAAGAGAAAAATTCACTGGGAACACAAAAGAAATGTCTCAACACTCGCAAATGTCTCTAAAAAAAAAATATTATAGCTGTAACAACTTGAAGAATGAGACTGATGGATTGTTTATATCGTCTTGCTGCTGTCCTCTGCACAGATGATCGTAGAATTGCGCTTAAATCGGCGAGAGACAACACACAGGAGGCTTTTAAAAATGGCGCGCCACACTCTAACTCTTGACCCCCTATGTGGTCCTTAAAATATGGTGCTACAACCCTTAGCAGTGCACCAAAACACTGATGAGGTAGGTGAGATGTAATGGCCGACTGTAGTTGGGTTTGTGGGTAATGGCTGAGCGAGGCGTCTGAGACCGGCAATGGTGCGACACACGTGATCGTGAGTGGTTGGGCTTATGGGTTGAACGTCGTAAGCCTCACTGAGAAAACCCACACTGCCGACTGGCTTAAAATAAACCCACGAAATACTACAACACCACAAGGATGACAAGGCGCACTCAGAATGCTTGGAACTTGAATCACAAGCGATGGAGACTACTCATGTGGCTTGCTTGAGTACTGGGGTAAGACACCTGGGTTAGTTGCTAGCTGGCTTATCTTAACCCTTCACACAGAATAGCTTGATAACTTCACACGAGGAGCACAGCAGGGGTGGAAGCTGGCTTGGCAGGCAAAATAATTGGATGGAGTAGGCTAGGCTGGACTGAGCTCGGGTGTTCTGACTCCCCCACCACAGACTGGAAGCTGGCTTATTTTGCAAACTCGGGTCAACCCCTCGGGAGTAATGCAAAAGCAGATAACCACTAATACAAAGAGACTGACCAGTGAATAATGTAGAAGCTGGTAGAGTAGCTGGCTTGAGGTAGCTGGATGGGGTGAACCTCGGTAGGCCTACTGGTAACACGAAATGGCCGTCTTGCTGGTCGACAACTTTATCTCCAGAAATCGCTGTAATCGTCAGAATTACAGGCTCACCGCTGTCACCATTTATCGTAAGGGTTCTTGAATGGAGATATCGTAGGATAAGGTAGACACACTTGTAGGATGGTAGGTGTATTGTCAGACTGAGATGAGAGATGGAGCCACAGTTGCCTAGCCTGTCTACGCCTGGAGTAGGTCTGCCGCCGAGTGAGAACGGGACAGGGGGATCACTGCCCATGTGTATCCCCATGACGTCACACAAAGCCAGGCCTACGAGGGATCTCGTGTCTAAAGCACAGGGATGATACTAATATGCTATGCTATATAATACTGGGAATACAGGGATCAGCAACTATGCTGACAAGTTGACAAGAACAAAAGGAACTGTAAGCTGTTATCATAACAACGTTTAACCCAAGAAGAGCTTTCTTGTGCGAATCATCGTTAAAATATAAGCTTAAATAGCTTTAAGTGTCTCTTGTTTACTGTAGTCTTTGTCTCTTGCTTCTGCTACTTATTATTGTTATACTACACTCAGTATCTGAATGTAAAACCTCTTCTTACCGACTTTCGTATCCAAATTGTGGTACTGACAGTAGCAATGAAGACACGTTGCTGAATAAGCCTTTTTTTTCGGAACAACATTCCGCTCTGTGTGGAGCTGTATCAAGTCTACGTAATTTCGTAAAGCTTTTTTTTAAAAAAAGGAAGAAAGTTTATCCCAACAAAAGCTTAGTCTTCAACGTGTCTTTTCTTCGCCATTTTCACCTCTGGTGTTGCAGATGCTTTGTGTGATCGTGATAAGTAAGTTACGAGACGATGGGGATGTAATGAGATGATAAGGCAATCATTGTACAGAGGGGAAAAGCTTGGGCAATCTTTAGTGTTATTTATGTGTGAGATATATGTGTTGTGTTTGTGTGGGACGAGTGGGTGGAGGATACGAAGTGGTGGTTACGGGGTGGATGGTAGGTGAGTGGTGGGTTAGTGGCTAAGGTGGTTGGGTACTGGTTGGTAAAGGTGGGTAGGTTGAGAGTGAGCGATTGAGGGTAGGTGGGTGGTGGAGGGCGAGTGAAAGGTGACCGCGTGAAGTATGGGTTGATGGAAGTTGAGTGGTTGGCGTGTGAGCGGGTTAAACATGGGTGGGTGAAGGTTGATTCGGTGGAGTGCGGGGGTATATCTGGAGGGTAGATGGAGGCTTTTGTGTAGGTGGCCTTTGTGTAGGTGGAGTATGAGTCGTCCATGGAGAGTGGACGCGAGGTGGGTTTTTGGGTGGGCAGAGAACGAGCGAGTGGGTGGGTGATCTTTTGCTGGCTTCGTGGAGTTGGGTGATTGGGTTGTTCGTATCAGTTTTTTTTTTTTCTACAATCAGTGTCAAGTTAGTGAGGCGGTAACTGAGGTCATATGTCCTCTTTCTTAAATATTATAGCAACATTTCCTAGTTTTGGGTCTATCGGTACTGTGCAATTCTATTTTCTATTGCCTTGTTAATAATGCTGTTAGTGTACACTCAGTCTGATGTCCAGATTCTGTGAGGTTTCTGGCTGGTATGTCATCTAGTCCGATTCATCTAATTACGTTCGGGCTTTTTCCTGAGACGGAATACTTGCAAAAGACTAAAACCCATACACTTGTAATAAAGTTGGTAGAATTACCGACAATATGTAAAGTAAAAGGACACAAGTGCAACTAATGTGACATTTTATTGTGGCAACGTTTCGCTCTCCAGGAGCTTTATCAAGCCATTACAAACAATACATGGACACAGAGGGTATATAAAGGCTCAGAGTGAGGTGCAATACTAGTGAGGTACCAATTTCGATGTTCACTAGTGGTAGTAGTAGTAGTAGTGAACATTAAAATGGTATAAAATACCGACAGGTTGTTAGGTAAGACACATATGCAACAGTTAGGTATCTTTATTTCGAAACGCCTAACTGTTGCATTTGTCTTACCTAACAACCTGTCGGTATTTTATACCATTTTAATGTTCACTACTACTACCACTACCACTAGTGAACATCAAATTGGTACCTCACTAGTATTGCACCTCACTCTGAGCCTTTATATACCCTCTGTGTCCATGTATTGTTTGCAATGGCTTGATAAAGCTCCTGGAGAGCGAAACGTTGCCACAATAAAATGTCACATTAGTTGCACTTGTGTCCTTTTACTTTACATACCCATACACTTGTTAGAACTCCATCCTTGATCCCATAGACTTGTATTTTCTGCAGATATATACGTAAACCTGTTCCCTTTGCATTCCCTCTGTAGATATGCATCTATAGGCCTGTGCTTATTATTATTATTATTATTATTATTATTATTATTATTATTATTATTATTATTATTATTATTATTATACCGTGACTGGAACAATCCACAAATAACACGCACATAGGAGAACGAAACTTATGACGACAGGTTTATACCCATTGGTCAATAACGGTAATAGAGTTGTGGATGAGTGGAACAAACTCCCGAGTACAGTTATTGAGCTAAAACGTTGTGTAGTTTTAAAAATAGGTTAGATAAATACATGAGTGGGTGTGGGTGGGTGTGAGTTGGACCTGACTAGCTTGGGCTGCTGGGTCTGGTGCCGTGCTCCTTCCTTGAGTGGAGGTGACCAGACTGGGTGGGTCACTTGGCTAATCCGGGGTGGGGGGACACGGACCTGCTCCGCATGGGTCAGTAGGCCTGTTGCAGTGTTCCTTCTTTCTTAAGTTCTTATGTTAATAGGCCTCTATCCATGCCAAGGTCTTTCCCGGCCACCACTTGGCAACCTACATAGTTGCTGGGTCAATCAGTGCCAAACTAACGCTTGATTTTTTTTATTTTGCTTCTGTTGTCAAGCACAGATCAATATGAAGATTGAGACACTTATGCAACATATGGGAATCTTTACTCAGGAAACGTTTCGCCACACAGTGGCTTCATCAGTCCAATACAAAGAAGAAAGGCGTAAGCAGATGAGGAATTTGAGGTAATCAGTCACTCAAATTCCTCCTCTGCTTACGCCTTTCTTCTTTGTTTTGGACTGATGAAGCCACTGTGTGGCGAAACGTTTCCTGAATAAAGATTCCCATATGTTGCATAAGTGTCTCAATCTTCAACTTGTCGGTTTTTCAAACCATTCATCACACAGATCAATATATTACAATTAGGAACGTGGCGTGAACAAAGTATGTGTTGTGACAGTTGATGTATTGACCTCCCACCCCCTCTCTCTCTCTCTCTCATATCTTACTTCCCAGATATATTCAACAATAAAATTCACTTTAATTTCATCTGTTACCATAGAGTCTTGATGACACATGTCTCATAAGAGGTTAAAACAGTAAATAAAATCACCAGAGGAAGACTAGAGGCTCCTCCCTCCTGAAGTTACATTGCAATAATGTTGGTAGAATTACCGACAATATGTAAAGTAAAAGGACACAAGTGCAACTAATGTGACATTTTTTTTTGTGGCAACGTTTCGCTCTCTCGGCTTGACAAAGCTCCTGGAGAGCGAAACGTTGCCACAATAAAATGTCACATTAGTTGCACTTGTGTCCTTTTACTTTACATAAAGTTACATTCTTCACTTTATATGAGGTGTTAAAGCAATGCACTGAGCCAGACTTTTTCCTAATAATCCTCGTTGTGCAGCCTGTGCCTTTTCTTCTTAGTTAATATTTTTCTTATTTCATGTCACCTTGTTTTGTAATCTTTCTTGAAAAATAAATATTTCACAAAATTTGAATTCATTTGGTAGCTTGTATTGGAATTTTGTTTTAACTTTATTTTCATTTTTTCGTTTATTAGGTGTGTGTGTGTGTGTGTGTGTGTGTGTGTGTGTGTGTGTGTGTGTGTGTGTGTGTGTGTGTGTGTGTGTGTGTGTGTGTATGTCCGGCCTTATCAGCGCACCCTCCCGCCTGCTATCAGCGGGGTGGGACCGACACAGATGCTGATATCGGCATTTTGATATCGGCATGTCACCTTGCAGTCATGCCGACCCGAAACGTCTCTGCCGGCTCGAATCGCGAGCCAGCGTAAGTGTATGTGAAAGAGAGAGAGAGAGAGAGAGAGAGAGAGAGAGAGAGAGAGAGAGAGAGAGAGAGAGAGAGAGAGAGAGAGAGAGAGAGAGAGAGAGAGAGAGAGAGAGAGAGAGAGATTACGTAAGTGCAATCATATTTTTTTTTTTTACTTTTGAGCATTCTTTCCCCCTACATTTCAAATGTTCTACTTGGCTACCATTTGTGCTTATTAGTAACTTTTCTTGTATCATGCTCCTCTTCCCTCCTGCCTCCTTGTTTGCATTGCTGCCAAACCACGAGAGGATGCCATGACACTGGTGCCTTCTCAGGTCTAATGCTAATCTGGAGAGAGTGACATCCAGTTAGTTACTTAGTGTCTCTGTCACTGATGACTTAGTGTACTGGCGGACTGACAAGTTGACTGGTTGACTTGAATTAGTGGTTTCAACTAGGAAAATGGATGACTTGCTTGGACTGAGTATTTGGATGACAAAGCACGTTTAGTAAAATGATGAAAATTTCATTATCTGCCAAAGTATTTTTCTAATTCATCCTCACTTGTCGCTTCTACATGGCTGACTTGTGTCTCTATGAAACTGACAGGTGCTAATTGACACGACAGCTGCTTCACTTGGCTAGCAAGACTGATTAGCTAGCTTAATAGATGACTTTGACAACCTAACTTAATGGTGGAAATATCGGTTTGTTTGTTGTTTGGCTGTACTGCCCAGCTAACTTATTGTCTGACTTGCTGACTCGCTGACTCGTTTCAGTAACTAGCTTACAACTTAGCTTTCTAAGTGGCAAATTGCTTAAACAATTCAGACTTTATATATGACTAATAGCATATGTGATTGATTTACAAATTATATGATTAGGTGGGCAAATTAGTGAATGTAGACTGGAAACATCACGTGGGGAATACTATGTATCTGAGATAATATTTATTAATTCGGGGATTTATAAAATGTGATGAAGATAAATACAGAAATGGTTGTTTATGAAAGAGGAGAACAAGTTGAGGTAAAGCCAGGCAGGTATGGGATTAAAACAACACAAACGTTTTGAACATCAAAATGGTATACAATACCGACAGGTTGTTAGGTAAGACACATATGCAACAGTTAGACAACTTTATTCCGAAACGTTTCGCCCACACAGTAGGCTTCTTCAGTCGAATACAGAAAGTAGGCAGGAACAGTAGATGAGAGTAAGACACATGTGCAACATCTGGGTATCTTTATTGTAGACGTTTCGCCATCCAGTGGCTATATCAATACAAATTCAAGGACATAACTTGAAGACAGTAGAACTATGTACAGAAGATGAGGTAATCAGTCCCTCAACCTAGGAGTAGGTGCGAACAGCACCATAGTCGTGGAGATTCTGAAGCAGAAGAAAGAATCCTGGCGCTTATATAGTAACGTCAGGTGAAGCAGACGAGGGCAAATTCACTGGTAGGCGGGATTCCCCAGTTTACCTGGAGTTTACCTGGAGAGAGTTCCGGGGGTCAACGCCCCCGCGGCCCGGTCTGAGACCAGGCCTCCTGGTGGATCAGAGCCTGATCAACCAGGCTGTTGCTGCTGGCTGCACGCAAACCAACATACGAGCTACAGCCCGGCTGATCCGGAACTGACTTTAGGTGCTTGTCCAGTGCCAGCTTGAAGACTGCCAGGGGTCTGTTGGTAATCCCCCTTATGTGTGCTGGGAGGCAGTTGAACAGTCTCGGGCCCCTGACACTTATTGTATGGTCTCTTAACGTGCTAGTGACACCCCTGCTTTTCATTGGGGGGATGGTGCATCGTCTGCCAAGTCTTTTGCTTTCGTAATGAGTGATTTTCGTGTGCAAGTTCGGTACTAGTCCCTCTAGGATTTTCCAGGTGTATATAATCATGTATCTCTCCCTCCTGCGTTCCAGGGAATACAGGTTTAGGAACCTCAAGCGCTCCCAATAATTGAGGTGTTTTATCTCCGTTATGCACGCCGTGAAAGTTCTCTGTACATTTTCTAGGTCGGCAATTTCACCTGCCTTGAAAGGTGCTGTTAGTGTGCAGCAATATTCCAGCCTAGATAGAACAAGTGACCTGAAGAGTGTCATCATGGGCTTGGCCTCCCTAGTTTTGAAGGTTCTCATTATCCATCCTGTCATTTTTCTAGCAGATGCGATTGATACAATGTTATGGTCCTTGAAGGTGAGATCCTCCGACATGATCACTCCCAGGTCTTTGACGTTGGTGTTTCGCTCTATTTTGTGGCCAGAATTTGTTTTGTACTCTGATGAGTAGGTCCTTCCCAAAGAGATGGGTTAGTGGTAGTAGTAGTTGTCGTAGTCGTGAAGGTTATGTACATGTCCTCAGGAACAGTAGAGATGTGAAGACGATGTAATCAGTCCATCACCCTTGAAGTCGTAGAATTTGAGGTTGTCAGTCCCTCAGCCTGGAGCAGTTCAGTTCCATAGTCAGGAACTACCTGAAGATCAAGCGACAGTGCAGAGACTTAAATACTGTCGGAAGGAGAGGTGCAGAGCAGTAGTAGTAGTAGTAGTGAAAATGTAGCCACTGACAGGTCATGTCCCTCTCAGACCCAACCCTTTTTCACTTGAAAAGCTTGTCCAAGGTGTTTTCTGTACCAAGAGGCCATGTGTTGCAGTGTCTGACAGGATGAACATCAAAATGGTATACAATACCGACAGGTTGTAAGGTAAGACACATATGCAACAGTTAGACAACTTTATTCCGAAACGTTTCGCCCACACAGTAGGCTTCTTCAGTCGAATACAGAAAGTAGGCTTTTCAAGCTTTTCAAGTGAAAAAGGGTTGGGTCTGAGAGGGACATGACCTGTCAGTGGCTACATTTTCACTACTACTACTGCTCTGCACCTCTCCTTCCGACAGTATTTAAGTCTCTGCACTGTCGCTTGATCTTCAGGTAGTTCCTGACTATGGAACTGAACTGCTCCAGGCTGAGGGACTGACAACCTCAAATTCTACGACTTCAAGGGTGATGGACTGATTACATCGTCTTCACATCTCTACTGTTCCTGCCTACTTTCTGTATTCGACTGAAGAAGCCTACTGTGTGGGCGAAACGTTTCGGAATAAAGTTGTCTAACTGTTGCATATGTGTCTTACCTTACAAACGTTTTGAATTTTTTTGTCTATGAAATAAAAATTTAGCATAACAGAGTGCACTGAACATACTTCGTTTTGCACGATGATTATAATGATGATGAGTTGCAGATTCCATACGCTTTTTCTGGTCTTGTTCTCTGTGATGTTGAATGAGTCTTACGCGAACTCTCCTGGTGTTGATATTTGTCTGTGTTTGATGTATGCATTGTTTTGTGGATACAGCCAGTATACATGCATGATGCATTTTCTGTGTCGCTGCAATAGCAGTTACACAGGTGTTCATAAACTATGCCCGTCGCTTGTTACGTGAATTTTGTTGCATTTGCTGTAAAGTATAATTTATACTCCATTAAAATGGTATAAAATACGTCTCACCTCTTGGCGCTATAAAAAGGCTCCATCCTGTCACTTCATCTCCATATTGTTTCATACTATGGAACAATGCTCTTCTCCAGACTGAGGGACTGACCACCTCAAAACTTTAAGGGTGATGGACTGATTACATCGTCTTCAAGTATCTTCTTCTTCTATCAACTTTTCTGTACTCGACTGAAGAAGCCTACTGTGTAGGCGAAACGTTTCGAAATAAAGATACCTAACTGTTGCATATGTGTCTTACCTAACAACAATTTATACTCCCGCAGTAGTTATTTAAATTTTGTCTTGGCTCTTTTCATAATGTGATTTTTGTTTGCTGTCAATGCTTTCTCTACAATCTGTACAATCTTCTCACCAAGGAAGGGAAAGTAGGGTCTGTTTCTAACGTTTTTTACAGTACAGGGAATTGCAGTTTTCTATATCAATACAACGAGGAGAAACAATTAATTTCTTACATACATTTATTATAAAAGAAGCACTCCAGCTTAGGTAAGACACATATGCAACAGTTAGACAACTTTATTCCGAAACGTTTCGCCTACACAGTAGGCTTCTTCAGTCGAATACAGAAAGTAGGCAGGAACAGTAGAGATGTGAAGACGATGTAATCAGTCCATCACCCTTAAAGTCGTAGAATTTGAGGTTGTCAGTCCCTCGGCCTGGAGAAGTTCAGTTCCATAGTCAGGAACTATCTGAAGATCAAGCGACAGTGCGGAGACTTAAATACTGTCGGAAGGAGAGGTGCAGGGTAGTAGTAGTAGTAGTAGTAGTAGTAGTAGTAGTAGTAGTAGTAGTGAGAGGCAACTGAGAGGTCATGTCCCTCTCAGATCCAACCCTTCTCACTTGAAAAGCTTGTCCAAGGTGTTTTCTGTACCAAGATGCCACGTGTTGCAGTGTCTGACAAGATGAACATCAAAATGGTATACAATACCGACAGGTTGTTAGGTAAGACACATATGCAACAGTTAGACAACTTTATTCCGAAACGTTTCGCCTACACAGTAGGCTTCTTCAGTCGAATACAGAAAGTAGGCAGGAACAGTAGAGATGTGAAGACGATGTAATCAGTCCATCACCCTTAAAGTCGTAGAATTTGAGGTTGTCAGTCCCTCGGCCTGGAGAAGTTCAGTTCCATAGTCAGGAACTATCTGAAGATCAAGCGACAGTGCGGAGACTTAAATACTGTCGGAAGGAGAGGTGCAGGGTAGTAGTAGTAGTAGTAGTAGTAGTAGTAGTAGTAGTAGTAGTAGTAGTGAGAGGCAACTGAGAGGTCATGTCCCTCTCAGATCCAACCCTTCTCACTTGAAAAGCTTGTCCAAGGTGTTTTCTGTACCAAGATGCCACGTGTTGCAGTGTCTGACAAGATGAACATCAAAATGGTATACAATACCGACAGGTTGTTAGGTAAGACACATATGCAACAGTTAGACAACTTTATTCCGAAACGTTTCGCCTACACAGTAGGCTTCTTCAGTCGAATACAGAAAGTAGGCAGGAACAGTAGAGATGTGAAGACGATGTAATCAGTCCATCACCCTTAAAGTCGTAGAATTTGAGGTTGTCAGTCCCTCGGCCTGGAGAAGTTCAGTTCCATAGTCAGGAACTATCTGAAGATCAAGCGACAGTGCGGAGACTTAAATACTGTCGGAAGGAGAGGTGCAGGGTAGTAGTAGTAGTAGTAGTAGTAGTAGTAGTAGTAGTAGTAGTAGTAGTGAGAGGCAACTGAGAGGTCATGTCCCTCTCAGATCCAACCCTTCTCACTTGAAAAGCTTGTCCAAGGTGTTTTCTGTACCAAGATGCCACGTGTTGCAGTGTCTGACAAGATGAACATCAAAATGGTATACAATACCGACAGGTTGTTAGGTAAGACACATATGCAACAGTTAGACAACTTTATTCCGAAACGTTTCGCCTACACAGTAGGCTTCTTCAGTCGAATACAGAAAGTAGGCAGGAACAGTAGAGATGTGAAGACGATGTAATCAGTCCATCACCCTTAAAGTCGTAGAATTTGAGGTTGTCAGTCCCTCGGCCTGGAGAAGTTCAGTTCCATAGTCAGGAACTATCTGAAGATCAAGCGACAGTGCGGAGACTTAAATACTGTCGGAAGGAGAGGTGCAGGGTAGTAGTAGTAGTAGTAGTAGTAGTAGTAGTAGTAGTAGTAGTAGTGAGAGGCAACTGAGAGGTCATGTCCCTCTCAGATCCAACCCTTCTCACTTGAAAAGCTTGTCCAAGGTGTTTTCTGTACCAAGATGCCACGTGTTGCAGTGTCTGACAAGATGAACATCAAAATGGTATACAATACCGACAGGTTGTTAGGTAAGACACATATGCAACAGTTAGACAACTTTATTCCGAAACGTTTCGCCTACACAGTAGGCTTCTTCAGTCGAATACAGAAAGTAGGCAGGAACAGTAGAGATGTGAAGACGATGTAATCAGTCCATCACCCTTAAAGTCGTAGAATTTGAGGTTGTCAGTCCCTCGGCCTGGAGAAGTTCAGTTCCATAGTCAGGAACTATCTGAAGATCAAGCGACAGTGCGGAGACTTAAATACTGTCGGAAGGAGAGGTGCAGGGTAGTAGTAGTAGTAGTAGTAGTAGTAGTAGTAGTAGTAGTAGTAGTGAGAGGCAACTGAGAGGTCATGTCCCTCTCAGATCCAACCCTTCTCACTTGAAAAGCTTGTCCAAGGTGTTTTCTGTACCAAGATGCCACGTGTTGCAGTGTCTGACAAGATGAACATCAAAATGGTATACAATACCGACAGGTTGTTAGGTAAGACACATATGCAACAGTTAGACAACTTTATTCCGAAACGTTTCGCCTACACAGTAGGCTTCTTCAGTCGAATACAGAAAGTAGGCAGGAACAGTAGAGATGTGAAGACGATGTAATCAGTCCATCACCCTGCACCTCTCCTTCCGACAGTATTTAAGTCTCCGCACTGTCGCTTGATCTTCAGATAGTTCCTGACTATGGAACTGAACTTCTCCAGGCCGAGGGACTGACAACCTCAAATTCTACGACTTTAAGGGTGATGGACTGATTACATCGTCTTCACATCTCTACTGTTCCTGCCTACTTTCTGTATTCGACTGAAGAAGCCTACTGTGTAGGCGAAACATTTCGGAATAAAGTTGTCTAACTGTTGCATATGTGTCTTACCTAACAACCTGTCGGTATTGTATACCATTTTGATGTTCATCTTGTCAGACACTGCAACACGTGGCATCTTGGTACAGAAAACACCTTGGACAAGCTTTTCAAGTGAGAAGGGTTGGATCTGAGAGGGACATGACCTCTCAGTTGCCTCTCACTACTACTACTACTACTACTACTACTACTACTACTACTACTACTACTACTACCCTGCACCTCTCCTTCCGACAGTATTTAAGTCTCCGCACTGTCGCTTGATCTTCAGATAGTTCCTGACTATGGAACTGAACTTCTCCAGGCCGAGGGACTGACAACCTCAAATTCTACGACTTTAAGGGTGATGGACTGATTACATCGTCTTCACATCTCTACTGTTCCTGCCTACTTTCTGTATTCGACTGAAGAAGCCTACTGTGTAGGCGAAACGTTTCGGAATAAAGTTGTCTAACTGTTGCATATGTGTCTTACCTAACAACCTGTCGGTATTGTATACCATTTTGATGTTCATCTTGTCAGACACTGCAACACGTGGCATCTTGGTACAGAAAACACCTTGGACAAGCTTTTCAAGTGAGAAGGGTTGGATCTGAGAGGGACATGACCTCTCAGTTGCCTCTCACTACTACTACTACTACTACTACTACTACTACTACTACTACTACCCTGCACCTCTCCTTCCGACAGTATTTAAGTCTCCGCACTGTCGCTTGATCTTCAGATAGTTCCTGACTATGGAACTGAACTTCTCCAGGCCGAGGGACTGACAACCTCAAATTCTACGACTTTAAGGGTGATGGACTGATTACATCGTCTTCACATCTCTACTGTTCCTGCCTACTTTCTGTATTCGACTGAAGAAGCCTACTGTGTAGGCGAAACGTTTCGGAATAAAGTTGTCTAACTGTTGCATATGTGTCTTACCTAACAACCTGTCGGTATTGTATACCATTTTGATGTTCATCTTGTCAGACACTGCAACACGTGGCATCTTGGTACAGAAAACACCTTGGACAAGCTTTTCAAGTGAGAAGGGTTGGATCTGAGAGGGACATGACCTCTCAGTTGCCTCTCACTACTACTACTACTACTACTACTACTACTACTACTACTACTACTACTACTACCCTGCACCTCTCCTTCCGACAGTATTTAAGTCTCCGCACTGTCGCTTGATCTTCAGATAGTTCCTGACTATGGATCTGAACTTCTCCAGGCCGAGGGACTGACAACCTCAAATTCTACGACTTTAAGGGTGATGGACTGATTACATCGTCTTCACATCTCTACTGTTCCTGCCTACTTTCTGTATTCGACTGAAGAAGCCTACTGTGTAGGCGAAACGTTTCGGAATAAAGTTGTCTAACTGTTGCATATGTGTCTTACCTAACAACCTGTCGGTATTGTATACCATTTTGATGTTCATCTTGTCAGACACTGCAACACGTGGCATCTTGGTACAGAAAACACCTTGGACAAGCTTTTCAAGTGAGAAGGGTTGGATCTGAGAGGGACATGACCTCTCAGTTGCCTCTCACTACTACTACTACTACTACTACTACTACTACTACTACTACTACTACTACTACCCTGCACCTCTCCTTCCGACAGTATTTAAGTCTCCGCACTGTCGCTTGATCTTCAGATAGTTCCTGACTATGGAACTGAACTTCTCCAGGCCGAGGGACTGACAACCTCAAATTCTACGACTTTAAGGGTGATGGACTGATTACATCGTCTTCACATCTCTACTGTTCCTGCCTACTTTCTGTATTCGACTGAAGAAGCCTACTGTGTAGGCGAAACGTTTCGGAATAAAGTTGTCTAACTGTTGCATATGTGTCTTACCTAACAACCTGTCGGTATTGTATACCATTTTGATGTTCATCTTGTCAGACACTGCAACACGTGGCATCTTGGTACAGAAAACACCTTGGACAAGCTTTTCAAGTGAGAAGGGTTGGATCTGAGAGGGACATGACCTCTCAGTTGCCTCTCACTACTACTACTACTACTACTACTACTACTACTACTACTACTACTACTACTACCCTGCACCTCTCCTTCCGACAGTATTTAAGTCTCCGCACTGTCGCTTGATCTTCAGATAGTTCCTGACTATGGAACTGAACTTCTCCAGGCCGAGGGACTGACAACCTCAAATTCTACGACTTTAAGGGTGATGGACTGATTACATCGTCTTCACATCTCTACTGTTCCTGCCTACTTTCTGTATTCGACTGAAGAAGCCTACTGTGTAGGCGAAACGTTTCGGAATAAAGTTGTCTAACTGTTGCATATGTGTCTTACCTAACAACCTGTCGGTATTGTATACCATTTTGATGTTCACTCCAGCTTAGGTTTAGCGTAAACTTTCTGATAAAACTATTCCTGTTCATATTACTGCTAGGAAAATCGGACAATGTGACTATTGTGGTAACATTTGCTCATTCCTTACCCTGAAATAGTTCACGAATTTTCTTATAGGATGCTAAAAGAAAGCTATAAGCAGTACTGATCCCAGTAACATTAAAAATTGTTTAAATTGATTGCCAGTTATTTCAATAGGACAGACTACGAACACCATCAATATTGACTGTAATGAAGGCATCATGGGGGACTGTTGACAGGTCTTCTGCTAAGAAGTAGAAGAATTGAGACACTTATGCAACACATGGGAATCTTTATTGAAGAAACGTTTCGCCACACAGTGGCTTCATCAGATCCCGCCTCCTCCTGCTTCAACTCATCTCACCGCAGTATATAAGCCACCTATCTGGCCCTATGCTGCACTTACTACAAGAGTGATGGACTGAACACATCGAATCCAAGTTGAGGGACTGATTACCTCATACTTCTACTCTCCTTACCCATTTCTACTTTGTATTGGACTGATGAAGCCACTGTGTGGCGAAACGTTTCTTCAATAAAGATTCCCATGATGAAGCCACTGTGTGGCGAAACGTTTCCTGAATAAAGATTTCCATATGCTGCATAAGTGTCTCAATCTTCAACTTGTCGGTTTTTCAAACCATTCATCACAACTGTCAGACACTGCAGCATCATGGGATCTTGTTACAAAGAATTCTTCAACACTTGTTCAACCTTTGGACGAAGACCTACTTCGACTTGTGGATGGTACCACTATGACCCCGCCTCCATCTGCTTCACGTCACCTCACTACAGTATATAAGCCACGTCTACGGCCCTATGCTGTACATTCTACAAGATTGATGGACTGATCACATCGACTCCAGGTTGAGGGACTGATTACCTCATTCTCCTCCTCTCCTTACGCCTTCCTCTTTGTATTGGACTGATGAAGCCACTGTGTGGCGAAACGTTTCCTGAATAAAGATTTCCATATGCTGCATAAGTGTCTCAATCTTCAACTTGTCGGTTTTTCAAACCATTCATCACAAAGATTCCCATGTGTTGCATAAGTGTCTCAATTCTTCAACTTGTCGGTTTTCAAAACCATTCATCACACACGCTAAGAAGTAATAATCTCGCCTGCACTTGAGCCAAAATGAATGAGAATAAAAGGAAGAGTGTACACAGTGCAATCGTGGAGGCAACATGTCTACATCAAAACTTAATTCACATGGATAAGAACATAAGAGCATAAGAAAGAAGGAACACTGCAACAGGCCTACTGACCCATGCGGAGCAGGTCCATGCCCCCCCCCCCGGATTAAACCAATGACTTACCCCCCGGATTATCCCAATGACTCACCCAGTCTGGTCATACCCACTCAAGGATGGGGCACTGTACCAGACCCAGCAGCACAAACTAGTCAGCTCCAACTCACACCCACCCACACCCACTCATGTATTTATCTAACTACACAACGTTTTAGCCTCAATAACTGTAATCGGGAGTTTGTTCCACTCATCCACAACTCGATTACCAAACCAGTGCTTTCCTATATCCTTCCTGAATCTGATTTTTTCCAACTTGAAACCATTGCTGCGAGTCCTGTCTTGGCTGGAAATTTTCAGCACACTATTTACATCCCCTTTATTTATTCCTGTTTTCCATTTATACACCTCGATCATATCCCCCCTAATTCTACGCCTTTCGAGAGAGGAAACTGCTGCCATTCGACACAAAATCACGAACGATCAAAACCAAGTAAATTCAGACATTGGGACCATCAATTTCTAAACATTTATTAGACAAATTATACAATGTTCTTATCTGGTACGCGTGACTATTATCTCTTCATTCCGGCCCTAACTCACCGATTTAGTGAGACCTCACTGAACCTTCTCAAGACCATTGTTAGGAAATCACATGGCTAATTATGTTAGGCATTTTTTTGTAATGCTTAATCCACTGTCTGATAGGTTTAGCCTCACCTTACTCTTCCCAGACAACCGGCTCTGTGTATCTCCCTGAGATATGATAAAGTCCTGTAAGGTGAAATATTATCTGAGATAATGTCTACTTCCTACATGGTGTTTCCACTCAGAGTTGATGGCAACGCTTTGTGTTTTCTTTTAATTGGATTACAACGTCTATCTCCGGTGATGAATTATCCAGATGACTGCTAAGTGACTCATTGATTGGAAGCTCAGTACCTGAGTAATTGTTTGTTTTCTTATTATACTGATTACTATTGTAAATGACACATTAGTACCTTTTGTATTTTTTTACTAATGAGAATGAGTACTAAATGACATGTAAAGAAAGAAACAGAGACAGATCCATACCCACCCACACCCACTTACCCACACCCTCTTTCACATCCAACCCCCACACTCAACCTCATACACCGCGCACACACTCCTGCAACCACATATAAACGAATTCACATACATACATACACAAAGCCAAGTGTTGATCGACAAGTGCCTTTGACAAACGGTAACTAATAGACTGCAGGCAAAGGCAAGCAGATGCAGGACTCCCCTGTCCGCCAACAGCGACAGAGAGACAGGTAATTAGGACAGACTGACATAGAGGACAGACAGGCAAAAAAAAGGTCTCACGTGAAGTGGTAAACAAGTAGATAGTGTGCTAGGAGGGAGAGGGAAGGAACGGGGCCTGCTGACACTCCTGCGCCGCGCTGACGACAAATAGCAGGAGACTGTCAGCCCGACGATGATGTCAAGTGATAGTGGTGACAGGAAGGATAGTGAGAAGGAAGGAAGGATAGGTGGAAAGAGTGATGAGAGAGAGAGAGGTGATCGGTTAGTAGTTATCATCTAGCTTTCTTTTGCGAATGATTTGATTGCAGAGTTGTTGTTTTTTCCATTTTTAATTAAATTCACTTAATTTCTTCCTGAAAGATTGATTGTGCGCGTATGTTTGTGTTCTCCTACTTGCATTTGCAGGGGTTTATTCAGAGCTCCGCGAGTGGTTTCTTCAGCCAATCGCAGTGAAACTATTGCCTCAGTGTCTAAACTGTGCAACTGTGTTCATCAACATACTGTCGACATCTCCGTGCCTGTTCTCTACAGCCATCCCACAAATATCTGTCTTGCACTATATTTCTAATTCTCTCATAAAATATCTACAAGGTTCATGAAGCAAAATTTGTCATCCGTGATCCATGTTGATGCTCAGTTACGAATCTAATTTTCTCTAGGTGTTCGACCAATCTCTTGATTACCATTTCCACCACTCTGGAAAGTATGCACGTTGGTGATACTGGCTTCTAATTTAGCACCTCTGTTTTCCCGTCTTTATGTATTGACCACCACATTTGCTCTTTTCCAGCAGTTCCTCAGCTGCTCAACGTAGAGCATAAAAGCCATAAGAGACAGTGGGAAAGGGATAATGGAAAGTTAAAGAATATAAGGATTGTTAGGGGCAAAAGGCGTTTGAGGGTAAGGATGTAAGGGACAATTAAAAAGGTTTGAATGGGAGTAAAGTGATGCAAAGGGACTTGGGAAAAGGGTGAGGAATGTATTCCAACAGTGAGGAGAAAATGGAATGTAAGGGCATCAAGAAGAGGGTTATAATGACACAAGGATGTAAGGGGAAGGAGAAATGTGAAGGGATATAAGGGGTAGTAGGAAAGTCATCATGATAAAGCAGTAGGAAAAGGGGTACAGGGGACTAAAGGGAGGAGAAAACAGTGCAGTATCACCGGACACGGCCAGCGTCGCTGATAACATAATCTAGTTCCTCTTCCACATTAATTAACCTGCTCACTGCCACGTACCCACTGCTTTGTACTTGCTGCCAGGTACCCACTGTCAAGCACGTGATACCACGTCAAATTTACCAGAAAACTAAATATGGAGAATACATCTCTTATCCATATTCGTCCTTCATTATAATTAATATCAGAAAAGAATAAAATACTGAATCTGATTAGCAAAGGAATGCTTTCAGAACCCGCGGTAGATTTGTAACCTAGTGTTGTATCATGAATGTGGGCAAGCACGCTTAAAGAGCAGCTTTCAGTGTAGACAGACTGGTGATGCACTAGCCAGGCTTAGGCTTGGTTAGTTGTGGAACTTTGTCGTATATGCAGACGATGATCGCAGGTGTAGGCATGATCACTTGCTGAAGCACTGTGTTCTTGATTGCTTAGTTATTAACGAATACAGATAAATTAAGTACACAACTCGCACATGAGACTGGAACTTACGAAGGGCGTTTATGTACGACTTAGACCATTAACTAATCTCCTTTGTGAGAGTAATTTGTGTAGTATTCCAGTCTCTGTTATTGTGCCTTTTTCTTCTTTGTATAATGTGCAATAATTTATGTGATATGTCAAGGTATCTTACTGAAGGCATTAAAATACCTGAAATTTTGGGCAAGTATTCTAAATTTACTTGCAAGATATAAAAGAAGAAAAACTAAGTTACGTAAATGTACTCGAATATACTCCTGCTAATATTTTACTGCCTAATTCCTAGGCTTTTGTTTATCCATATGACTTTGCGTTATAGTACACAGCTTGGATAAGAGAAGACAATAAACTAGCGACTAAGGAAAGAAAACAAACAAAAATCATGTCTATGGTGAGCTCCGTCGAATAATTTTTTTTTTTTAATTTCTTGAGAGAAACAGAGATATGGAAGAAAGAGACAGAGAGAAAAGAAAGAAAGAAAGAGAAACCAGGAACTGGCAGAAAGGAAATCTTTTGTCCATTTTGTACATCATCGATTTTAATCTTGAAATATTTTCACAATGACTAATTGGTGCTGGTCGAGTGGCTGTCCAGCGGCTGCTTGTTCCTAATTATAAGATGGTTAGTGAGCTTTTGACAACCTCGCTATTGAGTTCCAAGGTTTCACCACCTGTTTTGACACTGTTTCTTAGGAAATTTATCCATTTAGGCAATAGGAAAATGGCTGAGGATCAAGCTGACTGGGCGAAAGCTAATTTAACAATCAGGCTGGGGAAAGTATAGACTCAGGAATAAACAACTATAACCCTCGGGAATCGGGAAAACAATGGCCCACTCAACTGGCAAGTTCTCGATGCTCACTTGGTATTCACCCGCCGCACACAATTAAAACCTCTTCAGACCGGCCATTAGGTTTTCAGAACCTCCTCTGGGTGGCATTTGCTCTGTTTTCCTTTGCCCTACTCGTTCCACCACCCTTTGGAGGACTTCCGACGCCTGTGTGTTTATAACAGGACAAGTGTCCTCCATCGTATGGTCATACACACACGTACACACATACACAATCTGCCACACTCCGGAATATTAAAAAGATAGTTTCCGGTATTTCTTCGTTTTCATTTGTTGTTAGTCACTTGCTCTTTTGTTCTCTAACATTAGTATTTAATTATTTGCGTTTCCTGCTTTCTTTCACTTTGGAATTGTATTGCTAAACGTGTTTCTTATATTGCACACTGCAACATCAGTGGATAAAGAACAAATATATAGTTTTGAATTTTTTTATTAAATATCTCATATCAAATATTCTAATAAATTTATTGTTATTTATTGTCTTATCGTATTTGTTAATTTTTTTTTTCCAAATTCTGTTGAAATTAGTTGTTCTTGTAAAAGTGCCGAGTGAAAGTTTTTTTCTTCTTCAAAATTTTGCCAGTCACAAAGGTACGGTAGCTGGGGAGTAAATGTGAATATCATTATGGTATACAATACCGACAAGTTAATAAGTAACTACGTCTGTGAGGGAGTTGAACATATTACACCGTCTTTACTTCTCTACTCCTTAAGTTGCCTCCTTTGCATTCGACTGAAGAAGCCTACTGTGTAGGCGAAACGTTTCGAAATAAAAATATCTGACTGTTGCACATCTGTCTTACTTAGAGACCATATTGCTATGCAGAAGATTGGGAACTTGACCCTGAAGGATGTTAATTCCAAGGAAAGTCACTGAGGCGAGTACTCTTGTTAGCTTTATACATAAGTTGGACTGGTATACGAATGTATGAGGCTGGGTGTGAACTAGACCTGCTTAGCATGGGCCAGTAGGCTAGTGCAGTACCCCACTGTTCTTGTTGTCTTAATTAACAAAGGCAACAGCGTAAATTTCGTTTAGCTCTGTACTGATTTTTTTTAACTTTTTTTAACTTCTTGTTTACGAATGAACCAAAGACCCAGGCTATTGAAATTTGTAGGTGATTATAACGGAAATGTATCAGTCCTGGGATGTTGTTCGCCCTAATGACTATACTGGTAACTGAGGCACAGTGCAGCCGATAAGTAGTAAAGACACACAAATGGCTTAATAAGTTCTTTATTAAATGTACTACGTTTTACGAGGATTTATCAAATATATATAATTGGTAAAGCCTCGCATAGGTGAAACGGCATATTAATAAGCAACGTACATGTTATATACTGTATGTGTTTGTACTACCCATTGACTCCTGGGCTATGCATCGTAATACCCTTAAGGAGAATAGTTTTTCAAATACGCAAAATTTAGTACAACAGCAATGTGCTGCTTAGCAGCATGATGTGGGAGTGTGGTTAGGGGATCGATAGAGAGGGGGGGGGAATACACAGATGGTGGGGGACATGGTGGTATGGGTAGGAGTGCCTGGATAATGTCCACTAACCACAGGCACCACCACTTCCGTCACCTCCTCTACCCCAACAACCAGCACCCCGACCACCACTACTGCCACCAACACCACCTCAGCCAACACTGTTTATTATCACCCTCACTAGTGTGAACTACTTCGTTTCCTTTTTCTAATTCGTTAGCCTCCTTCAGAACATGGATGCCAAGCCTATGATGATCCTTTTTAAATCACTTGTTCTCTCTAGGCTGAAATTCCGTTGTACACTAACAGCAACAATCAAGGCAGGTGAAATTGTAGATCTAGAGTATGAACAGAGAACCTCTACTGCACACTTAAGTTCTGTTAAACACCTTAATTACTGGGAACACCTGTACTCATTGGAGCGCAGGCGAGAGAGAGATGCATCATAATCTACACCTGGAAAACCATAGACGGACTAGTCCCAAATCTGCACACCGAAATTACTCCCTACAAAAGCAAAAGGCTGGGCAGACGGTGCAACATAAACCCAGTTAAAAGTAGGGGCGCTATTGGTACACTAAGAGAAAACACAGTATGTTTCCGAGGCCCAAGACTGTTCAACAGCCTCTCACCAGGCATATGGGGAATTACCAATATACCTCCGGCTCTCTTCAAGAGGGTGCTGGACAGATACCTAAGGTCAGTACCCGATCAGCCGAGCTGTAGTTCGTACGCCTGTACTACGTGCGAACAGCAGCAACAACCTGATTGATTATGCCCTGATCCACCAGGAAGCCTGATCAAGGACAGGGTCTCGGGGGCGATAACCTCGGAACACCTTCCAGGTAGACCTCAGGTAAGTAGCAGCACTTCCTAAGAACAGAGGAACAGTGGAGTAGGCCTACTGGCCTATGAAAGGCAGGTAATACTTAATTCAACCATTTCAGCTTACGTATTGATAATATATTGAGATGAGGGAAAAATAATGACAAGGCGAAATGTTTGTTGTACAATTACTTGTAAAAGTACAGTGTGACCCAAAAGTCTGGACACACAGGCGAAATTTCGACAAACTCATACTCAGTATGCGAGGAAAAAAATAGAATATTAGTAATACTTCCTACTTGTCCAGACGTTTGAGTCGCCATATAACGATAACATAACTAAAGCTCCGCATTTTCAGCCCACCTATATTAATATATGCAGATGGAAATGTAAAACAAATGAAAAAAAAAAGTTATAGTGCTAAAACAATTGCATATGGACAAAGACACAAATATCCAAAATAAACATCCAGTTGAACAATGTTGTCACTCTAAGTGCAGCTTTATTCTGTATTATTATTATTCTGAATACTTGTCTTTTACCACGGCGCTTCATCCTCCAGCAAAGAGAAGTTCAAACATATATTTACGACAACTTGCTTGAGCTTGAGGTTAACCAGGAACATACACTAAATTTTCAGCACTTTAAAACCGTGATCATATCATCCACCGATTCATATCACCTTTAACTATTTTTTTAAAGAAGATCTTAGCAGAATTAATGCATAGTTGACAAGTAACAGATTTATTAAATAAAGTTTATAATGCACAATCAAAAGTAAATTGTGACTATATTGCCTTTAGACCATTGTAATTAGGGCAATTAGTTACAGTTACTATTTAGCAAAAAATATTAAGGAAATATTTTAAGCATTAAGTATTTTAAGTTTAGCGTAAAATTTAATTATCATGCTACAGACATAATCTGATAATTCCATTTCAAAATTTATTATTTCAAAATAATAAAAAAATGATAACGGCATAAAGTCAGATAAAAGAAAACATCGAAATAAATACTATTGAAAATAAATCAATATATATATATATATATATATATATATATATATATATATATATATATATATATATATATATATATATATATATATATATATATATATATATATATATATATATATATATATATATATATATGTATATATGCAATAAGATCACACATACACACACACACACACACACATATATATGTATATATATATATATATATATATATATATATATATATATATATATATATATATATATATTTATATATATATATATATATATATATATATGCATATATATATATATATATATATATATATATATATATATATATATATATATATATATATATATATATATATATATATATATATATACAAAAAATATAGGGAGGTACCACCTCTAGAACTGTCCTAGGGACCCTCATCCTCAGAGAAAAGAATAAACTTGCTTCAGGGAAAACTTAAGGTTCTCCCTGAAGCTGTTTGAGAATTTTCTCCTACCACCCCCTATATTTCAAATATGTTTTATTTAAAGACAAAATACATTGGCCAAACATTCACAAAAATACAACAGAAAGTAAAACAACATAGGTAACTCAGAGCTACATCTCGAATACTTCGTCCAGCTCCCCTGCGGTGGGCCGCGTGCCCAGAATGCTGCAGGCATTTCTTCTCTGGATCGCAACACTGAGTCTCTGAAAGAGGAAGCTGGTCACCCTGTGGTCCTTGGTTTCTATGATGAGCTTTTCACCTAGCTCTTTGAGGAACTTATATATACATATATATATATATATATATATATATATATATATATATATATATATATATATATATATATATATGCAATAAGATCACACACACACACACACACACATATATATATATATATATATATATATATATATATATATATATATATATATATATATATATATATATATATATATATATATATATATATATATATATATATATATATATATATATATATATATATATATATATATATATATATATATATATATATATATATATATGTCGTGCCGAATATGTAAAACAAAACTGGTCAATTAGCAAGAACTCATTTAAAATTAAGTCCTTTCTAAAATTTTCTCTTATACGTTTACAGATATATTTTTTTCATTAATGTTAATGTAAAAAATTATAATTTTGCTCCAAAAGAATCTTAGAAAACTTACCTAACCTTATTATAACAAGAACAATTTATTTTAGCCTAACCCAACTAAACATATTTTAGATTTGTTTACAATAATTTAATACTAAACAAACACAGTGAAATATATATTTTTCGTTAGGTTCAGAATGATTTTGACGAAATTATTGCATACACAAATTTTCGCTTCTCCCATATGGCAAGATGAGCGTTGCTATTTAAGCCAAGATCGCAAGTTCTGCCTATTCGGCACGACATATATATATATATATATATATATATATATATATATATATATATATATATATATATATATATATATATATATATATATATATATATATATATATACATATATATATATATATATATATATATATATATATATATATATATATATATATATATATATATATATATATATATATATATATATATATATATATATATATACATTAAACTTCGCTGGAAGAAGAAAATGAAATCTGCAATTAGGAGGAATCGTAGTAACTTTAGTTAGCGGAGGAAGGTGCGGGGCCAGGGTGTGATGGATGAAGTTGTTAATCTGTGTGATGCAGACAGGAAGACGAAGATGCTGGAAGAGGAGGAAGAAGAGGAAGTGGCCGACCAGCGGCCAAGACCAGATGAATTACTCACTGTATCCCTTGTGACTGTCCCCGAGGAGGAAACACAAGCTGCATACCTTCAAATTAGTCTGAACAAGAGATTGTGTGTGGGTGTGTATGTGTGTGTGTGTGTGTGTGTGTGTGTGTGTGTGTGTGTGTGTGTGTGTGTGTGTGTGTGTGTGTGTGTGTGTGTGAGTGTGCTTACCTATTTGTGGTTGCAGGGGTCGATTCACAGCTCCTTTCCCTGCCTCTTCGCTGGTCGGTACTAGGTCCACTCTCCCCCTGCTTAATGAGCTTCATCGCATTTCTTCTTAAATCTATGTATGAATCCTGTCTCCACTACATCACTCTCTAGATTGTTCCATTTCCTGACAACTCTATGACTGAAAAAAAAATTCCTGAAATCTCTGTGACTCGTTTGAGTCTTCAACTTTCAGTTGTGACCCCTTGTTGTTGTGTCCCATCTCTTATATATTCTGTCAATTCCTCTCAATATTTTATGTCGTTATCATATCACTCCTATCCCTCCTGTCCTCCAGAGTCGTCAGGTTGATTTCCCTTAACCTCTTCTCGTATGACATACCCCCTTAGCTCAGGGACTAGTCCAGTGTCAAACACTGCACTTTGTCTAATTTCTTGACGTGCTTGTCCAGATGTGGTGCTTCATACTCCAATATGGGCCTGACGTATACAGTGTACAGAGTCTTGTACGATTCCTTACTAAGGAGTCATTCAAGACTTAGGTTTGCTAGGCGCCCATATGCTGCAGCAGTTATTTGGTTGATATGCGCCTCAAGTGATGTGCTCGGTATTATACTCGCCCCAACATTCTTTTCCTTGAGAGAGGATCGTAGTCTTTCACTCCCTAGCCTGTACTTTGTCTCCGGTCTTCCATGACCTTTCACACTACTGATAACTTTGCACGTGGTGGGGTTAAACTCCAGGATCTGCATCAGGCTTGCAGACTGTCCAGATCCCTTTGTAGTCTTACTTGATCCTCATCCGTTTGAATTCTTTGCATTAACTTCACATCATCTACAAACAGGAACACCTCTGAAATTGTCCCTTCCTGTCATGTCGTTCACATATACCAGAAATAGCACTGGCCCTAGAATTGACCCCCGTGGAAACCCGCTCATCACAGGCTCCCACTCTGACATCTAGTCACATACCGTCAATCGCCGTTTCATTCCTCACAGGTATTCTCTGATCCATTGCAGTGCCTTTCCTGTTATTCCTGCCTGGTCCTCTAGTTTTTGCACTAATCTTTGTGCCGAAAGCCTACTTTCAGCCCAAGAAAATTGCAGTCTACTCATCCCTCTCTCTCTCTTTTGTCTTACTTCTGTCACAATGTCGTAAAACTCCAGTAGGTTTGTGACACAGGATTTCCCTTCCCTGGTTATCGTGTATAAGCTTTCTAGGTGCTCCACCACTCTTCTCCAAGATTTTCCATACCATACATGTCAGTGACACTGGTCTGTAGTCTAATGCTGCCTGTCTGTCTTCTATCTTTAAAACTGGGACTAAATTTGATTGTTGTTAGTGGCACATGCAGCACCTCTCCTCAGTGTGTGCGTGTTTCCGGGAGTGGTAAATGGTAGAGATGAAGGGAAGAGGGTTAAGGTGGAGGCCAGGCACGACCACTGTCTGTGGGTTGTCCGCGACTGCTTCTGGTCACCATCAGTGCCCAGGCAATTAGCACGCCACCTCTCCTGTCTGTCTCCACATCGCCCTCCCACTCCCCCACGCCAACTGCCCTCCCTTCTTCCTACATCTCCTGCCATCCCATCGCACCCTCGCCAGCTGCTCTCCATCTATGCCCAATGTCTTCTGCCCATCACAATATACCCAGGACTGATGCCAATACTACAAATTTCTCCATCACCTCCTGCGCACCAAGCTTCTACCAAATCAAATCTACAAACTTCTCGTGTTCATCACAATATTCCACGTTAATAATATATTAGGAAGTAACATTTATAAAGAAACAGATTAACTAATTTATCAGTTTAAATTATTAATGATTTAGAATTGAGGGGAACCACAGGGATGATGATGGTGTATGTGTGAGTGTAAAATATCTTACTGCTATGTTAATTTACAACAGATGTAAAACTTTCATGAAGCACCATAAACACACCTATCTTTGTACACATAAAAAACTATTATCTTATATATATATATATATATATATATATATATATATATATATATATATATATATATATATATATATATATATATATATATATATATTTATATATATATGCAATAAGATCACAGTAAACAGGTGATTTCAGAATATGCAATAATGTGAGTAGTCACGAAAGCGCTTGGAACTTCTCTATTCTTTCACAGTGGTTGTTTTTCACACACACACACACACACACATATTTATATATATATATATATATATATATATATATATATATAAACACACACACACATATATATATATATATATATATATATATATATATATATATATATATATATATATATATATATATATATATATATATATATATATATATAAAGGAAAATGAGGAAAATAATATTGAGACTGGGCAGCTATGAAAAGTTTTAGGCTTCATTTCGTTTTATAATTTATATTTTCATTTATGATGGGTTTGGTTGGCTATCGTAATTACCATCAGTGAACTTCTGTTTGTATTTTAATAAGCCTCTCCTTAAAAAAAAAGAAGACAAAAGATGTAGTAATAACACTCAGTAACTTATCTAGACATTATTTTCAAGATTTAATTACTTCAGCTGTAAAACAGTCAGTAGGTACTTACAGGTAGATGGTTTATTGAGGTTTCTGTGTATATATCTATGTCTTGTGTATCTATGTATGTATTTATATATATATATATATATATATATATATATATATATATATATATATATATATATATATATGTATATATATATATATATATAATGATAGCTCTAGGCCTTTCGTGTTGCAGTCAACACATCATGTGGATGAGTGGAACAAACTCCCAAGTACCGTTATAGAGGCCAGAACGTTGTGTAGCTTTAAAAATAGGTTGGATAAATACATGAGTGGATGTGGGTGGGTGTGAGTTGGACCTGATAGCTTGTGCTACCAGGTCGGTTGCCGTGTTCCTCCCTTAAGTCAATGTGACCTGACCTGACTATGTTGGGTGCATTGGCTTAAGCCGGTAGGAGAATTGGACCTGCCTCGCATGGGCCAGTAGGCCTGCTGCAGTGTTCCGTCGTTCTTATGTCCTTATATTCTTATTTAAAATTACGTAAAAAATATGAATTTTGTACCAAAAGAACCTTAGAAAACTTAACTAACCTTATTATAACAAGAGCATTTTAATTTAGCCTAATCCAACTAAATATATTTTAGATAAACTCGAATTTTAAGCAGGTTACCCAGTGACATGCTGAAGATCGAGGGTTCGAGGCTCAGCCAGTGCCGTTGTTATTTGCTTAAAAACCACTTATATATACATATATATATATATATATATATATATATATATATATATATATATATATATATATATATATATATATATGTATCGTTCCCAATAGGTACAATTGGTCAATTAGCAAGAACTTATTTAAAATTAATTTTTTTCTAAAATTTTCTACTATACATTTAAAGACATATATATTTTTTCATATATGTTAATGTAAATATTAGAAAGCTTACCTAACCTTATTATAACAAGCGCAATTTAATTTAGTCTAATCCACCTAAATATATTTTAGATAACTTTACATTAATTTAATAATAAACAAGCAAAATGAAATACGCCTCTGTAAAGTTTGTCTATACTTACGTGTCCGTTTAATGTGTGTACCCACATACAGTTTGTGTGAGGTTGCGTGTGTACATCTGTGTCAGGTGTACACGTATGCATCTGGGGCGGGATGCTCTACTGCAAATAAATATACTCGGAACCTCTCCAACCACACCTGTTTGCTACGCCTCACCTGTTTGTCTGTTCAACACCTGTTCGTCTATGTCATACGGACTATTGTTATCGACGGGAGTTATTCAATAAATGTTTGATTTTTTTTTGTTTTTCGTTCTACATTATTCTAAAGTGTCGGCTAAATTTTCCTAATTTTTTTTTTCAATAAATTTTTGGGTACCCTTATTTATTATTCATGCAGTACATATTATTCATTCAGAATTATTGCTATTTAGTTTCAGTTTTCATCTCATGTGTTGCGAAACTTTTATATCAAAATCATTTTTTTATCGTGTAAAGTTTGTCCAGCATATTTTTCAGTTAAAAATAATTACAAAATAATTTTTTTCTATTTCGTTATGTAGCTCGTTATATTTTATTACTAATATTTAGGGGTATTCACTATATTTGTATATATATATATATATATATATATATATATATATATATATATATATATATATATATATATATATATATATATATATATATATATATATATATATATATTGCAATACTGTGTGTACTTTTTACAATGTCTGTGAAAATATTATATACTGTGTAATACATCACAGACTACGACTTTCTTCACAAATTAGATTTAATGTGTCTAGTCTAGTGTGTCTAAGTAAACATCGGGTGTGCCTGCCCTTTGAATATTAGTGTGTGTATTTATGGCAACACATTTATACAAAGAAGAATAAATGTCACAATCGTTGCCTCAGTAATTCACAATCAACCCATCCATAGGAGATTCTTTATTGACTTTTGTGAGTGAGAAAGTCAAATTCTCATTATATTTCCATTTAAATTTTCCAAATTGCATTTTAAAATCGATAAAATTGTTGTATTATGTACGAGATTGTTATAGAAACATTACAGATATATGTTATGAAGAATGCGAGTAATAGGGTGAGTGAGACCAGAGGGTGGGAAGGGTTGTTTAGAGAGGCGGATGTTGGGTAGATGAGGTGTCGTTGGTGCGTGCCCTAACCAGCGGTCACTCCTAGGAACTGGCACCACCTCTGACCACCCGGACCACCGAACAACCAACCCTCCTCTCCTGCCCACCAACTTACCAAAATACTTGTCTACGGCAGTTATTCTTCATAGCTTGTAAGTTCCAGAGTCACTAACTACGACTGGACCAGTGAATCTATCCAATCACCACAGTGAAGAAAAGCAACTGGAACATATTTCATCATTCAGTGGTGGACAAGTAGAATGAAGTGAAGTATAACTGTGAGCTGTAATCATTGAAAAGTCTAGAAGTATGACTCCCTATGTATGTTACTACAAATAGGCATTTGCTCACACACACACACACACACACACACACACACACACACACACACACACACACACACACACACACACACACACACACACACACACACACACACACACACACACACACACACACACACACACACACACACACACACACACACACACACACACACACACACACATCAGTGAAGAGGCGGGGCCAGGAGCCATGACTCGACCCCTGCAACCACAAAAATAAGTGAGTACAAATATGTGAGTACATATACACACACACACACGAGTACACATGCACGTGTGCATCAACCCCTTCCCTTCCGTTCCTCCCTCCACACATAGAGGACAGCTGGCACCCTTATATAAGCCAGTCAACCCTCGTTCACCCTGTAACTGTTCATTGTCAAACTCGTTTTTAAACTCCGTAGATTATCCTAGGGATGCAAATGTCATCATGTTGTGGAGCTCCAATCTGTTACTCATGACACAATTGTCTCCATATATTTTAGAAGAATAAAATGCATCCCGTTTAGTGTTCGTCAGCAACGTCATACTTGTAGTCACAGAAAAGCAAAGTTCATGTACGAGGAATACCACATTGACTCAGTGGAATCGGGGATGTATAACAAAGATATTATATACCGAAAAGCATGTTGAAGAACAAACACGATATGCGTTTTGTAGAATTTTATTGATATGTTTCGTTTTTTAGGGGCCTTTATGAATAAGGTCACATATACAACATCATGGGATCATGGGATCTTCAACGCTTGCCCAACCTTTAGACGACGACCTACTTACACTAGTGGCAGGTCCCACTGTGATCCCGCCTCTTCCTTCTTCAACTCATCTCACCGCAGTATATAAGCCACCTCTCTGGCCCTATGCTGCACTTCCTACAAGAGTGATGGACTGAACACATCGATTCCAGGTTGAGGGACTGATTACCTCAAACTTCTACTCTCCTTACCCACTTCTACTTTGTATTGGACTGATGAAGCCACTGTGTGGCGAAACGTTTCTTCAATAAAGATTCCCATATGTTGCATAAGTGTCTCAATTCTTCAACATATACAACAGTTAGGGGTCTTTATTCCGAAACGTTTCGCCTAGACAGTAGGCTTCGTCAGTCGAGTACAGAGGAGTTTGAAGATTGAGACACTTATTCAACATATGGTTATTTTGTAATAAAGTTGGTAGAATTACCGACAATATGTAAAGTAAAAGGACACAAGTGCAACTAATGTGACATTTTATTGAGGCAACGTTTCGCTCTCCAGGAGCTTTATCAAGCTTGATAAAGCTCCTGGAGAGCGAAACGTTGCCACAATAAAATGTCACATTAGTTGCACTTGTGTCCTTTTACTTTACATATGGGTATTTTTGTTGAAGAAACCTTTCGACACACACTGGCTTCATCAGTCCAATACAAAGCAGAAAAGTGTAAGGGGAGGAAGAGTTTAAGGCAACCAGTCCATCAGGATGGAATCGATGTGTTTAGTCCATCAATCATGTAGAAAGTACAGCATATGGCGGGAGAAGTGGTTATATACTATAGTCAGGTGAGTGGAAGCAGGAGGCGGCGGGATCACAGTGGAACCATCCACTAGTGTAAGTAGGTCTTCGTCCAAAGGTTGGACAAGAATTGAAGAATTCCTTGTATCAAGATCCCATGATGCTGCAGTGTCTGAGAGATGTGATAAATGGTTTTGAAAACCGATAAGTAAGTTGATGATTGAGACACTGTGGCGAAACGTTTCTTCAATAAAGATTCCCATATGTTGCATAAGTGTCTCAATCTTCAACTTGTTGATTTTAAAAACCATTTATCACAGAGGAGTTTGTTGAAGTGAAAGAGATGTGAAGAGGATGTAATCAGTCTATCACCCTTAAAGACGTAGTTAAGAACATAAGAAAGAAGGAACACTGTATCAGGCCTACTGGCCCATGCGAGGCAGGTCCAAGTCTCCAATCGGCTTAAGCCACTGCCCCAATTAAGTCAGGTAAGGTCACATTCACTTAAGGAAGGAATACGTTAACTGACCTAGTAGCACAAGCTAATCAGGTCCAACTCACACCCACCCACACCCACTCATGTATTTATCTAACCTCTTTTTAAAACTACACAACGTTTTAGCCTCTATAACTGTACTGGGGAGTTTGTTCCACTCATCCACAACTCTGTTACCAAACCAGTGCTTTCCTATATCCTTCTTGAATCTGATTTTTTTTCAGTTATTCTAGACTATGGAACAAAACTATTCTCCAGGCTGAGGGACTGACCGCCTCAAAACTACGTCTTCAGGAGTGATGGATGGATTACATCGTCTACACTTCTCTTTCTCTTCTACGAACTCCTCTGTACCCGACTGAAGAAGCCTACTGTCTAGGCGAAACGATTCGGAATAAAGATACCTAACTGTTGCACATGTGTCTTACTTATCAGTTCTCAGGAGAATTGGTGAAGTGCCTGGTGGACGAAACGTCTTCTAGGTAAAACGTCACTAATCGCATATTGTCTTACTGACGTGAATTAGAGGGGTTTTCCACCCTCGGGGAAAAGTGTCAAAAGTTTCCTCAATGAACTGAATTTCAGGCTCATTAAATTAAAATGTAAATCGTTTTATTTATTTTAGCTTGTAATATTTAACATCAATGAAATGTATTTATAGTTCTTAACACAGATTTCCTTTTCAATGGCTCAAAAAAAATTAATAACATTCCTGTTAACGCATCACACTGGCCTGTGAGTTTCAGGACTCATTTGCCATGGGTTCAAACCTTACCCGTTCTGTAATTTCCTTTCCAGTCCTTGAGGAGTGTTATAGAACCTTCTCCCTATGCTGTACAATGCAACTAAAATGCATGAATCAAGGAGCAGTTTACCTGATTTTCTTCCTGGTAATTTAAAAAAAAAGAAATATTAGGAAATTTTGAAAATCAGTTTGAAGGTGTTTGCATGCAGTACACATGTTAAGTTGTTCTGGTTTTTAATATTATGAACGAAAGATAACTGGATAGCCCAATAATGAATCAGGTAAAAGTGAAAGTGCTGGGAGAGTTTGGGAAGAGAAAATAAGTGCTGACGAATGAGCAAATGTGGAAAAAAAACAACAAAGGAGAATGTTTAAAATGAGAAATTTTATGAGGTGTAGCAAAAGCGAGAAGTGTTTAATCACTAGTAGTTGAGAGAGAGATATAGAAAATATTTATTTTGGGAGGTATTAAACATTGTTTTTTAAAGAAATTTTAGCTAAATGAGAGAATAAGAACTTCATAATGAAAAACAGATAAATAAGTGTATGAAGAATCATGAAGTATGTTATTAGACAAAGACTTAAACGGTAGACTTTAGGATATGTTTGTAGATGAGCGACTATGGCTAACCATCTATTAACCATCTGACTATCTACTGATGTTAAAAGAATTAGAAGAGGAAGGGAGAGTATAAGACTGTGAATATGAGAATATGAATAAGTAGTTATAATATGATCTATGAGAGATACGAGAAATTGTTAAAAGAAAGGTAATAGAAAATAATGAGAAAGTCAAAAAAAAGGTTTAGTGTGGATATTAAAACGTAGTTTTGAAGTAGAGAGACGGAATTTAGCAAGAGTAAGGGGAGTCTTGGTAAGGGAAAAAATATTGGTATATGAAAGTGGTGAATAATTGCAAAATATGAATATATAAAATATAAGAATAGCTCAGTCCCTATCAGCTCATTTTGACGAGAATGAGAAATAATTTTGAATAGACATTAATTATGTGAGAAAAATTTGAAGAGAAGAATAACTTTTCTCTTAAGAAGGAATGTAGAGACATGTTGGATAGAGAAATTGTAAGTATTAGAAAGATGGGGAGACATTTTAAAAAAGTTATTGAATGTATGTGAAATGGGGGCTGAAAATGAATGCATGAGATAGGAGGAAAAAGAGGGTAATGGATATGGTTTCGAGGGTGAAATGCATTTGGTATAGAATGGATTAGAGCTAAAAGAATTGAAAGTCTGTGTAGATAAAATGTTGGAATGATTGGTGGATTTAATGTGCGTATGAAAGTAAAGAAGGAGAATAATGTACTATTTATCGAGAGACTAAACAAAATAAATAGTAAGAATTATAAGAGAATATGTATGTTGAATTAATTGGAAAAGTGCACAGTAGAAACAATAGCGTGGGATGGGAAACATGTGTTCAGGAAAGGGATATAAATATGTTTAGTACTCATATGAACCACATACCTGTAAAAGAACCAACAGTTAAATAAGAGATTTAATGGTTACATCATAATCATAATTTTTAAATGGGTATACCTGTAAGCCAGTGGAAGGCCTCGGTCAGATGACGACAAGTTCCACCCGTGGGTCATCATATGATTAAAACCCTCGTTAGGAAACACTTGTCCTGTTTCCTGACAAACCTTACCTAACCTAAGGTAAATAAGAGAAAAGGAGCGGTTTGTTACATATATGGATTTGGAAAGAGAAACAATGATAGACAGATGGGAAATGTTGCTGCAGGTGTTGCAAATATGTCTAATAGGTGGAAAGTTGAAAGTCGTAATGTGATTTTATGAGGATTTTATGAGAAATTTTAGATGTCTTCTAATAGAAGTAAAGCTTAAATAAGGATGAGTAGTTCCACTGCTGTTGTTAAATGCTAGAGTATTAGGAATAGGTGCGGTCTTAAAGGATAATGAAGCTGATATTAAATGTGAGCTCTCACAGTGGTACTTGCAGACGAATTTGCGGGATTTGATGGATTTTTTTTATGGGTGCTGAAAGAAGGGAAATTCAGAGTGTAACGATAAAAGATCAAGGTTGGAAAAGGAAGTAGAAGTCAGGAAATGACAAAAAAATTCACACTGGGTGGGAGGAATATGGAGATGTACGGTAGTTGTTAATGGAAGTGAACATATAGGAGAAAGTATGAAAAATTTGACATGAGGGAAGGTATAAGGTACTTGAAACATGAGGAAAGAAGGCATGATGCTTAAGACATGAAGGTAGTATGTACGGTGCTTGAGAGGGTTGAATGCATGGTGCTTGAAATATGATGGTAGGATGTATATGGCTCGAAAGACATGATCGTATGATGTATGGTGCTTGGGCCATGATGGTTGGACGTATGACGCTTGACACATGGTATGATGTATGAAGCTTGGCAGTGTGTGGGTGGGTATTAATGCTTACAGTTGCTTATGAATAGTAAAGGTAGATCTATATGATACTTAGAAATATGATTTGAAAATAATGAAGAGGAGATGAAGGCTGAGCTACGTGTAATTATTGGGGCAGTACATAGGAGTTCAGTGGTCCGAAAGAGAGCTAGTAGATAAGCCGGGTAGACTAAGAGAATGGGAGAGACATCTGATGGGAAGGGTGGGGAACTGAGTGGTTGTGACGGAAGGGAAGAGGGGAAGTGATGGTAGAGGAAGAGCTCAGTAGACTGAGGGAAGGAGAGGGGTTGAGGAAGGGAGGGACTGACAGTGAGGGGGAAGCGAGGGGAGAAGAGGTGAAGTAATGGGGTAGGGATGGAGAGAGGAAAAGCCCAGTGGTCAATTCAGCAACATACTGCACGCGCAAAGCATTATCACTCTTACCCACTTGTGTGCTCCTATTTCCCACCACAGCTACGGTCTTAACTCGCAGATAACCTCGTCACTGTAACCCAACCTTGCCATTCTAGTCCACTTCTAACAAGCACCACCACCAACCATCAAAGTGAATCACCTTTTAAAGGACCCACACGTTGTGTTATCTAGTTCAATTTATTACAGGCGAAGCTAAAAGCAATAACGACTGAATTGGCAACTAAAGACACGTGCAGGGGCTTGGCCAGATTTGCAGTTGCTTTGCATCAAGGGCCGGTCCATGCGTCACCCATGGGCGCCAGACGGCAGTGCTCACGAAGGGGAAACGCTCAAGTCGCTTTGCATTTCGTTCGCTGTCAGATAGTCGTCTTGAAGGCTTTCTTGATTTTCTTGGAGACGGGAGCCAGGAATGCTGTAACCATGGTTTGAGGGGAGATGTGTTGAAGTAGGTGAGAGCAGCTGACCTTTTCTTGTTGGTAAATAGCGATAGTCTGGCAGCGGAATGCCAGACGGAGCGAACTAGACTTAAGCGAGGGGAAAAAGGTCCTCGTTGAACGTTCAAGTTTTTCTGCCGTGCGTGAGGGACGAGAGGACAGTGGGCACGCCGGACACAGTGCTACCAACTCACTCTCTCTCTCTTTCTCTGGCTTTTTCCTCTCTCTATCTCTCTTTCTATCTCCCTCTCTAACCGCTACTCACCCTAGGATCGTTGAGAGGTACAGAGTAAAGTAGCTATTTCAGCTGCTAAAAAATTAAATTAAAACACTATTCTTACAGGAGCTCGAAGAGAACGAGGTTGTGTTGTCGACGCTGCGAGGTGATGGAAAACAGAGAAAGGATTGCTATGGCCTCGCTGCCCTTTGCCCGAGAGGGAAGCCAGCACCATGCCAACACAGAGGGCAGGGAGGCGTAGTAATGAGAGTGGGGGAGAGGGGAGAAAATGCCAAGCAGAGGGCAGTAATGGTGAATACATCGATTGCCAGAGCTATGCTTTTGAAAGATTGTGTGAGACCGAAAATGCAGAGATGGTTACTGAAGATAGATTCTCAAGAGAAGTTGTGATGATGATATTGATAGTCCAATTATTAATCCGAAGGGTTAGCAACTCAGTATAGTTCAAGAAAACCAGTCAGAGTGGAGCCCTTTGATCTCTTTCCCAGGATGCTACCCGCAGCAGCAGTTTATCACCCAGATATTTAATTGCTGCTAGGTGAACAAAGACAACATATGTATGAAATGTTGCCTAGCGTTACCAATCGCCCCAAAATCGAACCCGAAGCCTTCGGTTGTTAGCTGAAGGTGCAACCACCTTTCCATGACACACACACACACACACACACACACCGCTCCACAGAAAACAAACCAAGTGTCTGGGGGCAAGTAACTTTAGTACTCACTAACACAAAATTAGCCAAGAGTCTATCCACAAGTGTTTTTGACATCCACTAACACAAAATCTGGCCTCTGATAACCGGTAACTAGCACACACACACACGCAGGACACAAACAGGCTACTGACACTAACAAATACCCTATTGAACTCACTAGGGACTAAATCAATCAATCAAGTCTGTTAACACACTCTGTGGGAGGGGCTGAACGAGGAAGAGGAAAGAGGGTGTGTGAAATGGGAGCGGGAGTGGAGAGAATGGAAGAGGAAGGGGAGGGAGAGAAAGGAGTACGAGAAATTTAAATAGAAGAGAGGGAAGTAGGAAAGAAATGGGTAGGAGAGGTGAAAAAAGAAAGAAGTGAGTGAAAAATAATGAAGCGGGAGAGAAGAGGTAGAGGACTGAGTGGAAGAGATTGGAAGGCGGTGGGAAGGAAGGGTGTGGGAGGGAAGCACAAGGGAAGTGGGAGGGAAGGGAGTGGAAGAGAATGAAGTTTGAGAGAGGAGGCATACCAACACCACCACCATCACTATCATCACCTTCATCGCTATCATCCACCCCCTCCCCCTTTAATCACCACCACCACCGTCATCAGTGCCACCAACACTTGCACCAATACCATCATCACCAGTGTCTCCAGTAACATCATATGCCTGAGAGAGGCGTCAGGGTGGACCTTTGTATCACTTAAGCTAGGATAATAATATTAGAGAGAGCCAGGTCCAGACACAATAATTGCTACCCACCTCGATGTTGTCTCCAAGCAGGTGTGGCAATTTCTGGAATATCTCTGAGCTTTATTTTCTGACTTATATGCCTGCACAAAATTTTAATACTAATAAAATAAATTAGTATTAGTAGTAATATTAGTAGCAATGACAGTAATAGTATTAATAGCAGTATTATCTGTATCTAGTACTTATATTAGCATTGTAGCAATAATAGAAGTATAAATAATAATAATAAAAAAAGATATATTAATTTTCTTTAACAGTTATGTCACTAAGTTGTAGATTACATATTTATGACAACATTAGAACGAACAATTTACGAATTTGTAATCGTCTGCAGTAAACCGTAAATTTCTTAATAATGATCACTAACTTGTTTAAACTTGATATTATTTTAAAACAGTGGCTCTCTCTCTTCTGTTCAATTTTTTCCTATATTTGCTATTCTCCAGATTGTCTACATCTTACACACATCTATTTATCAAACCCATTTCTGCTTGGGTGTCATCAAAGGCCAGCCTCCCACCCGCCCACTGACACCCTTCCATGTACACAATCCGGCTACACTGGAGGTGCTGGGTTGCTAACTGGTGAATGCATTCGACTCGCTCTCGGAGGCTCCTGGGTTCGATTACCTGGCACAGAGACGTTTCGTCAGTTTTCCTTACACCCTTGCTGCTCCTGCCCACCTGGTAGTAAAATAGGTACTTATGAACTACATAAGAACATAAGAAAGGAGGAACACTGCAGGAGGCCTGCTGGCCCATACTAGGCAGGTCCTTTACAATTCATCCCACTAACAAAACATTTGCCCAACCCAATTTTCAATGCCACCCAAGAAATAAGCTCTGATGTGAAAGTCCCACTCAAATCCAACCCCTCCCACTCATGTACTTATCCAACCTAGATTTGAAACTACCCAAAGTCCCAGCCTCAATAACCCAACTAGGTAGACTGTTCCATTCATCAACTACCCTATTTCCAAACCAATACTTTCCTATGTCCTTTCTAAATCTAAACTTATCTAATTTAAATCCATTACTGCGGGTTCTCTCTTGGAGAGACATCCTCAAGACCTTATTAATATCCCCTTTATTAATACCTATCTTCCACTTATACACTTCGATCAGGTCTCCCCTCATTCTTCGTCTAACAAGTCGACTGTTGTGGGTCGATTCCAGGAAGGGATGTGTTAGAAGACTTCAGTCCTGCCATATTCTATGCAAGAAAACACTGCATTGCTGTGCAAGAAGCTGCTGGAAACATTCTAGTGTGAGGTAAAGGGTTTTCATCTGCCTACTGTTAATTAGGAAAATTAGATCACCCTCTATTTCAGCCTTCTTTACATTCAGTGATCCCTACCACACTTACCCTCAGTCTTACCCCCTACTTCTTCCACCACTACCCCATCTGCTTGGCTACCACCCCTCTTCACCACTCACCACCTCCACCACTACCACCACCCTCCCCACTCCAACACCTCCACCCCACTCCAACACTACCTCCTTTCTCTCTCAATCATCACCTATTATCTCCTATGCACCTACCACTCTCGGCCACCTCTCCAGCACTCGGCCCATCCCCCCAGTGGGCCACGGAAACTACTCCATCCCTCTTCCCCTCAGCGTCCACTGCTAACCAGCCACACCCCTACACAAAGGCACGCGTGCCACGAGTCCTGCATCACTTTTTGCTCATCGCTGCATTGTTGCTTTGTTGCAGTGGCTTATTGCACATGAAAGCTACTGTGGGAGCCTAAAAGGCTCTCTGCAATGCGAGGGGGGAATTGTGCCTGAAGGGTCCACCGTCGGCTGGACGAGGCTAGCTAGTGACCTGCATTTTGATGAGCGGGTAGCGGGTCTCAAGGGACTCAATCGGGTTGCATCTCTCCCCGTGTGGGTACTCTTGAAGGATTGTGTAAGTAGAATCTCTTTTAGGACTAGGATCTCAATGTAATCAATATTATTGTAATATTTATTTCATAACTGAGTGTCTCTTGGTGCAACGTCTCGCTAACGGGTGGATTTTATCAAGCACATAGAACAGTGGGAAAAATACAGCTTATAAAAGGCACCTGAAGCGGGTGGTCAGGTGCACCTTTAAAAACTTTTAAAAACTTCTCTGCGGTTACTATTTTCCACTTGTCTTCGTTACTTCATCCATTTTTTTTTAATTTTAAATTTAGCCACCAAAGCGGCTAGTTTATTGTGCTCCCCATTTCCACCCTCTGGACGGTACGCAAGAGCATATGGATACACTAAGGACCTAGGAACTAGGCCCTTAGTATTACCTTTCCAAGTAAATTTAGGTTATTGCTTAATACGTCTTGAGTCTGATTATCATTAATAAGTTCCTGGAGTCTAACTGGAGGATATTCCAGGGATCAACTCCCCCACGGCCCGGTCCACGACCAGGCCTCCCGGTGGATCAGGGCCTGATCAATCAGGCTGCTACTGCTGACCGCATTAGTTCAACGTACGAACCACAATGAAGCACTTAGTGTTCAAAATAGTGACCAGAAGGCTGACCACAAGTTTTACATTTAGTTTGATCATTATCTCTGGGTCTGCCAAACTGCAGAAGTACTTATAACCAATAATGTTGAATGAATTTCAGACAATATGGTACGTAAAAAGACATATTTGCAACTAATGTGACACTGTGACAACGTTTCTCTCTTCTGGGGCTTTGTTAAGCCAGTACAAGCTTGCATTATTTTGACAAAACTCCTAAAGAGCGAAATGTTCCCACAGCTAAATGTCACATTAGTTGCAAATGTGCCGTTTTAGCTTACATACCTGCAACCGAGCCTAAGCCTGGCTGCAATAATATCAATCAGTTTGATTACAATGTCAGTTACTCCGTAAATACGCTTATGTATTCCATGCTATCATAATGAGTGATATATCTACTCAAGCTGTATTCCTATGTCATTCACTTTCACTGTTTATTTCTCTCCTCATTTCAGTATAATGTTACGTTCTTTGGTATAATAAGGAGAGAGATATTCGATGCACAGACACCAACTGTGTCCAGACAAAATACCCTGTCACTCTAAAGGCAAGTGAGTTTTATCTAACCCCGCCAATACATTGTAATGGCAGAATAACCTACTTCTTCTGCCCAGGAGGGGCACTTGATCCAAGGAACTGGGATTACCCACTTCTTGAATCAAATCTCATGTGCTAAGACTCCCACGGTCTTAGCACTTTTCCATGAATGTAAATAATAATACTAATAATATGCACAAATGAACGCATCTCATTCATGTTGCAAACATGAAAACAACTAATACAAATTTCTTACAGAACAAGACGGGACGACCTCCTCGCCTCTGCTTCACCCATCACACAACGAGAGCAACTCTGAAGTTCTGTTATTTCAATTATCAACTTTACTGAACTGATATGATAAACAAAAAAGGTATTTAATAACAGGACAGACTCGGCGATTTAACAATTGTAAAAATTAATATTATTTATTTAATAAATAACTTAAATTACATTAATAAATGTAGGCAACGCAGGCAAGTATGCATACGGATAGCAGGAAGGTATGCAAATAGCTTGGAGGCTGCAGTTAGCAGGGAGGCATGCAGCCGAGAGGCATGCAGATACATATTTGTTAGGTGGCAGTCAGGTAGACTGGCAAGCAGACAGCAAAGCAGGTAAGCTTTCAAGGAAGTAGGAAAGATAGATGGCAGGCAGGCAGGCAGGCAGGCAGGCAGGCAGGCAGGCAGGCAGGCAGGCAGGCAGGCAGGCAGGCAGGCAGGCAGGCAGGCAGGCAGGCAGGCAGGCAGGCAGGCAGGCAGTAGAGTGGCGTGGGTGCTGCCGTCGATGCAGCGGCGATAACAAGGGCGTCACGTGGCCAGTTTTCACACGTCGAGCGAACGTCACCGATATGTTATCTTGGCCAGCCGCTCCTCCCTTGCCGAGCGAGGCCCAGCACCTTCCTTGATAACGTCACAGTCAAACACACACACACACACACACACACACACACACACACACACACACACACACACACACACACACACACACACACACACACACACACACACACATACACACACACACAACATGTGCCTAGGACAAAATGGTAACTAACACACATACACAGAACTTGGACCCACATGGGGGCCAAGATACTTGGAGGGCTAAGATGATGGAGGTGGTACTGGAGAACTTCATATACCAACACGTAAGGGACACTACAAGAGAGAGAGGAGAGGATGAACCAGCAAGGCTGGACTTAGTATTCACCTTCAGTAGTGCAGATATCGAGGACATCACATATGAAAGACCCCTTGGGGCCAGTGACCATGTGGTTGTAAGCTTCGAATACACAGTAGAGCTACAAGTGGAGGGAGAAGCAGGAAGGCCAGGACGAATGAAGCCAAACTACAAGAAAGGGGACTACACAGGAATGAGGAACTACCTGAACGGGGTTCAGTGGGACAGAGAACTGGCAGGGAAACCAGTTAATGAGATGATGGAATATGTAGCAATAAAATGCAAGGAGGCTGAGGAGAGGTTTGTACCCAAGGGTAACAGGAGTAATGAAAAAGCCAGGATGAGCCCATGGTTTACCCAAAGGTGCAGGGAGGCAAAAACCAAGTGTGCTAGGGAATGGAAGAAATATAGAAGGCAAAGGACCCAGGAGAATAAGGAGAACAGTCGTAGAGCCAGAAATGAATATGCACAGATAAGAAGGGAGGCCCAAAGACAATATGAAAATGACATAGCAGCGAAAGCCAAATCTGACCCGAAACTGTTGTACAGCCACATCAGGAGGAAAACAACAGTCAAGGACCAGGTAATCAGGCTAAGGAAGGAAGGAGGAGAGACAACAGGAAATGACCGGGAAGTATGTGAAGAACTCAACAAGAGATTCAAAGAAGTGTTCACAGAGGAGACAGAAGGGACTCCAGAAAGACGGAGAGGTGGGGCACACCACCAAGTGCTGGACACAGTGCACACAACCGAGGAAGAAGTGAAGAGGCTTCTGAGTGAGCTAGATACCTCAAAGGCAATGGGGCCAGATAACATCTCCCCATGGGTATTGAGAGAGGGAGCAGAGGCGCTATGTGTACCCCTAACAACAATATTCAATACATCTATCGAAACAGGGAGATTGCCTGAGGCATGGAAGACAGCAAATGTAGTCCCAATCTTTAAAAAAGGAGACAGACATGAAGCATTAAACTACAGACCAGTGTCACTGACATGTATAGTATGCAAAATCATGGAGAAGATTATCAGGAGAAGAGTGGTGGAACACCTAGAAAGGAATGATCTCATCAACAGCAGCCAGCATGGTTTCAGGGACGGGAAATCCTGTGTCACAAACCTACTGGAGTTCTATGACATGGTGACAGCAGTAAGACAAGAGAGAGAGGGGTGGGTGGATTGCATTTTCTTGGACTGCAAGAAGGCGTTTGACACAGTTCCACACAAGAGATTGGTGCAAAAACTGGAGGACCAAGCAGGGATAACAGGGAAGGCACTACAATGGATCAGGGAATACTTGTCAGGAAGACAGCAGCGAGTCATGGTACGTGGCGAGGTGTCAGAGTGGGCACCTGTGACCAGCGGGGTCCCGCAGGGGTCAGTCCTAGGACCAGTGCTGTTTCTGGTATTTGTGAACGACATGACGGAAGGAATAGACTCTGAGGTGTCCCTGTTTGCAGATGACGTGAAGTTGATGAGAAGAATACACTCGATCGAAGACCAGGCAGAACTACAAAGGGATCTGGACAGGCTGCAGAACTGGTCCAGCAATTGGCTCCTGGAGTTCAATCCCACCAAGTGCAAAGTCATGAAGATTGGGGAAGGGCAAAGAAGGCCGCAAACGGAGTACAGTCTAGGGGGTCAGAGACTACAAACCTCACTCAAGGAAAAAGATCTTGGGGTGAGTATAACACCAGGCACATCTCCTGAAGCGCACATCAACCAAATAACTGCTGCAGCATATGGGCGCCTAGCAAACCTCAGAACAGCATTCCGACATCTTAATAAGGAATCGTTCAGGACCCTGTACACCGTATACGTTAGGCCCATATTGGAGTATGCGGCACCAGTTTGGAACCCACACCTAGCCAAGCACGTAAAGAAACTAGAGAAAGTGCAAAGGTTTGCAACAAGACTAGTCCCAGAGCTAAGAGGTATGTCCTACGAGGAGAGGTTAAGGGAAATCAACCTGACGACACTGGAGGACAGGAGAGATAGGGGGGACATGATAACGACATACAAAATACTGAGAGGAATTGACAAGGTGGACAAAAACAGGATGTTCCAGAGATTGGACACAGTAACAAGGGGACACAGTTGGAAGCTAAAGACACAGATGAATCACAGGGATGTTAGGAAGTATTTCTTCAGCCACAGAGTAGTCAGTAAGTGGAATAGTTTGGGAAGCGATGTAGTGGAGGCAGGATCCATACATAGCTTTAAGCAGAGGTACGATAAAGCTCACGGCTCAGGGAGAGTGACCTAGTAGCGATCAGTGAAGAGGCGGGGCCAGGAGCTCGGACTCGACCCCCGCAACCTCAACTAGGTGAGTACAACTAGGTGAGTACACACACACACACACACACACACACACACACGTGCTGAGTCTCGACCCCTGCAACCACATACGGGATGCATGAATCGTGAAATAAATAGCTACTAGAATTCAACCCAAATAAGCTCTGTCATGCAAGTAAACAACGAAGTGAAAAGACCATATACGAAGCTCAGCTTGAAGGGTGCAGCACTCTAAATATCACTTGAGGAGAAAGATCTTGGCTTAAACATCCCACCAAGTACATCGCTAGAGGTGCATATAAACCGCAAAACATCGACAGCATATGTGAAATTGGTTAATCTTGCCACTGCCATCAGAGACACAAAGAAAGATCATTTTAGGATACTGTACAGGACATAGGTGTAATCTATTAAAGAGTACGTAGCACCGTCATGGAGTTAATCAAGCAAATGTACAGATTTGCAACAAAGCTGGTCAAAAATCCGAGGGGATTGAGGTATCAGGAGACAAAATAAACTGAACCAGATGGTAATAGGAGAAGGCCAAAGGGAGACATGATTACAATGTAAAAGTTACTCTGAAGAATTTGACAGGAGACGAGGGGGGGGGGTGAATGTATGCTGTTAATGCTTTAGTCTGAGGGTGGTGAATAAAAGAAATGATCTAGTTGAGGAAGCGATGGCAAACACCCTTCACAATTTCAAGAATAGGTACGATAAGGCACAAGAGGTCAGGAACAAATAATGCCGGAGATTGTAATATAAGAGGCAGGGCCAGGAGCTATGACTTGACCCATGCAACCACAAAAGGTGAGTACACACACACACACACACACACACACACACACACACACACACACACACACACACATACACAATAGGTCACTTCTGGTGATAGGGTCGCCACAACCCACCCACTTCCACCCTGATTCCGCCTGTATGTACTAGACAGCTTTGTGTTAACAGCACAAATGCGATAAACTTGATACCAGGTTTACAACCCTGATATGTTATCTGTCATCAGGATAGCCGCTAGGAAATCGTGTGTTTGAGTGTGTGTGTTGTTGTTGTTGTTGTTGTTGTTGTTGTTGTTGTTGTTGTTGTTGTTGTTGTTGTTGTTATTGTTCATACTACTCTGTATAAGTTGCATATACGAAGACTGAAGTTAGTTTACTTGAATGTCCTTCTTAAAAATACAGCGATAATGAAATTGCAGATAGCCGCCAGTTTCGTGTTACAGTAGTTGTCTCAATGCTTTTTTTTTTGAAGGCCGTAAACAGATCAAAAAAAAAAAAAAATAGGCATTCCCTTTCCGCGTCTTGGCTAACGCACGTTAGCCAAGACGCCCTCCATCATTCTCTCCTTATCGATTTTACTTCAAATATTAAAGACCAATGGACAAATTATTCTTATACTCGCATATACAAAATGTATCTCTCGTACCTCTCTCTCGAGGGCTGACTGTGGCAGGATACTTGTCTACTTCTCAAGGCTGACAATGGTGAGAGTGTCAAACTGATCCCCGACATTTCTCAGAATCGGTTTTGTAAAACAATCTCAAACATGTTTCCTTGCCTGAAACATGTCATTGAATAGCACTTCCTTAAGAGCCAAAGGGAATTAATGGTATGACTGGTGGTTTTACAACTATGCCTCTAATCAATATACACACTTATTTGGACAGACAGCATCCAACGGTGGTAACTAGGTCTTTACTGGGAGAAGTGGCGCGTCATGCACATCACCTTTCTCAGAAGGTCAAGGAGAGTAAATGACTTGGAGGGTGTTCCACATGCGATCAACATGTCACCCTGACTGAAATATGTTTCCGGCTCAAAAAGGTAGTAACTAGAGGGCGGCTACAACACCAGCTAGCCTATAGCTCCTATAAGATGCAGAAAAATTTGTATAATTCTTTACCTCCAGAAGAACATCCATACATGTTCCTCAGGGCATCCAAGTTCTGTGGTTAAAATTCCTGCCACAACTACAAAAACATAGAACCCTGAGGGAGACATCTTACCTAACTGGTGATCCCTCACTACACATGAACCACAGAAATCAACAAAACAGAGAGGTGATACATCCCTAGCAATGTTGAAATCACTCTATGATATCACATACTTCTCAAAGAAGAGAAGAAGCAATTTTGTGTTTGTCGAAAAGAAGTGGACTGCCTGTTACTAACTAGTCCCACGCTCTATGATCGTCAGTTAGGTTTCGAAAACAAGTGAAACATACTAGATACCTAACGCCCGACAATGAAAAACATGAAATTCATGACGGACTGATTCAAATATACAACATATATGGTACTAAGACTGTACTAACTTTGGGCTATTCGTTTCTTCACTGACAAGTGTTCTTCGGCTCTGAGTCACAAACACCAGAAACATGGGGCACATCGAGGCTGTACAAAATGTAGCTGTACGAACCCCGTTTTGAGCACCCCTGTGGTGCACATCATCCTTCCCCACGATAAGAGTTTACTTTCCTCCTCTCAGCAACAGAACTGACTATATAAATGCTTCTGTCGTAAACAAGATCTTTCATCGGTAGAGACATTCTCTGACAAAGAAATAAAATCTCATTTCCGCCTCCGTAACTTGGCTGGTAGCCATGGCAGATGCTGAACACGAGAAAATTAACAATTGAAGCCTCTGCTAGACTGAGTGTCCTGTAGACTCTCTCAAAATTTAAGAAAAAAAAAATGTGAACACCGAAGACTGTTGTATATGAGCTTCATTACCTTCGTGAAACAGTTTCAGCCAGCAATACGAAGGGATACAGAAAGTAGCCATAGAACATGACGGACTGTGGTTCGTACGTTGGATTGCATGCGGCCAGCAGTAGCAACTGGTTGGTCAGGCCCTGATCCACCACGAGGCCTGGTAATGGACCGGGCCGCGAGGGAGCTGACTCCTCGGAACACTATCCAGGTAGACGAGAGAAAAGCTCTGATTAAAACAAAGCATTTATAGACTAGACAGTTCTGCAGAGAAACCACGGTACGGGTGGGGATTGAACTCGCGGCAAGTGAGTCAAAAGACTCCAGACCGATGCTTTAGCCACTGGGCCAGCTGGCTACCAGGTATATTTATACACCATAGGAAGGTTAGCATAGGTACCACTGTGACCACAAATGCAAGTTTTTACAGATGAATCTCCCACCAGCGTGGCCCTGACGAACTCTAGCTCAAGTCCCCTCAAAGCCGTCATCAAATTATGATTTCGTGAGTCAATTCTGCAAAGACTTTACATTAAGTAGTTAATTTCCTCTTCGATTTTTTTGACTTTGATTATTTCTGCATGTTGACTGTTATTATTATCCTCGCAGTAGAGCAAACGTTTTCCCTTTGGGATATTTCTCTGTTTTACTATTTTTTCCGATATTTATTTATTTTGTAAGTATTGATTTGTGTTGTACAGTATATTTTTAATTTAAGTTTGCCTTGCTATATTTTTTAACTTTTAAGCATTAAGATGATTAGTTTTCACCAAAACATTGATAGATTTTTTATTTAAAAAAAAAAAAAAAAACTTCGTCTCAAAAGGAGAGTTCTCATGCTGGTATTTGACTCTTAATTAATGACTGGAATTGTTCCTTTCCTCGAACTGAATCTAATTATCCTAACCACCATCTAATCCTATATCTTCGTAAGACTCTTATGGGTTTCTCGTTTCCCCATAAGCATAATAAAGACGTCCTTAACGATTTGCGTTAGGCAGTCTTTTTCAGCTCACTTTAAAAATTTATATAAAATTGTCAATGGCAAAAAAAAAAAATAAATAAATAAATAAATAGTGTAGCTGAACAAGAGGATAATTAACAAATTGCTGGGTCATCTACTTAATGTTAGAAACTGGTTATACTCTCTGTTTTAAAAACTTACTTAAATAAACAATCTTGTCACATTACTAGTGAGCCTCTCCACACACTCCTACGCCTTTGAGGAAGCTGTTGAGAGCTGTTGTCTTTCCTGGGGACGCAAGGCTTCAGAAGATTGTGTGGTTGGGGGACGAGTGATGGAAAAGAGGCTCCAGAGTGTGCCTAATTTACTAGAAATTGCGCATAGCTGGTAACCCGATCTCAGCCACAACTTGTGACCTTATTGGTCACTTGGTCTAGACTCGCCGTGTTCGATACGCCGTCGCAGGCTTTGTTTTCGGTAATCCCATGGCTTCGGGCCTCTCTGTAGGCTTCAAGCGATTGATCTCCCTCATGAGAGTTACTATAAGCTTAAAATAGTTAAAGTCTTCTTCGGTAGAAGTTTCAGACATCTTAAATTGCTGATATCGCTTTTATTGGAATTCTTACATGCTTCAGACAACCGATATCTTCATCACAAAGAGCCTCTGGATGTTTTAAAAAAAATTAATATCTTCAGCAGTAGAGAATCTGGAGACTTTAAACTGCTTATCTTTCTCAGACCTTCAGAAAGATTTAAACGATTAATTTTTCAGTTGGACAACAGTTTTTCACGTTGTTCTTTAGTTTAATCTTGGCCAGAGCGGCAGCTCCCTCAGGTGAGGCATCGAAGTCACGGTGAGGGGATATGGAACCGGCGCGGCTGCGGCCAATATATGGGTATCTGCGGCAGGTTGACACCTCCTGACGGGGGAATGGATGGCTCTGGAGACCCTAGGGTCGTCGCCGGACACCCGCGATGAATGTGGACACCGCGGCTGCTGGACGGCCGCCCTGGAGCGCGTGGACACTCTAGATTAATGGTCGGTGGGGGATGCCCGGTCTGGGAGTTAACACGGCCAGCCAAATTGGTGGATAATTTAGGCCCTTGACACCTGTTCAGTTTAGTACAATTCCGAAGCCTTTCTTTTTTCCTCTTGGTGAAAATTCGTGGCAGTGTAGACAATTCTCTTTAATGCCAGTGATTTCAAAATCAATTTGATGGTAAAATCATGCCTCTGGCATTAATGGTTTAAAGATGCGTCACTCTTTTGTAGCAAATATTTTTTTTATTAGAAACAAACATATAACTTGATATTAACTCCGAAATTTTTATTTCTATATACATTTACATTCATGCAATCGTAGACACATGAGTCGCTGTCTCGAGAAAACGATTCCGGGGCAGACAGGCAGGTAAACAAAACAGGAAACTGATGAACTCCAACGGGTAGACAGGGACATCATGCGTGCCGAGATCGAACTTAGTGTAGACAGCCTGTACTGTCAGAACACACAGCCTAGCCGTCTGCTCTGACTAGTTTATATTTCGCGGCATTTAGGTGCTGCCTTAAATCTGTTTTCCCTTTTCACCTAGCATTAAGTAGGTACCTGACGGGTGTTAGCCAAATGTTGTGAGTCGCATCCCGGCAAGGGTGCTCTCATACATTAATCATTATCATTATAATTTTATCGTTGGCATCATCAGTATCATAAACTTTATCATCATACACCCTCATAGGCATCAATGTACTCATTGTATTCACTACTCATTTGTTAGAAAGTATTTGCAAATCAAAAGTAAATGATTAACAGTAAATATCCAAACCATAACTAAAAAGCTTTTACTCCAATAGGGCAGAAGTCGAACATTAAAAATTTTCATTTTGAGAGAGTCACACATGCAACTTGATCATACAAATATACACACATTTTATCGACATGCCTTGGTGGTCGATTTGGAAATGTGTGGCAATAGAAAAATTTGGATACATACTGAGTCAACCGGTGGAATATTTAGTTAAATATATATTGCAATTGAGATTCTTATAGTTATGTAAAATACATGAATCTCAAAGACTTGCTTTTTTAGTAGGTCTTCCATATATTTTTTCAGTGCTTTGTACAACTTAAGTGTCAACTAAGAAATATGTGAATCTTTATAAAATCTGGAGAATAATCGAAACATAAATTTCAAAATTGTTAGAAGTTATATGCATGCCTCTGCTTTTTAATTACAAAAATGTATCAGTCAAGCACATTGTTAATTTTTCCAAGTTACCTACTAAGCAATATCAGAAACGAACTGCTAGTAATCACGGTATTTTTCGTTGTGTCATCATGCCTTAGTAGTAAACAGCTGATAGTTTAAAAATAATAGCAACATACTGCAATAAAAAGGAATAATAATAACTCCATCATCGATTTCGATAATAACATCAGTGGTTAATAATATCAGTAGTATTAAAAGTTATAATAATAATAGTGATATATATATATATATATATATATATATATATATATATATATATATATATATATATATATATATATATATATATATATATAGATATATATATATATATATATATATATATATATATTATATATATATACGATAAATGTTGAAGAGAGAAAATAAAATAAAGAAATGCAAGAAGGCCTTAATCAGTTCACATCTTAGTTTCTCATAGGTGAATAGTCACGTTTTAACACAGAAAGACCAGAGGTGGGTAGACAAGGCCCAGCAGGATCCCAGCCAATATAGTGGCCGTCCACCGCAAATGACCAGCAGCTCGGGAGTGCGACGACATCTTTATGTACAGTTAAAACACACACAAACACACACACACACCACACACACACAAAAAAAAAAACACACACACACACAAAAAAAAAACCACACACACACATCCTGGAGGTAGGATACATACATAGCTTTAAGAAGTGGCACGATAAACCTCATGGAATAGTGAGAGAGTAGAACTAGCAGCGACCAGCGAAGAGGCGGGGCCGTAAACTGTGATCTGACCAATGCAACCACAAATAAATGAGTACACACACACACACACACACACACACACACACACACACACACACACACAAGCACGTAAAGAAACTAGAGAAAGTGCAAAGGTTTGCAACAAGACTAGTGGTATGGGGTATGGCCTACTAGGAGAGGTTAAGGGAAATCGACCTGACAACACTGGAGGACAGGAGAGATAGGGGGGGGGGCATGATAACGACATATAAAATACTGAGAGGAATTGACAAGGTGGACAGAGACAGAATGTTCCAGAGATGGGACTCAGCAACAAGGGGATACAGTTGGAAGTTGAAGACACAGATGAATAACAGGGAAGTTAGGAAGTATTTCTTCAGTCACAGAGTAGTCAGGAAGTGGAATAGTTTGGGATGCAATGTAGTGGAGGCAGGATCCATTCGTAGCTTTAAGCAGAGGTATGATAAAGCTCATGGTGCAGGGAGAGTAACCCAGTAGCGGCCACTGATGAGGCGGGGCCAGGAGCTATGACTCGACCCCTACAACCACAACTAGGTGAGTACACACACACACTCACAAACACATACACACATTGAATACTGAAGACTGGGCACCACGAGCATATCTCTTCAGTAGTTAAATCAGAATATGTTTTTTTTAAGGCAGATTATATATTAGGATAAAATACAGCTATAAATTGTGTGTGTGTGTGTGTGTGTGTGTGTGTGTGTGTGTGTGTGTGTGTGTGTGTGTGTGTGTGTGTGTGTGTGTGTGTGTGTGTGTGTGTGTGTGTGTGTGTGTGTGTGTGTGTGTGTGTGTGTGTGTGTATGTGTGTGTGTGTGTGTGTGTGTGTGTGTGTGTGTGTGTGTGTGTGTGTGTGTGTGTGTGTGTGTGTGTGTGTGTGTCTGTGTGTGTGTGTGTGTGTGTGTGTGTCTGTGTGTGTGTGTATGTGTCTGTGTATGTGTGTGTGTGTGTGTGTGCACCACCAGGAGACCCCTGGTGGTGCTTGACTGAATTATTTTTTCTTATACATCTAATAGGTACGAAACTTGCCTTTACAAGCAAATTGCGTAGAGCTAAGAGAATGATTTAATTATAATCAGTTAATGAATAAAGACTTGAACCATAGAGAGAGGTGATCCAGCTGTATTGAAATTTCTGGTTAATTAACCGAATAAAGTCTTTTTCCTCTCGTGAATTTCATTGTTACATAATTCCCAACAAATAAAACATTACCTAAAGGCACGGGGTAACGTAGTGAGTATTCATTAAGGAAGATTTTTTTTATGATGAAATTTTAAAATATTACGTTTAAGCTAGGTTAGACTTAGTTGCAGTAAGTTAGATTAAATTGGTGCTGGCACACCATCCTAACCCAACCTAACTTAAATGTAATAGGTTAATAATTATTTGCATATCGGATTCGTTTGACATAGAAGGCTGTTACTTTTGTGGTCTCGTAACTGTAAGTCATTTTCACTTCCTGGATATAATGTAATAATACATTCCATGAGGTTGAGGACAAGTTGAGCTATGCTAGAAGAGCAGAAGTTGCATGAAAAATGATAGGTTGGATAACTAGAACATTCAAATCAAGAGATGTCAAGCTAATGAGGATATTCTTCAAGTCATTTGTTCCCTCTATGCTGGAATATTCCTGAGTTTAGCGGTCCCCTTCAAGGCAGGCGAAACTGCTGAGCTGGAAAATGTACAGAAAGCCTTCACAGCTCCTACTAACTCAATCAAGTGAGAGTGTCATGTTTACATGTTATGGGTGAGTGTCACCTAAATTACTGGGAGTGCTTAAAGTCACTAGAACTGTACGCTTTAGTACGTACGTGAGAAAGGTACATCATAATCTACACCTGGTACTAGAGGATTGGTTCCAATCCTACATGCACACCAAGAGACTTGGTAGAAGGTACATGATACCTCCAATAAAAAGGAGGGTAGAGATGAGTTCACCGAGAAAACTAAATAAGTGTTAAGGTTCCACGACTCAACACACTCCCTTCATGCATAAGGAGGGATACTAACAAACCCCTAGCTGTCTTCAATAGGGAACTCGACAGATTCCTCAAAACAGTTCCTGATCAGCCGGGTTATGGTGCATACGTTACCGGCGTCGGACACTAACAGCTTGATCGACCAGGACAGCAACCAGCAGGCCTGATCTGGGATCGGGCTGCTGTGGCGGTAACCCCTAGAAGCAACTCAGGTCCAGTGATGTATCGAAAGACTTGTTCATGCATCTCGACCCGCCCAGGAGACAAACCAAGGTCCATTCTGTTGGGACCTGAACGCCGTACCACTGAGCTGCAGGTCACTGCTAGACACCAGCGAGCACTTAACAGGAGCATCATCATATCTTTCAATGTCAGGAGGAGAAAAAATGGTAAAGTCTGAGGAGCAATTAGAGTGACGTGTGAGGAACACATGTGGGCAAGGGTCAGCGGGTGGCTGGGCGGGGTCCTACTGGGCGGGGACCTGCCACCCTCGCCCGCCTCCACCCAGCGGGTAGTCCGACCACACGCCCACTCCCACCCACTGGGGGACACTCCTAAGTGTAACCCACACCCACCAAGAGATGTTATACAAGACATGGCGTTTATGAGATGGGAAGGCACTGCTGTGTCTCAAGTGGCGTTATCGTGTTATGGAGGAGTTTACAATGCTGTGGACTCTGTAGTACTGTTTACGCAACACTGACTCACTTTAGCACTGTTTACGCAACTCGGCCTCACTAGCTGTGTATTCGCATCTCGGAATCGCTGTAGCATTTTTTTTACAAATCTCAGACTAGCAGATTTTACGCATCTTGGGCTCCCTGAAGCTATGTTTTCGCATCTCGGACTCTCCTTTGCACCGTTTAAGCAGTCGAAATGGTCACAGTTATATTTAAAAATGTTAAACTAGAGATTTGATTTAGTAATTAGGCTGAGTGGCACAAACTGTCAAGTTGTGCTACCTGCCTGGAGTCTACCTGTAGGTTATTCCGGGGATCAACGCCCCTGCGTCCCGGTCCACGACCAGGCTTCCCAGTGGATCACGGCCTGATCAACCAGGCTGTTACTGCTGGCCGCACGTAGTCCAACGTACGAACCAAAGCCAGGCTGATCCGGCACTGGAACAAATGCTGTAAGGGGCTTTAAAAATAAGTTAGACTGATACTTGAGTTAGAAATGTTGGGAGTGTTTGTATGCCCATGTCAGTGTACTATTGTATTATTGTTCTGATGTTTTTTTCTCTACATAATACATTTAAAAACAATGGTGACAGTAGACGACAAATACTCATTGTGGCTTCTAAGAGAAAACTTAACATTTCCCCTAAACCCATTTTATTAACTTCTCTGAGGCTGTGGGTCCTCATGAGCCGCACCATTTGCAGGGTACACATGATATAGCACATATATAAAACTTCCCACACTACAAATGACCTTGTGATTCAGTGAGGGAGAGATGAAGCGGATGGGATAGGGCATGGAGGGCCAGAGGTCCTTGTGAGGAGACCTGGTGTGTGTCATTCGTGACCAGCAGTGCCAAGTGCCTGGGGACAGTTATCCCTATAAGTGACAGCACAGGGCCAGGATTAGTACCACATGGCAGTGCTTAGGTGAAAATTATATGCTCTTATTGACGTGAAAAGTGTTAGGAACAGGAAATGGTATTAAGGGGAAAATAACAGTGATGGCACCAGGGAAAGAGCGCCAATATCTGGGGTGTATACCGATGTTCTCAATAACGTGGTCCTTGTGTGTGTGTCTTTGTCCAGGTCGCTGGTCAAAGTTCACGCCGTTACACCAGTGCCAGGGGATAGTCAAGGTGCCAGTGCGAGGGCCATGGCTGCGTACCCTCACCCTGACAAGGTGGCTCTTGTTTGTGGCCAGCTAGCTGGTCAGGTTCAAACAGCCGCTCCTGTGTTTACACGTGGGATACGAGCCGTGGAACTCGAGTGTAATCTGATATAGGCTGTAAGCTTCGCTTTAATGGATATATGAGTAAGTGATTTACCTACATGTATTCACCTATATGCGGTTGCAAGGGTCGATTCACAGCTCCTGTCCCCTCCTCTTCGCTGGTTGCTGCTAGGTTTACTCTGTCTTGGCTTCAAGAGCCTTATCGTACCTCTTCTTAAAAATATATGGATCCTGCCTCCACTACATCACTCTCCAGATTGTGTGTGTGTATGTGTGTGTGAGTATACATGCTCATTCAATTATGACAGCCTTCCCTTTTCCAGTACGAGCAAGAGTAATATATTTAAAGTATTCTTTGATGCATCAGAAAACCCAAAAAACATGACACACGAGCACACGGACAGGTAAAGGCTGAATCGATTTATGTTATGGTTATGGAAACATAATGGGTGGCGTGGTACACGACACACGTTATAAGTCTTACCTGAACGACAGCCCAAAAATTTATGAGGCGAAGCGAGACGAAGTCGTGAAAGTCTGGACCGGATGATCATGCCCATTTGATTTAATTTTTTTTTCACAATTAGCAAGAAGTGTTTTAAAATTTCTTGATGGGTGCTCACCACACGGTAGTACTGTGCTTACTACACGGCAGTTGTGCTTTCTACACGGCAGTACTGTGCATATCACACGGTATTGCTGTGCTTACCTTAATTTTATGTACCTTTCATCTGTTTTGAGAGTGTTCCTATTCCCGCAGTCCTGCCCTGGGACAAGCCTGTTTGATTCTTGTCTGTTCAATCAGGCTCTGTCTGCTGGCGGCCCGCTTGACCCCATATGCATCACAGCCTAGTTAACCCGGCACCTAATAGAGGAATTAGTTGAGTTTCCTATTGCTCCAGAAGTGTTTCTGATATCATATAGTAAGATATTGAAAAGTCTGCGACCATAAATGGTGACACAATATTTTTTTATTGTGCCCTGCCTTTCACGGAGTATATTCTGTACATTCTCCCATTTCTCTTATTCCAGTATATTATGACAGCGTGCAGATTTGTGTTTAAGCCTCTAAATACTTTCTAAGTATATCATGTATCTTTCGTTTGCTCCCGAGAACACATATTTAGGATTAATACATATTTAGAACTAATATGCTGCACCCGGGACAAGCGCCCAGGTGCAACATGTGATCATCAACTTGTCGGTATTGTAAACCATTAAAGTAATTACCACGCGTTAAACTGTGATTATGTTACTTCATAGACAAATTTTTAAATGGTATTTAGAGTAGAAAGGTCAAGCAATATTGTTTCATTTGAGTATTTATCCTAAATGTATTATAGTTTTGTATTTTGATGAGTAATAAAGAAACATCTGAAAAATTCAAGTACATTAAATGATGTTTATGAAGACACGTACATACAGATGGGACATTGGAGAAAATATTTTGCTCTGTGTAATTTCTCAAGTCCTATTACAGAAATTCGTAAAGTTCAGACGCCCAGACACATACTCACACACACACAGTAAATGAGATGATGGAATATATGACAATAAAATGCAAGGAAGCTGAAGAAAGGTTTGTATCCAAGGGTAATAGAAATAACGAGAAGGCCAGGATGAGCCCTTGGTTCACTCAGAGGTATAGCGAGGCCAAAACCAAGTGTGCTAAAGAATGGAAGAAGTATAGAAGGCATAGGGCCCAGGAAAATAAGGAGAGCAGTCGTAGAGCCAGAAATGAATATGCACAGGTAAGAAGGGAATCCCAACGACAATACGAAAATGACATAGCAGCGAAAGCCAAATCTGACCCGAAGCTGTTCTACAGCCACATCAGGAGGAAAACAACAGTCAAGGACCAGGTAATCAGGCTGAGGAAGGAAGGAGAAGAGATCACAAGAAACGACTGATAAGTATATGAGGAACTCAACATGGGAGTCAAAGAAGTGTTCAGAGAGGAGATAGAAAGGACTCCGGAAAGACGGAGAGGTAGGGTACACCATCAAGTGTTGGACACAATATATACAACCGAGGAGGAAGTGAAGAGGCTGCTAAGTGAGCTATATGAAACCTCAAAGGCGATGGGGACCAGGTAACATCTCTCAATGGGTCCTGAGAGAGGGAACAGAGGCGCTGTGTACCACCAACAACATTCTTCAATACATCTATCGAAACAGGGCGACTACCTGAGGTGTGGAAGACAGCAAATGTATTCCTAATTTAAAAAAAAAAGGAGACAGACACGAAGCATTAAACTACAGACCAGTGTCATTGACATGCATAGTATACAAAGTCACGGAGAAGATTATCAGGAGAAGAATGATGGAGCACCTAGAAAGGTATGAGTTTATCAACGACAACCAGCACAATTTCAGGGACGGGAAATCCTGTGTCACAAACTGTTTACGGGTTTTTGGGTCGTTCTTGGTAACAGAGAGTAATGATAATGCTTCGGAGGCTTCTTACTTTATTTGCGAGATACTGGATACACAGGCAGTGTGTTTGTGCCCATGGCCCCTAAGGGGCCATGCCAGCGAGGAAGAGAGGAGCAGGCCTTGTTGACTCTAGGATGCCTGGGCGCCAAGTGAGAGAGAGGCAGGGGTGGGCAGGCTGAAGTGGGATGCCCACCAGGCTGGCCCTCTGGGGCAAACTATAGGAACTAGGCATGTAGGCTTACTGGCTACATTTCGCTCGGCCACCTATCCATGGTCGACCTCAACCATGACTGGCAGTGAAAAAACTTGGTCTCTCTCTAGCAAGAACAGGGCACAGAACACAGAATAAAAACATATATATATATACATATGGATATGGAAAAAAACTTACTATAGGGAGGGAAGAAAAAAAAGGGTGTGCTTAATTAAACATTGTGGTCTGAAACAGTGATCCTCGGAGGCATCACTGCACGCCTTCCTGCGTCTGAACAGATACCGCAACACAAGAGACATTGATAAACTAGACACATGTGCAACTCTTGGGTATCTTTATTGAGGAAACGTTTCGCCACACAGTGGCTTCATCAGTCCATACAAAGGAGAAACTTGAAGAACAGGAGGAGAATGAGGTAATCAGTCCCTCAACCTTGAGTCGATGTGGTCAGTCCATCAATCTTGATGGACTGACCACACACAAACACACACACACACACACACACACACACACACACACACACACACACACACACACACACACACACACACACACACACACACACACACACACACATACACACACACACGCACACACCACACACACACACACACACACACACACACACACACACACACACACACACACACACACACACACACACACACACACACACACACACACACACACACAAGGAATATATATTACAGTTCCTCATGGTGCATAATAGAAATTTAACTTTTTTTATATTTAAATAAAAAAATTGTTTATCGTCAGCCATAGCCTGTATCAACCAACATCTGCCTTTAACACTCTACCCCCAACTACCCCAGGCAACCACTTGGTCTATCCATATTCTGTGTATGGTCCTTGCGGTGGTGGCGGCGGAGTAGAGTATGCGTTAACTGCTTCCCAGGGAATCTTCCTCTTAGGTGGACCACCAGGACAACGACGAAGGGAAGGCTTTACAGTAGCACCTGTTCCTGGGGCCCAAAACATCCTTTTGAGGTCAGACCTCGGCGATGTTTTTTGGGGTCGTGTTTCTAAACATGGTGGCGACTTTCCCAGGCTCGTGAGACAACGACGCCGCAAGAGAAAAGAGGAGTTAGGCGGATAGATAGCCATCTTGGACGAAGGGGCCATTGTCATGTTGCTGCGTCGGGAATATTTTTTTTTTAATTTATGATGTAAGAATATATGAACAGAGGAGCACAGTAGCGTAGGCTTATTAGCCCATACTTGGCAGGTCTTACACCCAACTTACATCAGCAGAAATACTGTATCTTCTGTTTTATGAATTTTCTGAAATAACCGAATCATTCAACCTACTTTACTCAAACTACCCTTAACCATAACTCATCCTCCCATAATCCATCCTTCTATAACTCATCCTTCCATAACTCATCCTTCCATAATTTATCTTTCCATATCCATCCTTCCATAACCCATTGTTCCATGTCACGCCCTCACACATAATATCTCCACATACACACACACACCCACACACATGAGGCCAGGAGCTGTGAATCGACCCTTGCAACCACATATAGGTGAGTACACACCGTGGTTACGTGTGTCTATGGACGCCCACTGCCGTCCATACAAGGCCAGAACGACAGCCACGCGTGCTCACACATAAAGAAAAAACTTAGTGCCGTGTACACAGGGTTAAAGAATTTATGAGAATCTGTTAGGTCTCCTGCAAAGAATCTGCCTGTCATATTTTGTGAGACTCGATCTTGAGGTTCTTACAGCTCGGCAAAGCTTTAGAAACAGAGATTCTACCACAGTGGAAGGAGTCATTGTTTCTAACGAGATGTAAGGATCACAGCTTCGAATCTCAGGGTGACATGAGATTGTTTGAATGCACATGGACACAATATATATATATATATATATATATATATATATATATATATATATATATATATATATATATATATATATATATATATATATATATATATATATATATATATATATATATATATATATATATATATATATATATATATATATATATATATATATATATATATATATATATATATATATATACGTATATATATATATATATATATATATATATATATATATATATATATATATATATATACATATATATATATATATATATATATATATATATATATATATAGAAAGAGAGAGAGAGAGAGAGATTTGAAATGCTTAACAATTCGCAAACAGGCGAAATTATTTACAAACATTGTACATATATACTACAGAGGACCTCAAATCTGCAATCAAATTAACATCCACCAGGACTCTGACACACATCCCCAAAGCAGCTCGCCCTCAAGCTGCTAGCAAATTCACTGACCTTCTGAAGAAAGTCAACGATGCTCCTTCAAACAACAGATCCTGGCACAACTTGCTGCTTTTTGGCAATGCCTGTTTGGCTGTCCCACCAAGGAGGGACAAGTCACTAGCAACGCATGTTATTAGGGCAATAAATGCATTCCCAAGGGATGACAACCTCGTCCGTCTCCCCCCTAGGGCGACAAACACCCGCCGGGCAAATGCCAACAACAGGACACCCGACACCTCAAAAATCAGAGCCCAAATTAGCAAAAAAATAGAAGAGGGTAATACTATTGGAGCTTTGAGACTTATAACCAGTGAGGATACCATCGCTCCCAAGGACGTCAGCACGGCACAAGCTCTGAAGGACAAACATCCACCCAGGGCTCCCAGTACCAACATTGACCTCCCTGACATTGCAGCAGGCGAAGAACATCTAACCTTACAGGATGCTGATGTGTATAAAGCTGCTATGTCATTTCCACAGGGTTCAGCAGGAGGTTTCACTGGTTTAAGGCCTCAACACTTAAAACAAATACTCAATCCAGCACTTGGTGAGGTTTCAGAGAGGCTGCTGTCTGAACTCACCAAATTTTCCAACCTGTGCCTGGCTGGCGGTGTCCCAGAGGCCATCAGACCCTTTTTCTTTGGTGCCTCATTGTGTGCCCTCCGCAAAAAGGATGGCGGAATCAGGCCCATTGCAGTGGGTAACACCCTTCGGCGCCTAGTCGCCAAGGCTGCAGTAAGAAGGGTGAGTCAAGAGGCTGCTGCAATGCTGAAACCAACTCAGCTCGGTTTCGGCGTTCAACAGGGCTGTGAAGCAGCTGCCCACGCAGCACGAGTATATATCAAAAACATGTCCTATGAAAAAGCCTTGGTCAAATTGGACTTTGCCAATGCTTTCAACTCAGTCAGAAGGGATGCTGCTCTCCAAGCAGTTTATAGAAACTTCCCTTCCCTTTATCCCTTCATAGAATCGTGTTATAGTGTGACTTCAAAACTATTGTTTGGGGACCATGAAATTGACTCGTGTGAGGGCGTGCAACAGGGGGACCCTCTCGCCCCCTTTCTATTTTGTTTGGTCATCAAGGAAGTCACGGAGGCACTCTCCAGCGAGCTCAATATCTGGTTCCTGGACGACGGTACCCTGGCTGGCACAACAGAGTCTCTCCTGGAGGACATCAGTAAAATTAAAGACATGGGAGAAAGCCTGGGCCTTTCTTTAAACCCCACCAAATGTGAAATAGTTTCTACCAATCAACAGTTGATACAGAATATCAGTACCGTTTTACCAGGAGCACGAGCCATTGATCCAGCCAATAGCACTCTCCTCGGTGCTCCTCTTGGGTCCAATGCCATCGATCTGGTCCTAGGAAAAAAAGTCTCAGACCTCCGGACGATGGAAAGCAGGATGAAAGACATTGACACACACGACGCCTTTTACCTACTCACCAGGTGCCTGTCAACGCCAAAACTTATCTATTTTCTGAGATGCTCCCCAGCCTTCAGCAGTCCAAAACTCAAGGAATATGACTCTCTCCTGAAGGCCATGCTAGAGAGTGTATTGAATCTTTCCCTTGACGATGGACAGTGGTTGCAAGCCTCACTTCCGGTCAGGCTTGGAGGGCTAGGAGTACGCAGATCCTCCCAGATTGCTCTACCAGCTTTCCTATCCTCTTCCATTGCATCAAACGAGTTGATAAGACAAATTCTTCCTGACACCCTCAGTGACTCAGCAGGAATAGAAGACCCTAGCTATGTCAGTGCCATCACCGAATGGGAGACTCTTGCTGCTCCAGCACCAAACCCTAGTGCAGCACTGGCTCACAAACAGTCAAGCTGGGATAGCCCAATTGCTGAAAAGGTGCTTGCCAACATGCTCAGGGCTGCAA
>NC_091325.1:5795721-5808221 GCF_038502225.1 Cherax quadricarinatus | reverse complement strand
AGAGTTCCGGGGGTCAACGCCCCCGCGGCCCAGTCTGTGACCAGGCCTCCTCGATGCAGTTCTGGATGCTCTGGAAGACAAGCTCAAGGCTGATGTAGTATAAGATGATTTTGCAAAAAGCGTTCGACAAGTGCGACCATAGAGTGACTGCACCCAAAATGTGTGGAGAATGAACACCTGGAAAAGTGGACAAATGGATATTTAACTTATTAACAAATAGAACCCAGAGAGTAGTAATAAACAGAGTGAATTCAGAGGCTGCCACAAGTACAAGCTCTGTTCAAGGCACAGTACTTACTCCACTTCTATTTCTCATTCTTATATCTGACATTGACAAGGACATAAATCATAGCAGCGTAACATTCTTCGCTGATAACACCAGAATCTCTATGAGAGTGGCGTCCGTCGAAGACAACGAATGTTCAGACAGAAATCAAGTCTTCCGGTGGGCTTCAGACAACAATATAATGTTTAAAATGAAGAAGTTTCAGTGGTTCCGCTATGGAAGAGTGGAGGAAATAATAACTGTAACGGAGTATTGGACAAGCTCAAATCATTCAATGGAGTGAAGTGCCACGTGCGAAACTTAGGAGTAATGATGTGGGAAGATCTCACATTCAAGGATCACAACAATGTTGCCATCGCTATCACAAGAAAAATGAAAAACTGGATAACTAGAACGTTCAAGACAAGAGAAACTGAGCCAATGATACTCTTCAAGTCACTTCTCTCCAGCTGGAATTCTGCTGCATACTGAAGGGGTAAAGGCAAGCAAGATTGCTGAACTGGGAAATGTACAGAGAGCTTTCACTGCTTCTATACACTCAAACTACTGAACTACTGGAAACACTTCAAGTCCTCACAACTGTATTCCTGTGAACGAAGGCGAGAAAGATAAAAAAAATTACACCATCGGTTACATAATACGTGCACCTTTCTAGTACCTGTTTGGCGACCCCCCCCCCCCATTTTTCCCCAGAACAGCATGAATTCTTTGTGACACGGATTAAACAAGTTGCTGGAAACATTGCTTAGATATTCTGGGCCGTGTTGCCGGGATAGAATCACGCAGTTGCTGCAGATTTGACAGCTGCATATTCGTGCTTCGAATCTTCCATTCCACTACATCCCAAAGATGCTCTATTGGACTGAGATCTGGTGACTGTGGAGGCTACTGGAATACACTGGAAGACAGATAGACTGTGTCCATAAAGGGATACACATGGTCAGTAAGCTGTGGCATTTAAACGATGCTCACTTGGTATTATTGGGCCTAATGTGTCCCAGGAAAACATTTCCTACTCCATTACACCACCACCGCCAGCCTAAACCGTTGACACAAAGCAGGATGGATCCATAGATTCATATTATTTACACCCGATTCTGACTCTACCATCTACACTTCGCTTCAGAAATCACGTTTCGTCAGACTAAGAGACTTTTCCAGTCTTCAGTTGTTCAATTTTGGCGAGCTTGTGCCCACTTTAGCTTCAGTTTCCTGTTCCTAGCTACAAGAGTGGAACCCAAAGTGGTCTTCTGCTGCTGTTCTCATCCACTTCATGGCTCGACGTGTTGTGCATTCAGAGATGTTCTTCAGCAGAACACTGTTGAAACACATGGTTATTTGAGAAGCTGTCAGTCAGTTTGAGCTAGTCTTGAACTAGTCTCTCTCCTCTCTCATTAACTAGACGCTTGTGCCCACATAACTTCCACTCAATGGATATTTTGTGTGCGAAAATCTCAGGTTATCACCAGTTTCTGAGATATTCATGCCACCTCGTCTGGCACTAACAACCATTCCACGGTCATAGTCACTAATATCACACATTTCTTCCCCATTCTGAAGTCTGGCCTATATGGGACTAAATCTGACTAAATTTCATATTAAAATGTTCTCTCTGATGCATAAGGATTTAGCACTCAAGAAGATAATAATAATAATAATAATAATAATAATAATAATAATAATAATAATAATAATAATAATAATAACTAATAATAATAATAATAATAATAATAATAATAATGATTAATAATAATAATAATAATAATAATAATAATAATAATAATAATAATAATAATAATAATAATAATAATAATAATAATAATAATAATAATAAATTATCCACACCATGGCAGGAAAAGAACATGTACACTAAGAATTCATCAAACAAATCGAATACAAAATATGCCTTAGGAGAGGAAATGTTCTGTGCTGTACAATACCCCTGCCTACGGCACTGCTCACGCCCACAGGTTTTCCCACACCCACATCGTCCCCCCCGTCTCTAGCTCCCTAACCCCCCACGCCCACTTATTTGCCCCTACTCTCATCGTCCCCCACCCTCTTCATCGTTGCAGCCCGTCTACAGCACCTCATTATACCTACTGAAGGGGAACCCATCGTACACCTGCAGCTTAATTGACTCTTATGAGAGCTCCCGGAAGAGCTAATACACCTGAGAATACCTTTAATCACTCGACCAGATACACTTTAATGCCGGGCCTTCTGGCAGAGATAACATCAAAACATATGTAGTTGTTGTGCAGGTTTTTCCTGGGAGGTCACCATAACGTGGGTCATGGAGGCAAGCCTGGGAAACTGTGGTGGTGGAGGTTGTGGTGGCAATGGTGATGTTAGTAGTGGTGATGGTTGATTTGGTGGTTGGAGTGGTAGTGGTGATGGCGAGGAAAACGGGTGGTTGTAGTGGTATATATGGATGTGACTGGGGTGGTTATGCAGGTTTATATGGGTTTGGTAGTGGGGTTACTGGTCGTTAGGATGGAAATGGGGACATTGAAAATTTTAAGGGGAGTAATGGATATGGTGGGGATGCAAGTAATGGGAGTGTTGGTAGTTTATGTTGGGGTGGAAGTAGGTGTTTCTGGTCAGGGGGTTAATATGTTGGTAGTTGGTTGGATAGTCTGAAGGCTATCAACTGCAATAGGCTCAATAAGTCTATTAATTCTACACCGCCCGTCAAAAAACTTTAATCCCTAAAATAGGAACACATGTTACATCGGAGGAAAAAAATTATACTCAGATTTTACCAGTATAAACACTGTACGCACTGGGAAAAATAATGCAATATTTCGACACGTAAGTATAGTCTCCCTATAGTTAATTTTAATAACGCCTCAGTTCCGATCAGGTGTAACAACATTGCAATGGAAGATTAGGGAATCCGTCGTGCTTAATGTTACTAATTTCGGTAATATGAAAGAGAATGCTTAGTCTTAATTAAATGCTTTTTTTTTTTTTTAGGTTTGACAGACCGTTAAGGAAGATAACTGAAAGACAAAAAGTTAGGCTGAAGCCTTTGTTATTTTTGACCTCCCGTCCCTTACGTAACTGATTAATTTAATTGTATAGCAAACATGGGAAATAATTCTTTTTCTATATGCACCTGACATGTTTTCTTAAACGAGGTTTACCTCTCACCGAGTTTAGCAGTGTCTGAGGAGGGTGTCTAGCAGACCGAAAATCGCGTTATTTCTGTATAGTTAAATGTGGGTTACACGAATGTGTAGGTATACAATGCATATCTGTATATATATATATATATATATATATATATATATATATATATATATATATATATATATATATATATATATATATATATATATATATCACAAGATATAAACCAAGGTTTCCAATGGGCAGCGGAGAACAATATGATGTTCAATGAAGACAAATTCCAACTACTCCGTTATGGAAAACTGGAGGAAATTATAGCTAAGACTGTGTATACTACAAACTCTATTCACACAATAGAGCGGAAAAGTAATGTGAAGGACCCTGGTGTGGTAATGTCCGAAGACCTCACCTTCAAGGATCACAAGGATCACAACAGTGCCACTGTCACATCTGCGAGGAAACTGATAGGATGGATATTGAGAACATTTACGATAAGGGATGCTAAGCAAGTGATGATCCTTTTTAAATCACTTGTTCTCTCTAGGAATACTGCTGTACATTAACATCCTCATTCAAGGCAGGTGGAATTGCAGATTTAGAGAATGTGTAGAGAACCTTTACTGCACGTACAAGTTCCATCAAACACCTTAACTACTGGGAGCGCATGGAAGCACTTGACTTGTACTCACAGGGGCGCAGGTGAGAGAGATATATCATAATCTAGACCTGGAAGATTCTGGAGGGTTTGGTTCCTAATCTGCACACAGAAATCACTCCCCAGAAAAGCAAAAGACTTGGTAGGTGATGCAACATATCCCCAGTGAAAAGTAGGGGCGCCACTGGCACACTAAGAGAAAACACAATAAGTGTCCAGGACCCAAGACTGTTCAACAGCCTCCCACCAGCCATAAGGGGCATTATCAATAGACCCCTGGTTGTCTTCAAGAGGAAGCTGGACAGATACCTAAAGTCGGTGCCGGATCAGCCGGGCTGTGGTTCGTACGTTGGACTCCGTGCAGCTAGCAGTAACAGCCCCACTGACCACGCTCTGATCCACCGGGAGGCCTGGTCGTGTACCGGGCCGCGGGGGCGTTGATCCCCAGAATGCCCTCCAGGTAAGTACACACATACCATTTAAAGGGACCATGAGGCAAGGAGAGAGTGAATCTTGAAAGCGACAAGTTGAGAGGTGGTGCCAAGAGCTAAGACTCTACCTCTGCAACCACATAAATACATACATATAGGGAAGTACACACAGACACACACTAGCATTTATTACTCCTAGTTTTAACCCTAAGTGTATTAAACATTCTTGAAATATAATCTGTGTTGGTATTAGGTTGTTGTGTGGTATGGCTGTCTAATCCTCAAAAATGTCCTGCTGAAGAAATATAGTAGGGATGTGAGATATGAACCAATTAGGGGAGGATGGGATAGACAAGATCTTGTGCCCGTGTAAGGAGGGTTAAGTTGGAGGTGTGAGGTGATGCTTTGTTGTGGCTATATATTAGTGGGTCCGGGGATCCTCGCCCCCGAGGCCTGATCTCCAACCAGGCCTCTTGATAAAAAAATGTTAAATTGACCATAGGAAATTAAAGCGTATACCGAATGCTTGTAGTAAGTTTAGAACATGTTGCTGTCATATTGCATGGTGGAATTTTGGAATATTTGGATCTGCTGGCCCAAATATGCATACTGAACGTTAGTAGAAGTGTTTAAAATTAGCTATCATCTTACATGGAGGTAAGTGATGTGGCGGGAGTAAGACACTTTGCGCCTGCTTGTTCGGTCTTAGATAAGGTTGGAACTGGAAAATTGTGTAGCGAATGTCAGTAGAAATTATTAAGGTTTACCTACCAGCTTACATGGTGGAAAGTGTTGTGGTAGGAGTGTGGGATATTTGGGCCTGCTGGGATAGTCGTGGATGAGGCTTGGGGTGGGTGCTGGTGGTGTTGTTGGCCAGGGTGCCGAGCTGGTCACGACTGCGGAGCCGGCGTGACCACGGGGCCAGCCAGGCACGCTGGACGCCTGCGACCACCACCCTCGCTCCCACACCCCTTCTTCCAGGCCCCTTAGAAGACCTCCCTTACCCTACTCACCCCTTGTTCTTGTTAGTCGACCCACACCATTTCCCTCGATCCTTGTTCAAGGACCCATAGTCGACCTCTACTGCCTCCCTCAATCCCTTTTTCCTGTTCCTTTAAACGATCTCAACTTTCCTACCTCACATATTGACTTTGACCCCTTAGAAGACCTCCCCAACCTCTTTCATTTCTTGATAGGCCCCTCTGCTTCCCTCCTTGTTTGTTCTAGATCTATTAGTGAACTCGCACCTCATTAATCCCTTGCTTTAGTCCCCTTAATCGACCTCATCCACAATCCTAGCCCCTTGTTCCAGAGTTTGTTCCGTACCCTAATGGTTATACCACTGTATAATTCTTAGGGTTTAGCCTTTAAATTCAAAATAATAATAATAATAATAATAATAATAATAATAATAATAATAATAATCCATAGCCCATAAATTGATGATAGTAATAATAATAATAATAATAATAATAATAATAATAATAATAATAATAATAATAATAATAATTTAAAGACACTACAAGGCTTTGTTCCTAATCCTTGACTGTTCCTTTGTCACTTAAGTCGTCTTTGTTTTTGGATGTTTTTGAATGCTTAAAGACGTTTTATCTATCATTTCACGTCTTAAAATGCATCAGCTTCCTAACATAAATTTGTAACACCTTTCCCGAGCTCCGCATCGCTCTATTCATCCTTTCAGGTCTTAATATCTCTATTATACCTTGTTTCTGGACCTCTTAAGTTTTAAGTAATCATATATTCCTCTCTTTTCCTGTTCTGAACCATATCTTAAAAATTACTACATCCCTCATAGTTACACTTTTAATGCCCCGGTTTAAAAACTAAATCTACTTTATTAAAACTTCACTGTTAGGTCTCCAAACCTCCATTTTTACTTTGTAAAATGTTATCAACTAAGAGGAAAACGTTCTCCCAGTAAAAGGCTGTTCTGCAACATGTCTTTTCTTGCATACTGAAGGAGTGTGCCATATGGATCGAAGATCCTCTCGTCGACATGGTTATAAACCTCGGTCATCATATTTCTTTTACTCTTTGCAGATGCACTTGCGAGACCAGTTCAAAATTACATTTTTTTTTTTGGTCGTTGTTTGATCCGAAAAAGTATCCCTGTGTCTCATAACCCCAATCGCCTGCACCTATGTATTTGGGTTCACGTACAAATGCGTATATGGGAGTATGTATACGTGTGCGTACGTGTACGCTTGCAGAGGGCACCAGTACATGCCAATAGTGGCAGTAGATGTTCCCTAATTACACTACATAAGTGAAGGAAATCTGAAACTGATCGGATGAGGCATTCTCGAGCTATAAAAGAAAACCTTGGATTAAGTGAAAGAAATCCAGGCGACCAATGAAAACCCCTTCGGGGGTACCTAATTAAATCACAAAAGTCTGTGCTCGCGCTTTTCCAGAGATCTTCCATCTATTGAAATCACTGAGATTAAATTATAATTATTATTATTATTATTATTATTATTATTATTATTATTATTATTATTATTATTATTATTACTTTATTTATTTGTTAATAATAATAAACAAGAGTGGCGACGGTGCAAGGAATGGTGGAGATTCGATCGTATGTTCACTAATCGCGAAACACACACCTACTTGTTGGCGCGATCCTCCGGGCAGAGACTGGAGACACTGCCAGGGTCATACGGGACCACAGCGTCGCTCCCACACTTACCTGCTCTACTACTGGGAAGAGGACCTCGATACATTATTATTATTATTATTATTATTATTATTATTTTGAATAATTATTATTATTATATGAAACAGTGAAGCCGTGTGGGCTAGTCAGGAATAAGTGCAGTGAGGATTTGACACTGACATGCCACTCCCGTTGCTAAGCTTTTGCATAAAGGCTAATCAAGTATTGAATTACGATTCATTTTCCAGTCTCATCTTTGGAGATTTATGGTGAGCGAGACCTCTCTGAATGATTCACTCTCAACGCTTGTAATAGACCGGGACGCCTCTTGTAAGGCAAAAACTTGTAATTTCTTGGCTAAATTTCGTATTGTGCTCGCTCGGGTAAATGCATAGAATTACGGACACACATTTGCAAACACACACGCACAAACACAAAGACAGACAGGCAGACAGACAGACACACACACACACACACACACACACACACACACACACACACACACACACACACACACACACACACACACACACACACACACATAAGCAGAGGTATGATAAAGCTCACGGTTCAGGGAGAGTGACCTAGTAGCGACCAGTGAAGAGTCGGGGCCAGGAGCTTGGACTCGACCCCTGCAACCTCAACTAGGTGAGTACACACACACAAGCAAACAAACAAACAAACAAACAAGTTCCAGGACATAATAAATAGACACTAACAGCGTCTACTGAACTAAGGAAGACGTGATTAGGACAAACAAGACACCCAAACAATCAGACAGTGAAATGCGAGAACCAGGAACAAAGGGATATAGATAGATCCTAAAAATATATCGATCTGTCAAAGGGCTTTTAAATACTTTTGGTATAATATGTGCCGTGATTTATTAAAGGTATGTAGGGATACACCTCTTGTAATTCACTGAAGCTCTAAGAGGTATGTAGGGATACACCTCTTGTAATTCACTGAAGCTCTAAGAGATGCTTGAAGTTATGAGTAATCCGAGGAATCATCTTCGACTTCACAGTAATATTTGGGATTTCGTAAATTCTTTTTCTGAGGCATTCTTGGGAGCTTTTTGGGGCGATCTGGGTTTCCTTCATCTTACTGTCGCCTTCTCAAGAACCTGGCAGCATTTCTTGAAGTGTGACAAATAAATTCAGGTGTGTCCAGAACATTTTACCTTTTGGATGGAAAGAGATGCTGGAGGGAAATGCAAAGTTTCTCATCGCAGACTCGCCTGTGTTATACTTCACCCCATTCCTGAGAGCTGGACTCAGTTCCTTAGTCTAGCGCAATATAATGCTCTTAACTAAGTTGTTTGACCAGAATGATGATTTTATCAGGTCTAATAACAGTGTAATATTTTCCATAATCTCATGCACAGATTTCTTACACCAAATATTGAACTAAGTTATATAACATAATGTTCTTTTAAGATCTTTTTATTAAAGTGGAAGACAACTTTATCCGGCCTTGAAGTCATGACTTAGTTTTCATAAAATCATGTAACTCAAGAAATGGAAAATTAAAATTTTTATAATGTATTTTATAATATCTAAATTTTTTGTTAACTGGTGTCGAAGAGCGAGCTGACTGGAAAGTGCCATACACTCCAAAGAAACAGTACTTTATAGACCAAATATTACCACTTCACTGGTGAAATCAACTCCATCAATGGCTGTCTCGAGACCCAGGTATCACTTCTTTGATAATTACATTATCTTCATCTACAGGTATCTGTTTCACATTCGGGTAATGGTGGGCCGAGCCTCTGCTTGCAGTACTTAGATACCGGTGAAGGACTCTTGATCCAAGGAAGTGTTCCTATACTCTCCTTGAATCGAGCCTGATTGCCTCCTATTTTCCTATACGCTGAAAGGACCCCTACGGATTTTAGCACTTCCTATATGCATGTAATAATAAATCCAAGTCCTTTCATTTTAGAATTCTGGCAGAAATACCTCACGTTTCGTTTCTTTATCTTGATTATTTAATGAAGTACAATGGGTGTTCTACATTATATACCCATCCAGTTTTGGAATGCAACTAAATGTGTATATTACTAGTTCAAACAATTTAGAAGTTTTTACTGCCATGAATTTGGTTTGAGTTTTTCCTGTTCATTGTCCAGACGGTGAAATCTCATTTATATTCATATTGCATCACTACTCCAACCTGTGGAACCAGTCTAAACAATTACCTTTGTTCTTCAAACTTCCCATAAACATGCGTTACCACAAAGGTAATTCATGCTTTGTACCTTTTTGCGGTCATCCACAATCATCCTTAACCACCCTTGAGCTTCTCTGTAGATGGCACCTACGAGAAGAAAACGGCCTTGATTTAAGCTCAACACAGAGCGAAACGTTGCCCCAATACAAATTTGTTCTGCAGTACGGCAGTGCGTCAATTGGATCGAAGACGGCCGTCTGGAAAGTAATGGAAGGCGAAGAAGGAGTTATCTTGACGAGCTGGCGTGAAAGAGCTTTGCATATCCAGGGAAAACATTCGCGTATGCTGGTCCATGATGACAGTCCTCCCACAATCCAAGTCTCCCGTCGTGTCCTTGCAAGGTGTGATAACAACTGCCCCGTCAGAACGCTCAAGATGCCACGGGTAGAGGAGCTGAAACTGTCGTAGCGAGGCTGTTACACTAGTAGTACGGGAGCCAGAGGCGGCTCAGTCTTGGCTAGTCGCGGGATGAAGAGTCTGCCAAGCCTCATTGGTCCCGAAGGGTGATGCAACAGTCTTCGCCGGAGAACCAAAGGCCTTACAAGCCGAGGTAAGGGAGGCGGAGATGGCAGTGTAAACTAGTTGTTGATCAGGGCATAATAGGTGGTGTAGCTGGGAGCTGGGGCGGCGGCAGAGTAATGTGTCCGGTGTGCAGCCAGTACAAAGCATGTTTCTTTACGCCGCCCCTGGCCGCCCACGACTCGAGACTCACCGAGCCTCAGCTTGCAGACGGTGACTCACGACTTGCAACCCACGACCTGCAAACACACAACCCACGACCTAAAAACACAAAACTCACGAGCTGCAAACACAGCCCACGACCTAGCCAACACACGACCCACTACCCAAGACTTACAAATATACAACCCATGACCTGCTAACGGTGCCCACTATTTGAAAACGCGCATCATACGAAGTGTAAACATAACCCATGGCCTGCAAGCAAAATACCCACGACTAAAGCCCTGCAAGCACGCAACCCACATCTTACGACCCATGAGCTAACGAATTTCTCTCTCTTTCTCTTCCACTCTCTTACACGCACACACACACACACACACACACACACACACACACACACACACACACACACACACACACACACACACACACACACACACGTTATCCAGTGTCTCTAAGAAGACAAAAACTCCAATCACTCCCTTCACCACACCCCTTGTGTGGTGAAGGGTTTATGATCAAGAAATTAGTGCTACTGTTCCCTTCCTTTCCCAAGCGTTGTATAGCCCTTACAGTTTTATCGCTTCCTCGTGAATATAACATTATTACTTTTATTATTTTATTATTATTATTATTATTATTATTATTATTAGTAGTAGTAGTAGTAGTAGTAGTAGTAGTAGTAGTAGTAGTAGTAGTAGTAGCAGCAGCAGCAGCAGCAGCAGCAGTAGTAGTAGTAGTAGTAGTAGTATTCTATTATTACCTATTAATTGTATGGTTTGCAAGTACATAACAAGAAAGCGGGACCAAGAGCTAGAGATTACCTTCTAGGAAATTAATATGAGTAATTGCAAGCAAGAAATCACACACACACACACACAAATCCAAGGTGTGTGTATATGAAGTGTGAGACAGCCTCACTATCGTTTCTATTGACACTACAGTGGGGCTGAGGGAGTGGTTACTCAGTCAGCTGTAAGTTGTGGCAAAATTGTCGAGACGGTACTGAACGTTACAGAGCACTAGTGAACCCATACAAAGCAGAATCTAACATCGGTAAGCCAGCGGTAGGCGTTTTCCGCAGCTTGTAATAGTGCCAACACCTACAGAAAACTGAGAGCACTGAATCTCCACTCTCTGGAAAGGCGTAGAATTAAGGTGGATATGACTGTGGTATATAAATGGAAGACAGGAATAATTAAAGGGGATATAAATAACTTGCTAAAAATATATAACCAAGACAGAACTCGTAACAATGAGATCAAGTCGAAAAAAAAATAGATTTAGAAAAAAATTAGGAAAGCACTGGTTTGGTAACAGAGGTGTGGATGAGTGGAACAAACTCCAGAGTAGCGTCGCTGAGGCAAATACCTTGGATAACTTTTAAAAAAGGTGAGACTTGAAGTATATGAGTTAGCGTGGTTGGGTATCAGTTGGCCCTGACTAGCATGGGCCAGTAGGCCTACTGCAGGTTCTTTGACACTAGTATTTTGCCGCAGCATCGCCATAGGACCACGAAAAAATAAAGAGAATGATTGCCAGCTCGGCTCTTCGAGAGCCCCAGGAAGGCGGAGACATAACCGGTTATGTCCTCACATGAACATTAAAAAATTTGGGTGGTAGTACGAGATTATAGAACTGCAATAGTTCCATGACTTGACATGGATGGAAAGGTTAGCTAGTAGCACAAAACAGATCCTGGATGAGAAATGGTATAAAATAATGTCACAATGGAAAAAAGACATGCAGCATAATGCGATCCTTAATGGAACTGCTGCCACAAAAGAAAAAAAAAGAACAAACAAGGTACAGAGAGACTCAAAACTCATAATCACCACAATGCTCTATTTAGCTTACAGAACATCGCTGATTACCGTGTACCTGTTTTTAGTCCTACAAAAGAGTAAGAGCATTGAAAGAATTTTAAAAATATAAAATGAAGCTCTAAAAATTATGCTTGGCTGTCCTATGACCATTAAAACTCTAATACGAGGAAATAGTTAGGTATTCCTAATGTTTCTGATTGAATACGCGATATCTGGGTCACAAGACTGAAGGCTCTGCGTGGTGATCAAAACAATGATGTCACTAGATAAATGCTAGGACATATAAGTGATGAGACAAGTGAGTTAAAATGGATTCAGAACACATATTTGGATTACGTAAACTATGCCAAGCTGTGGAAAAAACGGCATTTTCCCCAACCCGGAAGATAATAGTTTTTGATATCCCCATGTACAAATACCCTCTTTATACAATAATCAATCCTCATCTTCGACAAACTTCCCAACTCAGTGTTCTCAAACACATAGAGGACCTGCAGAAAAAAAATATCATACAGACCATCTACGCTGATGGGTCCCATAACTCTGACAGTAGGAGGTCGGGAAGTGCTGC
>NC_091325.1:5760721-5790721 GCF_038502225.1 Cherax quadricarinatus | reverse complement strand
CGTAAGAAGACAGGCAGCCTTCAACTAGAGAACCGCGGACGTCTTAGGGTCAGAGAGTAAGTATAGAGGGAAGAGGGGATGAATGTTGTGGTGACGGAGAGAGGGGTGGAAATAGTGGGAATGGTGATTATAATGGTGGTGAGGAGTGGGTGGGTTGGTAACGGTCGGGGTGGGGTTAGTAGGAAGGGAAGTGGTATATAGGGAGGTGGTGGTGGGGGTGGAAGTGGGAAAAGTGAGGATGAAAGACAAGTAAACCAGATGCTGGTAACGATAGAACAGAAGAAAAAGTTCTTTCTCATTAATCGTTGATACTCTCATCTTCAAAGTGTAGTGATCCTTATTACTTTCCTTATTTCTAACACGATTTTCATTTTCTTACTCCCATTCCTTCTGCACAGTAAATTTCGAATTCCTTTCCATTTCAACAAGTAACCCTTTCACAACCCTTTTCCAAGTACCTATATTCATAATCTCCTTTACCATCCAGGTCAGCCTTCCCTCCTTTTCCCATCCTGACACATCACGACTCTGCCGCCTCCCCTGCCCATTCTGCCCCAGTCCTCCAGCAGACAGGTTCTCCTGATAAGGTTATGGGGCAGAAGGCAGGACCCATGATGCAGTCCCCAGTGGTCACGGCCGGCCAAGGGTCATCCCAGCACATACCTCTAAGAACACGACACATCCACCATCTCCATTTCTCTTTCTCTCATTTCCTCTATCTCTCTCACACCATCCAACTATTCTTCTCTCTGTCCCTTCGTCAGACAAGTTCTCTGAATGAGGGTAAAGGGGAGAAGGTTAACAAGGACGTGTGGAGGCATTCACCACGTTGCTACAGGACTTTACCGGTTACGTCGGAGCAAGAAAAATGCTTCTTCAAAACAAATAAACAAACAAACAAACAAACAAACAAACAAACAAACAAACAAACAAATAAACAAACACACACAAACACACACAAACACACACACAAACACACACACACACACACACACATACACACAAACACACATACATACACACACACACACACACACACACACACACACACACACACACACACACACACACACACACACACACACACACACACACACACACACACACACACACACACACACACACACACACACACACACACACACACACACACACATGAATACCACCAATGCTACCATTGACATCAGTGCCAGTGGTACACACATCAACAGGCGCTTCACAAGTAACCTACAAATAGGGATCGGGAACCTGTCTTTTCTGCGGTTTGTCTTGGACAGTTGTCAGATCTTTTCTCTGAAACTAATTTCATCAATAACACTAAAACTGCCGTAGGAAACCCACCTTACTTCTTTGACATGTGTCCTTACCTGCCCCCCGTCCCCCGTCCACTTCCTTCCCAGTCTTTCTACTGGAAGGATACCTTTAAAGCATCTGAAACTGATGAAAATTCTTCACGACGTCATCATTGCCCTGTTGAAGACTCCCATCTCAAACTGAGAGAATACAGTAATATGCAGCCTATTCTGCATGATGGGATTTGGCAAGCAAAACATGGCTAGTTTTCGTTCAAACTATGAAACTTTCGTATTGGATAGAGTAGTAGTCCACTGCTGTTGTATTCAGTATTTCTTATAAAAAAAAATAAGTCTTTGTAACAGGCAAAAACTCCTCCAACAGGATTATAAACCGCAACTAAATTAAATATATTCTAGATACAGAAGTTTTACTAAGTAAGACCACAGGTACACTTCCCTGTGTCTTGGGAAGTTGACTCTTGCCAAATCCTATCCCATCCTTTGTTTCAAAAGAATTAAATAAGAGCACAAACCAAGCTGCTCTTGAAGCCAAGAATGACGCGGTATAGCTGCAAGTATGACATACTATAGCTACAAGTATGTCACACTATAGCTACAAGTATGTCAAGTATGTCACACTATAGCTACAAGTATGACACACTATAGTTACATGTATGACATAGCTACAAATGTAGTCGCATAGCATTTCCTCTCCTAGTTTATATACATCCATGGCTTCCTAGAATTATTATTAATACATTCATGGGGACGAGCTAACTCCGTAGGTGTCATATAACGCCTGAGGAATAAGAGTCCTCCAGCTTCACTCTAAGGAAAAGGAGGACGTCTTCCTGGGAGTGTAGGCCCCGTGACAGTTATTTTTGTCCTTCCGGGTGAGACCAGCAGAGAGCTTCAGCCTTCAAGCAGAAGTGTTTACTTTACTCCACAGACTCAAACGCGTTCAAATGCTTATTCTTGACACATTAATTGTATTAGTCTTTAATTACAGAGTCTTTAAATATGTTAAACCTCTTATGTCAAGATTTTAATATGCCTGTATCTGAAAAAAGGCAAAGATATAACAAATTTAGTGAAATAGAAGCAAATTGTGTGACTACATAATAAACTGATAAGACAGGTACAGCATATTTTCTCACCCAATTAATTATATTTGTGGAACGTCTACGAGATTCCTCAGGCCATCATATCGCAAAGAACTAAAACATATTACGGACCAGTCTGCCCATGTGTCATCACACTATCATGTAGGAAACCCCATGTCTCTGGTTTAACCGACAAAATACACCAGATTCTTAGCTGCTGTCACTGATAAGCTTCTGCTTACCGGCAGGTAAGCTCTATGCTCTACCCGCTGATGTAATATCTAAGCATAAACAGTTTCATTATAATTATTTCCCCGCCTTCCGTCATTATGTACTCAAATGTTGAAAATAGCAAGGCTTTAAAAAACCCCGCACTCTTAAAGGAAGGGGGTGTTAATTTGCAATAAAAATACTGCTATTATTGTTGATGTTTTTATACCCGTTTTTATGCGTGCGTGTACGTGTGTGTATTTGTGTCTTGCTCGTTTCATGCATACACAGCATTATAGATCCCGCCAGAGTATCAGATTGCTACCTGCCAAGCGTTGAAATCACTACCTTCTTTCCCTGTCAAGAAAGTATTTATTAAATCTTTATTTTACGCCTTACGAAGCTTCGTGCAGCTTATAGTCATTTGACCGAGGGATACCACTGTCTAACCTGTCAACCCCTAAGAAACATTGCAATGTAATGTATATTATATTAAGGGTTTTCACATAAGCTACAGTTATTATCCTAGATACGTAATAAATTTATATTTATGAGCGTATATGCTGAAAACTTTCAAAGTGCAGTTTGTCAGGTTTCAAGTAATCGTTTACACGGAGTTATACACATTTGGAAATACTTCGTAAATTGTATGTAATAGTGTATTTTCGGCATGATAAAATACACTTCCTGCTAAAACAACTGTTTTAAAGCAACACTCGATATGTTACGTCCACACGCGTAGACATGGTTTATGATAAGCGGACGGTGGTTCGAGCCTTTACCACTACTTGCGCTAAATGATCTATGTGGATTTAGAACTTCACATAAAGGAGTAAAACATTAAATAATGTTCTCGCCAAATCCATGAATACTATCCCTCCACAACCCCTATCACTAATATCACCAACACCACCACCAAAACCACCATTACCTAAAAAAGCTACCACCACCATCAACAGCAACATGACTACCACCTCACTACCAATCACACTCCAGCCAAAACATCCTCTTAGCCTCCAAAACTGATACTAAAATCACCACCACCTCCTTCACAACCACCACCACCACCACACGACTACCATCTTCACAACCACCACCACCACCATTACTATTATCATCATCACTACCCGATCACGGACTCTAGTGTTTTTGTCTACAAGTTAATGTAATCTGTCCATAGTGATGTATCGAGGCACGTAGAGTCCATCAGCAACATCAGGGAAGAGAGAGAGAGAGAGAGAGAGAGAGAGAGGGGGGGGGGTTGACTGTGTTGTGGTAGAAGCTCGCTGTCTACACTGTGTTGGGAAGCCAGTCATGACTTGTTCCTGGCGCAAGTTGTAATTTCGAGAGGTGTGTAATAACATGTACATAAAGTTGGCGAGTTTTGAGAAGAGAGGAGAGGAGAAAGGGTAGTGTATAAAGTACTAAGTTTAACTTTGTGCATAATGCAGCATTCTCGCCTGTCTGTACAGTACATTGTATAACGTTTTTCTCTCCTCAAAATCATTAAATTATCCTTTAATGGAGGATAAGGATCATCAAAACACTGATTGGAAAATGAATTGGAAAAATCTCATCCAAGAGCGAAAAGTTATCTAGCAATAAAGTTATCTAATATATATACATATATATATATATATATATATATATACACACACACAAACACTAATCGCAGGTCGAAGGAGACTCGAACCTACGAGCCTTGGAACAAGGAATGCAATGTTCTACCACTGTACCACACTGGTCCAGTACCTTGGCGCCCAGCTAACGCCTGTTCTGCTAATTCTAAACATTGTAAAATTCTCTCGTTCACAGTGCTGGCACTGCAAGTCCACCTCTAGGACTCGGGTAACGCATTTACATTTTATATGGATCCCTTGTTGAATGTTACCTTGCTAGCACTCCAATAGCACATTAAGGTATAAAATCCATTTGCGTCTACTCAGTTTAACGTGCTCACGCAAGCCTGTTGGATGTCCAAGCCCCTAATACCAAAAACCTCCCTTACTTCATCCCTCCAACCTTTCCTGAGTCGTCCTCTACCCCTCCTTCCCTCCATCCAAAATTTACGTACCCTCCAAGTTGTGCTATTTTGTTCAGTTCTCTCAAAATGTACAAACTAATAACCCTTCCTCAGCCCTCTCCATAATTCACACACACACACGCATATATATATATATGTATATATATATATATATATATATATATATATATATATATATATATATATATATATATATATATATATATATATATATATATATATATATATATATATATATATATGTGTGTGTGTGTGTGTACTCACCTAGTTGTACTCACCTAGTTGAGGTTGCGGGGGTCGAGTCCGAGCTCCTGGCCCCGCCCCTTCACTGATCGCTACTAGGTCACTCTCCCCGAGCCGTGAGCTTTATCATACCTCTGCTTAAAGCTATGTATGGATCCTGCCTCCACTACATCGCTTCCCAAACTATTCCACTTACTGACTACTCTGTGGCTGAAGAAATACTTCCTAACATCCCTGTGATTCATCTGTGTCTTTAGCTTCCAACTGTGTCCCCTTGTTGCTGTGTCCAAACTCTGGAACATCCTGTCTTTGTCCACCTTGTCAATTCCCCTCAGTATTTTGTATGTCGTTATCATGTCCCCCCTATCTCTCCTGTCCTCCAGTGTCGTCAGGTTGATTTCCCTTAACCTCTCCTCGTAGGACATACCTCTTAGCTCTGGGACTAGTCTTGTTGCAAACCTTTGCACTTTCTCTAGTTTCTTTACGTGCTTGGCTAGGTGTGGGTTCCAAACTGGTGCCGCATACTCCAATATGGGCCTAACGTATACGGTGTACAGGGTCCTGAACGATTCCTTATTAAGATGTCGGAATGCTGTTCTGAGGTTTGCTAGGCGCCCATATGCTGCAGCAGTTATTTGGTTGATGTGCGCTTCAGGAGATGTGCCTGGTGTTATACTCACCCCAAGATCTTTTTCCTTGAGTGAGGTTTGTAGTCTCTGACCCCCTAGACTGTACTCCGTCTGCGGCCTTCTTTGCCCTTCCCCAATCTTCATGACTTTGCACTTGGTGGGATTGAACTCCAGGAGCCAATTGCTGGACCAGGTCTGCAGCCTGTCCAGATCCCTTTGTAGTTCTGCCTGGTCTTCGATCGAGTGTATTCTTCTCATCAACTTCACGTCATCTGCAAACAGGGACACCTCAGAGTCTATTCCTTCCGTCATGTCGTTCACAAATACCAGAAACAGCACTGGTCCTAGGACTGACCCCTGCGGGACCCCGCTGGTCACAGGTGCCCACTCTGACACCTCGCCACGTACCATGACTCGCTGCTGTCTTCCTGACAAGTATTCCCTGATCCATTGTAGTGCCTTCCCTGTTATCCCTGCTTGGTCCTCCAGTTTTTGCACCAATCTCTTGTGGGGAACTGTGTCAAACGCCTTCTTGCAGTCCAAGAAAATGCAATCCACCCACCCCTCTCTCTCTTGTCTTACTGCTGTCACCATGTCATAGAACTCCAGTAGGTTTGTGACACAGGATTTCCCGTCCCTGAAACCATGCTGGCTGCTGTTGATGAGATCATTCCTTTCTAGGTGTTCCACCACTCTTCTCCTGATAATCTTCTCCATGATTTTGCATACTATACATGTCAGTGACACTGGTCTGTAGTTTAACGCTTCATGTCTGTCTCCTTTTTTAAAGATTGGGACTACATTTGCTGTCTTTCATGCCTCAGGCAATCTCCCTGTTTCGATAGATGTATTGAATATTGTTGTTAAGGGTACACATAGCGCCTCTGCTCCCTCTCTCAATACCCATGGGGAGATGTTATCTGGCCCCATTGCCTTTGAGGTATCTAGCTCACTCAGAAGCCTCTTCACTTCTTCCTCGGTTGTGTGCACTGTGTCCAGCACTTGGTGGTGTGCCCCACCTCTCCGTCTTTCTGGAGTCCCTTCTGTCTCCTCTGTGAACACTTCTTTGAATCTCTTGTTGAGTTCTTCACATACTTCACGGTCATTTCCTGTTGTCTCTCCTCCTTCCTTCCTTAGCCTGATTACCTGGTCCTTGACTGTTGTTTTCCTCCTGATGTGGCTGTACAACAGTTTCGGGTCAGATTTGGCTTTCGCTGCTATGTCATTTTCATATTGTCTTTGGGCCTCCCTTCTTATCTGTGCATATTCGTTTCTGGCTCTACGACTGTTCTCCTTATTCTCCTGGGTCCTTTGTGTGTGTGTGTGTGTGTGTGTGTGTGTGTGTGTGTGTGTGTGTGTGTGTGTGTGTGGAAAACAACCACTGTGAAAGGATAGTGAAATTCAAAGCGCTTTTGTGACTTCTCACATTATTAAGGAACTATATAGTTCCTTGATAATGTGAAAAGTCACGAAAGCGCTTGGAATTTCACTATCCTTTCACAGTGGCTGTTCTGCATATTCTGATATCACTTGTTTGTTGTGATCTTATCGCATAAATATATATATATATATATATATATATATATATATATATATATATATAAACACTGATCTCTGGCTGAAGGAGACTCGAATCTACGAACCTTGGAACAAGGTACGCAGTGCTTTACCAATCTACCCACACTGGACCAATACCTTGGAGTCCAGCTTGCGCTAGACTTTGATCCAAGGCAGCCAGCTTTCAGGGAGAAGGCTTACAGCTTTTCATCTCATCCCCTGCATGCACCAGCCTTACTAGAGATATTAACAATGCAAGGAATTCGCAAGAGCAGGCGAAATATACACAAACACTGATCTCTGGCTGAAGGAGACTCGAACCTAAGAACCTTGGAACAAGGTACGCAGTGCTTTACCAATCTACCCACACATTGTTAAAATCTCTAGTAAGGCTGATGCATGCAGGGGATGAGATGAAAAACTGTAAGCCTTCTCCCTGAAAGCTGGCTGCCTTGGATCAAAGTCTAGCGCAAGCTGGACTCCAAGGTATTGGTCCAGTGTGGGTAGATTGGTAAAGCACTGTGTACCTTGTTCCAAGGTTCGTAGGTTCGAGTTTCCTTCAGCCAAAGATCAGTGTTTGTGTATATTTCGCCTGCTCTTGCGAATTCCTTATATATATATATATATATATATATATATATATATATATATATATATATATATATATATATATATATATATATATATATATATATATATATATATATATATATATATAAGAAATAATTGTTACTCTTCTCTGCATTACATAAAAAAAAAACATCCAGCAGCTGCCACCACACACACACTTCGAGCTATGAGTGTCAAATATAATCACGAATAAAGTTTAAGTAGAAAATGATAGTAATTACAGCCCCCTTACAACCATTACTTGCCCGGCAGATCTTGAACAACCAATTCACTTGCTTGGGAAGGTAGAATGATGCTGAAAGACTTGATGTGATGATGCTGTGAGACTAGATGGGAAGATGATGTGAGAGTGGATGATGAAAGGATGCTGGAAGACTAGATAATGGAAGGATGCTGGGAGGATGATGCGAAAACTAGATGGGAAACTTATAGAAAACTAGATGACTGAAGGACGGTAGTAGACTTTTGATAGTGTGGCATATTCTGGGACATTCGTTAAAATGTTTGAATGTTTGGACTTTCATGACGATGACAGGAATCCTAAGACGTTCGTGAAGATGATGGAACGTTACGACGCTCCTGAAAACTGGATAATGCTCATACGTTAGTGAAGATGGCATGATACTAAAACGTGTGAAACTGCAGAAAAATTCCAAGAGTAGTTCCCTAAGACGCAGTCCTGAACAACCGTCTCATGACATAAAGAAGAAGTGAGGACGTTCGAACACACGCTGCATCTCCCAGGAAATGAGATGCGGGGTGAGATGATGTAGACGCCGCAGTAAAGATAGGGAAGGCTGGCTACCAAGTTACAGATAATGAAGGGGTCTTGGTGATGAAGACTACGTTAGTCGCCTTGATAACGGGATGCCGCTGCGATGAATCTTCGTTAGCAGTAGACTCATAATGTGAGCCCTAGTGAGTTTATTCAGCAGTGGAATAATGGTGTACATTTTCACTTATTATTTAATTTATTATCATCATTATTATTATTATTATTATTTTTATTATTATTATTATTTTTATGATTATTATTATTATTATTATTATTATTATTATTATTATTATTATTATTATTATTATTAGCAGCAGCAGCAGTAGTAGTAGTAGTAGTAAGAGTAGTAGTAGTAGTAGTAGTAGTAGTAGTAGTAGTAGTAGTAGTAGTAGTAGTAGTCGTACTAGTAGTAATAGTAGTATTTTATATTAATAATTATGAATATCCTCATTTCAAAGGAGAATACTCATCCCTGGTATATATATATATATATATATATATATATATATATATATATATATATATATATATATATATATATATATATATATATATATATATATATTTATATATATATATAAATATATATATAGGGATGTACCACCTCTAGAACTACGCGCCCACGCGCGCGCGCGTGGGTGTGTGTGTGTGTGTGTGTGTGAGATTACATGTAAACAATATTTAGTTCCAGAAACAGGGTGTCTATTCTTCTTCTTCTTCTTCTTCTTCTTATTATTATTATTATTATTATTATTATTATTATTAGTAGTAGTAGTAGTAGTAGTAGTAGTAGTAGTAGTATTAGTAGTAGTAGTAGTAGTAGTAGTATTGCTGTTATTTACAGATCAACTTTTCTTCCTCGGGATGTCACCCACAACAATCAACTAACACCCAATTACCTATTTACTGTTAGATGAAATGGATGATGGTTGGTAGTACTCTGCATGATTGTTGATCGTGGTGTAGTTGTTGTTTTGATGTAATCTGGTGGGACGGGGTTATGATCTAGTCATGATGTATAGTAATCTGGTCGTGGCGATTGAAATCTAGTCATGTTGTGGTGATCCGGTCATGATGTGGCAGAAATCTGGTCATGATGTGACTGTAATCTAGTCTTAATGTGTGATCTGGTTGTGATATGACAGTAATCTGGTCGTGATTTGGTGGTGATCTGGTCGTGATGTGACTGTAATCTAGTCTTCATGTGGTGATCTGGTCGTGATGTGGCAGTAATCTGGTCGTGATGTGGCAGTAATCTGGCCGTGATGTGGCAGTAATCTGGTCGTGATGTGGTGGTAGTCTGGTCGTGATGTGGCCGTGATCTCGTCGTGATGTGGTCGTGAACTGGTCGTGATTGAGGCTCTTGGGAGTGGAAGCTGTTAGAAGCGAGACAGGATAATTGAGTGGCCGAGCCGTGAGCTCCAGTGGGCGCTCGTGGTCATCCTGAGAAAAGAATAATGGTGGTGATGAGGGTGGTGGTGATGGTGGTTGGACGGTATGGTGACGGGGTGATAGTGGTGGTGGTGGCGTGGACAGGTTATGGGTTATAGCGATGCTGGTAGTGGTACTGAGAATAGGTATTTCTTATATTAGCTATCGGTTCAGATATTTCTACTCTCGTGGTTCGCTTGCTAATACATCTGTCTCATTCATTATGATCTGGCCGCTCTGCTTTCCCTTATTCAAGCAATATTTTTATTATATTCTGATGGAAGACTAAAGAGTTTTGTACCAATGATGTTGACATAGCGCTCTCTAATTGTCTCTATAACACTCTTCCTCTTCATTGAGTTTATTCTAAGCTTCCTCCCAAATGTCTTGGTCCAATAATATGTTTTGGTAGCGTGTTGTTTCTGGATTTTGCCCTCGGATGTTTTCCAGGCCAGCGCAGTATGACTATTTGAGTTAAGCGTTTAATATGACTTTAAAAATAATAATTATATCAGATATTTCTCTCACAAAGGTTTCGGAGAGTACAGTTATATTACTTTAAAGAGAACCCAGTATATGATATTGTACTGACTCCCTACTGTCCAGAAATCTGTGAGCTCGGAGCAACATTCTAAACGAGATAGAACAAGCGCTTTGACAAATGCCATTAGTTGAGCCATCTCTGTTGATTTTGAAAACTCTCATAATCTACCTTCATATTTTCCTTTTCATCTCTCTAAACTGTACGTCGTCCAACACTATTATCGGTACGTATTTAACGTGTCTTACGTTTTATTAAATCGTACGTCTCCATTTTTTGTCCTGTGTTCCTTTAGAGTTCTTTCATTTCGTATCTAAGCAGTTGGTATTTGTTTCCTTTAAGCATCATGTAATTTTACTTCGTTCACTTGAAAACTTTGAAGTCAGTTTTTTTTATATGCTTATTTTGGTATACTCCGCTAAAAGATGATATGGAGCTGTATCTATTTTTCTTTGTCTGCTCTTAGGAAAAAAGTAAAGTTTTTTACCATCGCTCTGCTGCTCTGCTGAAACATTAGAAACTGAGGGAACGAGTCGACAAATAGATTAAAAATATATATATAAAACACGTTAGCCTTAACTATAACACGTTTCGATGAATGAGAACATTACGTATCTGAAGATTTCCCCTACGTGAAATATTTTAATAAAGACTTACATTATTTCAAGTATCTTTACCCCTAACCTTGGTGCCTGTGAAGACTTCGGTGCTTATAGTGACGTTGATGATGGAAGGTGGCAGCACTGATGATGGCGGTGGAGGACGGCGAAAGAGATAATAGTAATGATGAGGCCAGAGTGTTGATGATAGTGATGGATATCCCAACCCTTCCAGTATCATGGCAAACATTATGATCCGAAAGACTTCTAAGTACGTGATTGCTACCCACGGCGACGGCTGATGACGGGGGGGTCACGGCCGGGAAAATTCTTCCTCTTGAAATATTCCGCCTGACCCACTAACTCATTCGAAATTGACTGAAAGTCGAGACACATCCTGAAAGGGACTAAAAAAATACTATTAGCAAAATGAATATTATAAGCATTATTGTTACTTCTACGACTATTTTCAGATACAAGAAAATGTTAAAATATTATCTAACAGAATAAAAAGAAATACCTTAAACTAGGTGGACTCAACTACGAAGTGGGAAAAGAGAGAGAGAGAGAGAGAGAGAGATTTCGAATAAGCTCAGCTTGTAAATAAAGTTAGGAACCCTAAACCTAACGTTTTAAAACCTTGTGTAAAGAGAGAGAAAGAGAGAATTGAACGATAGGTCAAAAAATCGGAAACCTTTCATTCCACCCACCCGCCTCCTCCACACCGAAATAAAAAAAATGCTAAAGAAATGAAGACTAGAACTGTGACCACAGAATTCCCTTAGGCCTCCGTGATCCATCAGACCGCTCAGAGACATGCTAGCCCAAGGTTATGTGTTGAGAAAAATGAAGTGTTGACTCCTGTTGCTTGAAGCTGGGCAAGAGGCAAGAGGCAAAACAAGTGAAGGAAGAGAAGAAAGTAGAATATGTGAAAGAAGGGAATTCGTAAATAGGTTTTTGAAGAATGAGGAATTAACGGGAAAAGCAGATAGCCTTCAGCAGAGGGCTGTATTAGCCCTCTCTTGAGGGCTAATGCAGCCTCGACACATCTACTTTGTCTATATGATATAGGTAATTAGAGAAACAAAAATAAGAGTAAGAGGAAGATGAGAAAAGAGAAGAGTAGGGAGAGGATTAAGAGTGAGGAATATGAAGATTAGGAGGAGAGGTGGACGTGAGCACCTTTGGGGTAGACGTGGTCATCAGGGTCAGCCTAGGGCCTGAGCGTGATCCAGTCATCCATTGCAACATTTTAAGTGCCCATTCATTTTCCAGGGCGTCTGCAGAGCTCAGCGAGCATGGGCGGTGCTCAGGGTGAGGGGAAGGCAAGAGGACGAGGGGCATGGGGAGGGATCCCCATACACAGCCTATTCATTACTAGGCAATGAAGTGTCAGTTGTTGATTGGGATAAGTGGTTGAGGGCTAAAAACCCTCGGCCCTGCCTTTGTGTGTGTACTTAACTATATATTTACCTGTGTGTGTGTGTGTGTGTGTGTGTGTGTGTGTGTGTGTGTGTGTGTGTGTGTGTGTGTGTGTGTGAGAGAGAGAGAGAGAGAGAGAGAAACTTCACCTTATTCCTTATCTTTGTCTCATTACAACACAGAGCATTAAAATAAGCACATGTAGGTAACGGCTTTTAGCTTGTAAATAAAGTTAAAAACCCTTAACTTAACTTTGTAAAGCCCTTGTGTAAAAAGAAAGAGACAGAGCCATTGGAGGCAAACCCCTTCAGTTTCCTATTAAAGAACTAAGTTTTGTTAATCAATAAAATATTTTTGGGCTCTCTAGATCTAGTCACAGTTTGCAATAGAGTTGTTGTCGCCGTCGAAGTGTTTTATTTTTTTGATAAATTAAAATATTGTTGTTGTTCAATGTTTGTAGATATTGTTTTACCTCAATGATATTGAGGTAATCGTTGGCTATTGTGGAATGGAATCTCAGCTGTTTGTATTGTGTTTTTTTTTTTTTTGGCCATTGCCGATGTTTATTTAATTTATTTTTTTTCTTTGTTTCATTTGCTTACTGCATTTATTTCTCTTTTGCATTTGTTTTATAGTACTTACTTTTCCCTCGTTTATACGTTCGTTTACTGTATTCGTTTTTTACTTATATTTTTAATGTATTGTTTTTTCTTCGATGGTATTATTTCTTACTGCTACGTTTGCTATTAATGTTATTAATTCTCTGACTGTTGTATATTATTTGACAGTTTTCTCAAAGTGTCCAGTAGCTCGATTGCTAATACACTCAGGTCACACACTGAGGTCCAGGGGTTAATCCCTGTTACGGGTAGAAACATTAGGACGTGTTTCCCTAAGTCACCTGCTGTCCTGCTCACCTGTCAGTAAAATAGGTACCTGGGTGTTAGCCGACTGGTGTGGGTCGCATCCTGGGGATAAAATTTACCTAATTTACCCGAAATGCTCTGCATAACAAGGAGCTTTCTGTGTAATATGTCATTGATGTCAACTAGGTCTGTATACCTTGTACATGTGCTTGTAGAAATAAAGATTCTTCTTCTTCTCCTTCTTCTTCTTCTTCTTCTTCTTCTTCTTCTTCTTCTTCTTCTTCTTCTTCTTCTTCTTCTTCTTCTTCTTCTTCTTCTTCTTCTTCTTCTTCTTCTTCTTCTTCTTCTTCTTATTATTATTATTATTATTATTATTATTATTATTATTATTATAATTATTATTATTATTATTATTATTATTATTATTATTATTATTTTTTTATTATTATTATTATTATTAAACTGCACCAGTGATGGAGACCATCACATAACATGGAAACCATCACATAACGTGGAAATCATCACATAATCACATAACATGGGAACCATCACATAACATGGGAACCATCACATAGCATGGGAACCATCACATGAGATGGGAACATTACATAACCTGGAAACCATCACATGACATGGGAACACTACATAACCTGGAAACCATCACATGACATGGGAACCATCACTTTATGAAGTGAAGGAAGGTGGCAGGGTAAGGGAATGGTGGTTGGTGTATGATGGGAAAGAGATGAAGTGCAACAAATGAAGTAAGGAGAAATAACAAGAAAATAAAGAGAGGAGGCAAGAAAAGCGGGAAAACAGAGAAATGGTGGAGAACAGAGAGAAAGAAAATGGGGATGATAGAACGAGGAAATTTGGAACGATTGGAGGTAACGAAGGTTATGGAAATGGTACAGGTTGAGGGTAAACGTTGCCTTTAATTATCCCCTCCCATTCCTCACCCTGCTGTTCTATACTTCCCTTCCTTCCATCTCCTCCCTCCCATTCCTCACCCTGCTGTCCCATACTTCCCCTCCCCCATCCTCTCCCTCCCAACCAAAGAGGCTACACCAGGGGCATCCTAAAGACCTGCTCCAGTTGGTGTCCTTCACATTGTGTGCGCTTCTCCAGGCGGTCTCTCAGTCTCACGTCACATCCGCTCCTTATCATGGACCACCCTAGGCTGGCCAAGGGACAGCTCCTGGCCGTTGTGTGTCACACTGTAGCTCCTAACCCTTGATGAGTGTGTAAAACTGTAGCTCCTGGCCCTTGGTGCTTGTATCACACTGCAGCCCATGCAATTTCTTTATTTTTTTGTCCTTGTGTGATGAGTGCTTTGACTGCAAAGTTGAATTAAATTCTCTCAGACTACACGAGTTTTAATAAGTCTACATTTCAATACTACACAGAGTCACCAATACGTTAATCCCTAACATGACTCACAAACAAACCATACCACGGACGGGGATAGAACCCGCGATCAGAGTCTAAACTCCAGACCGTCGCGTTAGCCACTGAGCCAGCTAGCCACAATAAGATTCTTCCGACTAGGTGCGTTTGTGGTCACAGTGATGCCTATGCTAACCTTTCTATGGTGTAGAAATATACCTAGTTGGATGAATCTTATCGTGGCTAGAATGTTGAGAAACGAACCAGACACTGTCACAGTGAATCTTACCAAGTGTCTAGAGGTAAATACACACAGATCTAAATGGATTGTGAAAACGTGCAATTGCATTAAGTTTTATAACCTGCATGAACTGTATCACTGTAGGCAACAAGAGCATTTCACCCCTCCATGGAAGATGTGTTCATTTAATATCACATACCTACAAGTCCCTCCCAAGAAGCTTAATGCTGGTAATCCCTTCCTTAAATCTCTTGTTAGAGCAACTGCTCAAGAAGAAATTTCTCACCTAGCTGGTAGTAATAAGTTATCACAAGTTATATACACTGATGGATCTAAACAGGAGTCTTCTGGCAGGGCAGCATCTGCTCTTGTTGCCACCTCCCTAGTTAAGAACGATAATAAATTTGTTGAGTTAGGCATAAGAATTAACAACTGGGCGTCTACACTGCAAACTGAATTGTTTGCAATCCTAATGGCGCTAAAGCTAACCTATGACACTGAGCTTGACTCTATCATCATTACTGATTCTATGTCATCATTGAAGGCTCTTGACTCATATAATGACTCCAACAACATGCTCATTGGAGAAGCCAGGTATAGATACTCAAAAATTAGGGACAAAGGAATTAATGTACAATTGCTATGGATCCCATCACACATTGGATTACTCCTTCATGATAAAGTTGATATGTTAGCCGAGAAGAGTACCCAGAAGGAGAATGTAGAATATAACTTTGGTATAACTGTGTCTAGCATTAGGAATAATATTAGGAGAGAAGCAAATAATGAAAATGATTGTTATAGGAATGCAGTTAGAAGCCTGAGTAGATCTATAATCCACTATGATAACATGAACGTAGATAAGTATGTTTATGGAGGAACTTGCAATGTGAACAGACTGACTGATGTTGTAGTGGCCAGGCTTAGGCTTGGTTACAAGTACTTCTGGCAGTTTGGGAGACACACAGATGATGATCAAACTAAATGTAAATTATGTGATCAGGCATATGGTCACTGTCTTGAACACTATGTGCTTAATTGTCCACTTATTGAGGAATACAGAGACAGACAGTATAATAACCTATGTGACATGTCAAGATATCTTATTAATGAAAATAAGATACCAGATATACTAAGCAAATTTCCTAAATTTGCTTGCAACAGATAAGTGAACTATAGATATGTAGATATAAATCCATATGTATTCCTGTTAACCCTTTGGGGCCTAGTTCCTAGGCCTTTTGTGTATCCATATGCTCTAGCGCTACCGTCCACAGGATGGATATGGGGTGCACAATAAACTAGCCACTTCGGTGGCAAAATCTAATCTTATCGTGGCTGAGAAATATACACTTCTCGATGTACATTGCCTGATTTAAGTGTATGTTGAGACCAAGCAGTTAGTCCTAGTCCTCTTTCTCCTCGGCTCCTCCTTCCCGTCTCTGCTTTCATTCTTCCCCTCCTCGTCTTGTTTTCCTCCCGCCTTCTATTCTTCCTCTTCATCATCCCCTTCTCTTAGTGTTTAAGGAGGCTCTAATTAGAATGCTTTATTTTAGTGGAAAAAAATGGAATTTACCTAAAAATGCTTATAAAACCTCAAAAGTGAAAATATTTCAAAATGTCAAAAGTCTTGAAAAATACAAGTTTTTATATGTAACTGTTTTGAAAATAAAAGGTAAATGTAATATAATCTGAAAATGATTACAAGCCTTATGACGAAGCGGATGCGCTTCAAGCAGTTGGTTAGTTTATTTTTATAACGTCTACATAAACTTCAAGGGTGAAGAGCTCTGGCTCCAAGGCACTGGAGCTTTCCTTCCCTTGGATCTATCTTGATTTGCCTTCCATTTCCTTGGTGCTGTGTGGCCCATGCTTGTTTACCGCTTCCCCATGAATGTAATATTATCTATCAGCTGAATAGAACCTTAGAGATGCATTGAAGCACTCTGCAGATCTTTAAGATATTGTAATGGTTTATGGGATTAAAGACTATCGACTACGCCAGGCCATTAAGGCTGCATGTCACCTGTACATCAGACAACAGCACTTTAATCTCTACACTGGGAATCAACAGAAGCTCTTAAGTGTTTGTGTGTGTGTGTGTGTGTGTGTGTGTGTGTGTGTGTGTGTACTCACCTAGTTGTGGTTGTAGGCCTCGAGTCACAGCTCCTGGCCCCGTTTTTTTTTTTTGGGTGTGTAATAACACTCACTGAGATGTTCATGTTTGTATTTATATCCTATGATATATTAACTTATAAAAATACTGAAATACTAAAAAGATATGCAGTGATAAATCGTTAGACTGATATGAAGTGATAGATGTGATAGATCAAAAAGGCAAATAACAAATGATTTCACTGATGGAGTGACGGATAAGAGAAGCAGTGACTCACCAGTTCACTGATAGGAGAGGAGACTTTTTTTTCACTACCCAGACCGGACTTGACCGAGATATAATGCGTTGTCAACTGTTTTATCCCGTTGTGTTTATTATCATCACCAGGCAACGAGTGAGGCCCAAATGTCAATGTCGGCTGTTTCCTGTGTGCTTCCACGATAAGAATGTAACGGGAGAATTAGGACATTTTGTGTGTGTGAGTGTGTGTGTGTGTGTGTGTGTGTGTGTGTGTGTGTGTGTGTGTGTGTGTGTGTGTGTGTGTGTGTGTGTGTGTGTGTGTGTGTGTGTGTGTGTGTGTGTGTGTGTGTGTGTGTATATGCGTAAGAAATAATTGGAAATGTGTGTGGCCAGACATTAGCCATTACCGCCAGCCATGTGGTCCTCTCATGTCCAATTTGTCTCCAGATGCCAAATTGTGGTGGGTCTAAGGTCTGGGTGGCAATTTTAATGGGTTCTAGCTTTCCACTGACCTCCAGCTGGTCAAGAAACAATAGAGGCTTGAACTGGAAGCCTCTTTCATTACTTTATTTACCGACTGCGATATAGGCACGGAAATGATAAATCCTATTTAATACTGAAAGGAATAGAGGATATATGACTCAGTGTTACAGTGTTCTCGTGTTGCATCGGGAATCTTGAAAAACTTCCTTTCCGTCAACAACATTGATCTATTCTTTTCGGCACATTAATGATTAATTTTTTGTTCATGGAGTACGGACACTCGATCTGCTGATCTTACAGATGCAAATAACAACAAAAAGGCACAATACCGTGACTGGAACAATACAATACGACGACGTTTCGGTCCTCTCTTCTATGTGCGGGTTATTTGTGTATTACAGATGCAAGACAGTGTCGCAACTGCTAGGCCAATAGTAACAAAAATCTCCTCAACGAGGAAATGGGCAATTGGATTTTGTAGATTCTTATCAAAAGCAAATTTTTATATCAATTATAAACTAAAAATTAATAACATTCATCAAGCAGAACAGCGGCATACATTTAAACAAATTATATTTGACAAAGTTATAACGTTTCATGACATACATAAAACACATGAGTCTCGTCTAACAATAATAGACTAACCTGATTTATAAATTAATTTAAAGATACACAAATTATTAAACTCACGCTTAAAACAATACATATCTGGTGTGTGTGATGAACTGTATGTATGTGGCAGAGTTACGAAGGCGAGGCCTCATTCTTGCTACGGAAAGTAACTCATTTATGAGAAGGTCGAGTTTATGCAATGTTGATGTGAGAACTGTGACCTCACTGTGAGATGGCCAGCTATACAGCAATGTAACGGACTGCAGGCTGGCTTAAGGAAAGCCTAGTATGGGAAGATCTTTCCAAAGTGTTCACAAGCACCATGTTTCAAATTTCGTGATGCACTTTCCATGAATCCTTTCTTGTGACCGGTGTTGTTTACTTTCTTAAGGGTTCACACTGTAATGTGAGATTCGTATGTAGTACTCTGCGAAACTTTCAACACAATATTTGTGAGTATACAGGTAGGGGCCCTTCCGCACTGGTCTTACCTCAAGTTAACCATCTTTCTTTCTAGTTCAGAATCACTGATGTTATGGCTGACCATGGGAGAGAATCCACACTGTTTAAAATATTTCCAGTATTATAATGTTTAGTGAATGCAAACTGAAAATTAATCTGTCGACAGGAGTACTTTAATATATTACGCAATTCTTTGCGAATCTAAACGTACGTAGCTTAATGCATTTATCTTCAGGAAGTGAGCAGTTTACTGAGAATTATGCAAATTTGTCATCTAAAAAAATACCACCACACTTTAAATTAAAAGTAAAATCATTACAATTACATCTTTTTAAGAATAAAACAAAAACAAAATCTGAAGCTGAAATTACCAGTAACTTCTGCAAGTTTTTTTAATCTGATTCAAAATTACTAGCATTATCCTGTATTAGTTTATCCAGTAAGATATTTATGACCTCTTTCAACTAAACTTTTATAAATGATTCTACATCTTTTCTAGTTATGGAAAATGGTCTTACATATTTTGAAAAACATACTTCGTTTACAAATTTAAAAGTAATATTTTGCAGTCACTTTTTTGGGGGGAATGAGAACAGTAATAGTAGCAAAATCTTGGCAAGATAATAACTGAAGGGTCCGATAGAAGACATTGGTCATATGGGATAGCCTTGTTTGTGTATTTAGGGTAAACCATACATCACTCCTAGTCTGGCAGCTGCAAATTTTATCTTTACTGATTCGTAAAATTCTAATAAACTTATTTTCTAACTTTAAAATATAAGAAGCTGTATCAACTTTCAACAGCCTACCAGTGGATTTTTTTTTTTTATATTTCCAAAAAAAAAAAATTGTGATTATGACCATTAACATTCAGGAAGGCACTAAATCTGTCACTGAAGATCACTAGGGTCAAGCAACATTCCAGTGCGGAAGGAGATAGTCCCAGGTGGCTTGAAAGGTAGTGTAGGAACTCAGAATTCATCGAAGTAGCAATGCAGTAAGATACTCTTGCAGACTCTTCAAGAATACCAGCTCTATCCCGTTGTGATAGAGCTATTGTGGTGAAAATCATGCAGATATTGCTCGACAATGCCTCAGAAATGGGCAAAGATCACTTCCTAACGGCGAAGGCGGGGATTTCCATTTGGCAGTCCCTAATTCCTCCTTTGGCACTCGTTTTGACACTTTGGTCATCCGCACTGGTGCGGCTCTTCGCCTGCTAGCCCCTAAGCTCACTGAACAGAGGTGCAACTGCGGCTGTTCGTCATCTGATCAATTTGGACTCCTGGTCTCATCTGTCATACGTCAGATGGAAAATAGTGCCAGACAGGAAGAGGTCAATGATATCAAGCGATATCTTGCCATAGCCCGTTGCCCAGTAGAACGGGAACCTCAGGTACTGAGGCCCAGTGGAAACCAAAGGCGTCCAAATTAAGTCTCAGCGCTACCCTGGAAAGATTGTAAGCAGATTATTGGGACTACACCTGTGCGTTTACACTACCTGACAGCTACCTACAATACTCTGAAGCAAAAGAGGGTGGTGCCGCCAGTTTCAGGGAGACCCAGAAGAACATGAAATACAGTAGTATCCGAGACCCTTTAAATCATGAGGAAAAAGTTAGATGATAATCTCATCAAGGAAACCTTGTATCCCTGAGTGACTACTTTTCTCTCCTAAACACAGTGTTGCAATCCAAGAGAAGAAATGCCTACAACATCCTAGGGGCCCGCGACTCAACGGTGAGAAGCTGGGTGATGTGTTTGTTATATAGGCTCTGTGGAGTCATTCTTCACATTTTTAATATATTTTGTAGATAAAGTTAAAAAAAATCTCATTTGAGGTGGTAGGAAAACATTCTCAAACAGCCCTGGGAAGAAACCTCCAAATTTTTCTCTAAAGTACGTTTATTCTTCTCTGAGAGTGTGGATACCCAGTCAGTACTAAAGGTAATAACCCCTTTTATATAGATATGTATTATAATATGCTATGTGTATCGTACGAGGCGACTAAAATGCCGGGAGCAAGGGGCTAGTAACCCTTCCCTTCTGTATACATTACTATATTTAAAAAAAGAGAAGCTTTAGATTTTCTTTTTAGGTTACCCTGCCTCGGTGGGATACGGCCTGGTCGTTGAAAAAAAATATTAATATATTTATTTAGTCTCCCATCTGTGGACAAATGGATAGAGGTGGTTACATAGCGGAGGCCGGCACAAATTGCTGCAGACTAGGAGAGATAGGCACAAACCAACGCAGGTGAGTGGAAGTGAGCACAGATTATCACAGGTGGTTGGAGGTGGGTATCATGGACGGTCACAGGGCAGCAGGAGCCCCGGGCGGCGGAACACGCACACCTTAAAACCCTGCAACACCCAGCCGTGAGACCCAGCTGGGGGCAAGAGTGTGTGAGTGTGTGTGTACTCACCTTTTTGTGGTTGCATGGGTCGATTCAGAGCTCTTGGCCCAGCCTCTACTCTGGTCGCTACTAGGTCTACTCTCTCCCTGTTCCATGAGCTTTATCGTATCTCTTCTTAAAGCATGTGTGTGTGTGGGTGGGTGTGAGTGTGTGTGTGTGTGTGTGTGTGTGTGTGTGTGTGTGTGTGTGTGTGTGTGTGTGTGTGTGTGTGTGTGTGTGTGTGTGTACTCACCTAGTTGAGGTTGCAGGGGTCGAGTCCGAGCTCCTGGCCCCGCCTCTGCACTGTGTGTGTGTGTGTGTGTGTGTGTGTGTGTGTGTGTGTGTGTGTGTGTGTGTGTGTGTGTGTGTACTCACCTACTTGTGGTTGCATGGGTCGAGTCAGAGCTCCTGGCCCAGCCTCTCGCTACTAGGTCTACTCTCTCCCTGTTCCATGAGCTTTATCGTATCTCTTCTTAAAGCATGTGTGTGTGTGTGTGTGTGTGTGTGTGTGTGTGTGTGTGTGTGTGTGTGTGTGTGTGTGTGTGTGTGTGTGTGTGTGTTTGTGTGTGTTTGTGTGTGTATGTGTTTGTGTGTGTTTGTGTGTGTTTGTGTGTGTGTGTGTGTGTGTTTGTGTGTGTGTGTGTGGGTGTGTGTGTGTGTGTGTGAGAGAGAGAGAGAGAGAGAGAGAGAGAGAGAGAGAGAATGAAAGTTAGGGAGACACGAGAAGGAGGTGGGGGGTAGAAGTGAGAAGAAGGATCTATCGCACCTCAGCTCATTTCAAAGCCCAGCCCTATCTACAGTATACTATTATCCCCTGGAAGGCGATCCCCAGCAGGTAATTAATACCCAAGTACCTACTCACTGCTAGGCTAACAGAAGCAGCAGGTGTAAGGAAATATGCCCGACGTTTCAACCTGTGCCGAGAACTGAACCCTGGGAATGGGTCGGATCCAGTACTTTCTAGGAAAGTCCTGGATCCTTCTTTGTAGAGAGTAGGAATGTGATGGCCCGTCGGATTTTTTGATGAATTTATGGGTTTTGAATATTAATAAATATGGGTCTTGAATATTAATAATTATGTAAATGTAAAATCGAAAGGATTTTACATTTGTATAATTAAACATGTAAATCCTTTATTGTTTTAATTGTAATTAAGAAAAAAATATTTTTTCTGTGATTGTTCTATTCTGAATAAAAGAAAAGTAGTCATTTTCTTTTTAAATTAATTTGCAATCTTACCATTTACTGATAGTAACTGATTCCATATCCTTAAACTAAAAAAAAAAAACTACATATGTGCATTCAGTTTGCTTGAGTTATTATTATTATAACTTATTAGGTCTGCACTATTACAGCTTCCCAGTTCCAGGTTTAGTGAATCGTTCGATAACATTTTCAAAGTCTGCTAAAATGTCATAGCAAATGTGAAGCATATCCAGTCCGAGCAGTCTCACCTCAGTCAAGTGAGCCAAGTTTTCACCCTCAACCACAAAAGGCAAAGACATTCGACACCTGTTACACTGACCGGCAAAGCTACATATATTTGTCAGCAAAATATAAATGGTTGATTCTTATAATAAATTAAATTAAGTAAGTGCTTACAGTAAACAATTTGGTACAAATTTATTTAATTCTTCAAAGATCAAGAGGTGCTTGAGACTGATCTTTATTAGGGTCAGGAATATTTCTTTAAATAATTTTGCTATAGTGCTGATAAATATTATCATGATAACTTTTAATATTATCAGATTCGCCATGATTATAATAATAACATTAATAATAATAACAATAATAATAATGCATTACACACTTGTTTCTTTGGTTATTCGAAATTTTGACGTCAGTCCTGATTTTTTGTTCGTTTTCTTTAACTCAGTTCACCTTGAGATTGTTGTGGATAAGTTTGAATAATATAATGGAGGTGATTGGAGTAATACAGGAATGCTCTGCCCTGGCTGAGTTAAAAATGGTGTGTTGACTGCCAGTTGTCTTATCTCACTGAGGCCTACATCGTAAATACCTCATGCCCACGGGAGGTGCCGCGGTATGATCTTCCACAGGTCAGCGTCGCTGGGCTATAGTAACTCAAAATCAACCGTCACATTCGTATAATGTGACAGCAGACAACAGTAAAAAAAAATACCACAGTATCCTATTTACCATACCTTTGACATGACATACCACTGACAAAATAGAAGAAGTATTGCAGAAGATCACTGTGGATCAATCTATGCCTCCTTAACCCTGTGCTTCACATTTCAACAATCTGTTCTTGTCAATCTGTTCTTATCATCTATAAGTTTTAATTTCTTTAGTCTTTCCTTGTAACTATGTGTGTAAGTAATACATAATAAGAGGAGCATATAAGTGTATGGGTGTGTTACAGCGTATGGGTGTAAGATTCCGTGATAATCTGTTGGTTGGTACAGTACGGGAATAAAGATATGCTAGCAGTCTGAGGTCGTGTGGAGTGGACCTGGGGATGGGGTGTTTGGAAGGGGTGGGAGGGACGAGAGTGCGGGCGTTCAGGACTGTGAGTCAGGAACACCGGAGGGCAGTCGGCCGGTAGCCAGGACTGGTCATTAGAGTCTGTGAGCTGCCCACATAATGACCCCAACTCCGCCTCCCACGACCCCACCTCCCCCGCTACCTCCCCTTCCACCTTCAAACCCCTCTCTCCCCCATCCCTCTCCTCTACCCACTTCACCTTCGCCACACTGACCACAACACATTAACTGACCGCTGAGATGAACCTTTATTGCACCAACTTCAACCTTCCACTTCACGATTGCCTGTGTACCTGGGATCAGCTTTTTCGTGTTTCCTGTCGAGAATATGTCGCTATTCAAAGCTGCTTGAGTTTTTTCCCAGGGATGTTAAAACTGGAGTCTATTAATGTTATTCATATAGCAAAAGAGATGTATTCGGAGCTCTTCATGTTAGTTTTCCCTTGTCCCTGTCCTCTGCTTGACCATCAGAAAAAGTCACCGAGGACCTGACCAGAGAGCTCAACATCGGGGGTTCTCTAATGATGACACTTTGGCGGGTACTACAGAGTCCCTGCTAGAGAACATCAGAAATATCAATAAGCAACAAGAGAATCCAGGCTTCTCTCTAAACCCTTCGATATGTAAACTAATGTCCAGCACTAGCATATCACTAACAGAACTCTCCATGGTGATCCATTTGGGTCTATTGTCTTCCGTGAGAATCTGAAAAAAAAACTTGTTTCAGAGAACGGATACCAAGGCCGGAAGCATTGATGCCTACGATGTTTGCTATCCTCTCGCCATATGTCTGTCTCTCACGAGCCAAGCCTTCTTTTTCGTACGTTGCTTCCAATCTTTTATCAGTCCCAAACTGAAAGAGCATGATACTTATTTAAGGTTCGTACTACCAGAAGCCCTGATCTTGCCTTTGACGATCCATAGTAGGTATATTTCTAGTCAGACTGGATGAACTGGGCATTTGTACGGCCTCTCAGAGTGCCTTGCAAGGTTTCTTATCTTCTTGCAGTAGATCCAGTAAACCGGAAAAGCCTCATAGAAATATACAGGTAATTTAGAGAGAATGGACCACCCCGCCTACATTAGTGGCACCAGTATCCAAGCTACCCTTACAACGAGAACATCACCGCCAACAGAAACTGTGGCCTACAAACATTCCAGCTGGGATAGCCCCATCTTGGAAATGATTTCTGCAGCTATTTTAGAGAGTGCAAGGTCCGAAAAGGACAAAATTGGTAGCATTGCTGCGAATGCATCTCATTCAAGTGATTTTGTTCAATAACGCTCATCTCTGCGACTGACGCACGTTTTGACCTGATGACTCTTTGCATTGCAATGACTCTGTGCTTACTTCCTCAATTCACAGTTAATGAATTTGAGAATTGCAACAGGAGTCGAATTTAGTCATACATAAGAAGGTAAGATTTGAGTAGCATTGTATCAAACTCACTAGGTAATGCTGAGCACGACCAGCTAACACCCACTCACTCATAATAACCAATTTTTAAAAGTATTCAATTTTGCTAAATGTCAGTGACAATGTTTACGACTGAGAGGCGTGGCGTAAGATCCAGAGCAGAGAGGAACTCATGGTCCATAAACTCATAGTCCATTCCATAATCCATTACATGCACAATGGAGAAAAGTGGGTTTAAGGTTCACTTTAATTCATATCCTCAGGAAATTGATGTGATCCATGGTCCGAACACCAGTGCTTCCTCTCTACCAACCTAATCTTAGTGATCCTCCTGCCGTAACAATGCATAGGGAATACCCACTCATGTAATCCACCTCCTGTCTAGGTATTCAGATCTCTCTACCTGCTCCAGACGCCCGCTCCGAGACATGACCATAGTTATTTCGCGCTTGAAGCGATGAATGTGGACACCTTCCACATTTCCTAAACACAGAACTCGAAGTTAGTGGATCCACGGGGGCAAGGATTTAGTTTCTTAGTAAAATTGGGGAAAAATCTCTCTAGGCGCAGGTCATAATCATGTGATTATCTAGCTCAGTGAAGTGTTTGATAATTTGACTGAGGTCTTCCGCTGGCTTACCGGTCCATCCCGTTAACAAATGCCACATTATGTGTGATGCATGGAGTCAAGAACACAGTTCACTAAGACCAAAACATTCCTAATGAAACAAGGTTAAAACGAGGTACGATATTATGCATTTCAAAGCATATCTACATACTAGAACGTTTGAGGTAAAAATGGCTTAATTAAAAGGACATTTAGGGAATAACAATTTTATTCAAATAAAGAATACAATGTCTGTAAAAATCTAGGGTATTCTTGGTGCTCACTTTCCACCGGACTCACCACAAAAGTAAACACAGAAGTAAATTTTTTGTGTATTCCGAAGATGTTTGTGTCATATATGAAAAAAAAAACCTACAAGGGCTTTTTTGATGCTACTGAAAATCTGTTGATGAGAGAATTTATAGCTACCCTCTTTTTTCTTGAGTTAAACTTGATTGCCATCCCTTTCCCCATGTGCCGAATGACCCATAAGCATTTATCATTTCCATGTGAATTTAAAAATCATATAATAATATAATAAAAACATTAAATGCTTGTATTTTCTATTTTCACTTACCTGATTGTTTTTTTGTTCTTACCCAGATGATTCTTCAGTCTTGAAGAAAATATTAGGGTACGGAACCCACATCCGCTCAAGCACATCAAGAAATTAGAAAAAGTGCTAAGGTTTGCAACAAGACTAGTCCCAGAGCTAAGGGGTGTGTCCTGCGAGGAAAGGTTAAGGGAAATCGACCTGACGACACAGGAGGACAAGAGGGATAGGGGGGACTTGATAATGACATTTAAAATACTGAGAAGAATTGAAAAGTTGGATAGGGACACAGCAACAAAGGGTCACAACTGGAAGTTAAAGACTCAGATGAGTCACAAAGAGGTTAGGAAGTATTTCTTCAGTCATAGAGTTGTCAGGAAGTGGAACAATCTGGAAAGTGATGTAGTGGAGGCAGGATCCATACATAGCTTTAAGAAGATGTATGATAAAGCAGGGAGAGAGTGGACCTAGTAGCGACCAGTGAAGAGGAGGAGCCAGGTGAGTACAGACGTACACACACACACACACACACACACACACACACACACACACACACACACACACACACACACACACACACACACACACACACACATACACACAAACGTACATATACACATACTCGACTCCAGCAACCACATATTTGTGAGTAAATACACAAAGCGAACTCCATGCATAGATTTCAAACTTTGACGGTATGCCAAAGGGTAAAAGGCTGAGTCAGGAGCTAGTGTTCTACCTTATTTCATGCGTGCCCATGGACACGAGGGTAGACACGAGGGTGGGCACGATGGTGGATCCGAAGAGATCAGGCAAAAACATTCCTTGAGAGGGTAGTCATTCTTGATATAACATATTTGTACTACGCAAAAAAAAAAAAGTGACCAGATTACCTTTGGTAGCTACTGTGCTCTTCTCAAGGCAAATTTCTTCTTCTTTTCTTCTCCCTTCATTTTCCTCATTGCTTCCCTCCTTTACCCCCACGCCCCCCTCCACTCAGTTCTTTAAATGCCTCTCTGCTCCTCTCTCATTCTCATGGCTTTTCTCCCTCTTACCCACTTTCTCCCAATTACTTTCTCTCTCTCTCTTTCTATATATATATATATATATATATACATACACACACACACACACACACACACACACACACACACACACACACACACACACACACACACACACACACACACACACACACACACACACACACACACACACACACACACACACACACACACACACACACACACACACACACACACACACACACAAATATATATATATATGTAATCATAATTATGAGAAATCTGTGGAGAAGACTGAATAGCAAGTGTGCTAGTGGAGTTAGAAACCGGTAGGTAAGTCCACAGACTTTCATAGTGGTGATCTCCATGCATCTCAAAACCTTCAAAGAATGGTGTGATTAAATAAAACATTATTAAGGTGTGTGTGTGTGTGTGTGTACTCACCTATTTGTACTCACCTATTTGTGGTTGCAGGGGTCGAGTCCTAGCTCCTGGCCCCGCCTCTTCACCGGTTGCTACTAGACCCTCTCTCTCCCCGCTCCATGAGCTTTATCAAACCTCGTCTTAAAACTGTGTATGGTTCCTGCCTCCACTACGTCATTTTCTAGGCTATTCCACTGCCTTACAACTCTATGACTGAAGAAATACTTCCTATTATCTCTCTGACTCATTTGTGTCTTCAACTTCCAATTGTGGCCTCTTGTTTCTGTGTCCCCTCCCTGGAACATCCTGTCCTTGTCCACCTTGTCTATTCCACGCAGTATTTTATATGTCGTTATCATGTCTCCCCTGACCCTCCTGTCCTCCAGTGTCGTCAGGCCGATTTCCCTTAATCTTTCTTCATAGGACATTCCCCTTAGCTCTGGAACTAACCTTGTTGCAAACCTTTGTACTTTCTCTAGTTTCTTGACGTGCTTTATCAAGTGCGGGTTCCAAACAGGTGCTGCATACTCCAGTATGGGCCTGACATACACGGTGTACAGTGTCTTGAATGATTCCTTACTAAGGTGTCGGAATGCTGTTCTCAGGTTTGCCAGGCGCCCATATGCTGCAGCAGTTATCTGATTGATGTGTGCTTCCGGAGACATGCTCGGTGTTATACTCACCCCAAGATCTTTCTCCTTGAGTGAGGTTTGCAGTCTTTGGCCACCTAGCCTATACTCTGTCTGTGGTCTTCTGTGCCCTTCCCCTATCTTCATGACTTTGCATTTGGCAGGATTAAATTCGAGAAGCCATTTGCTGGACCAGGTGTCCAGTCTGTCCAGGTCTCTTTGAAGTCCTGCCTGGTCCTCATCAGATTTAATTCTCCTCATTAACTTCACATCATCTGCAAACAGGGACACTTCTGAGTCTAACCCTTCCGTCATGTCGTTCACATATACCAAAAATAGCACTGGTCCTAGGACCGACCCCTGTGGGACCCCGCTCGTCACAGGTGCCCACTGTGATACATCATTACGTACCATGACTCGTTGTTGCCTCCCTGTCAGGTATTCTCTGATCCATTGCAGTGCCCTTCCTGTTATATGCGCCTGATGCTCTAGCTTCTGCACTAATCTCTTGTGAGGAACTGTGTCAAAGGCCTTCTTGCAGTCCAAGAAGATGCAATCAACCCACCCCTCTCTCTCTTGTCTTACTTCTGTTATTTTATCATAAAACTCCAGAAGGTTTGTGACACAGGATTTGCCTTCCGTGAATCCGTGCTGGTTGGCATTTATACTCCTGTTCCGTTCCAGGTGCTCCACCACTCTCCTCCTGATAATCTTCTCCATAATTTTGCATACTATACACGTCAATGACACAGGTCTATAGTTTAGTGCCTCTTTTCTGTCTCCTTTTTTGAAAATGGGAACTACATTTGCCGTCTTCCATACCTCAGGTAGTTGCCCAGTTTCCAGGGATGTGTTGAAGATTGTGGTAAGTGGTATGCACAACATATCTGCTCCCTCTCTAAGGACCCATGGAGAGATGTTGTCCGGTCCCATTGCCTTTGAGGTATCGATGTCCCTTAGCAGTTTCTTCACCTCCTCCTCATCTGTATGTATGTCGTCCAACACTTGTTGGTGTATTCCTTGTTGGTGTCCCCATCTGGTCTGTCCCCCCAGAGTCCTTCCTGTCTCTACTGTAAATACTTCCTTAAATCTCGTGTTGAGCTCCTCACATACCTCTTGATCGTTTCTTGTGAGTTCTCCACCTTCTTTCCTCAGCCTTATCACCTGGTCCTTGACTGTTGTCTTCCTCCTAATGTGGCTATACAGCAGTTTCGGGTCAGATTTGACTTTCGATGCTATGTCGTTTTCATACTGTCGCTGGGCCTCCCTCCTTATCTGCGCATACTCGTTTCTGGCTCTTCTACTAATCTCCTTGTTTTCCTGGGTCCTATGCCTCCTGTACCTTTTCCATTCTCTGTTGCACTTAGTTTTTGCCTCCCTACACCTTCGGGTAAACCAAGGACTCGTTTTGGTCTTCCTATTATTTCTGTTTCCCTTGGGAACAAAACTTTCCTCTGCCTCCTTGCACTTTGTTGCCACATATTCCATCATCTCGTTTACTGATTTTCCTACCATTTCTCTGTCCCACTGAACCTCCTGCAGGAAGTTTCTCATACCTG
>NC_091325.1:5733221-5755721 GCF_038502225.1 Cherax quadricarinatus | reverse complement strand
GCCAGATGAACCTTAATTGTTTTAAAACTTTGTTTTTTATTAATATTTTACAGCAGTATTTCATTTAAAGATCTAGAAGTTACAAAAGCGGCTTAATTAGGAACGTCCAACAGAATGTTGATGGTTCTCTATAAAATTCCTTGGATACAAAGGTATATGATACAGACAAACAGTGGATAAACATACTGTGCCATCACTTAGGACATGTTTCTTGGAAACGTTGTGGTCTTGGAGCAGTGACCAAGATCCTTAGAGTGACGCGTATTCAATACACATATCCGAAGTGATTGCATTTTGTGTCTCTATCCACAAACAACTATAAATGATATTGTATAGGGTTACAATTCGAATGCTTTGTTGATTTCTATCAGCTTGTATAGTGGATACGAAAGAGTACTGAAGAGATTAAGGTTAATAGTGAGAAACCGAGTGTCATTTCTTAATTATTCATAGAATATACTTAGAAATATTCTTATTGATTAATTATAAACTAGAAAAATTGCTGCATGCAAAGCATTAGTTGACAGGAAGGATAATTGAGTTAATTTGCATATAAATTTTTTTTTTAAGTTTATCCTGGCATTTACACGATTATTAAGAAATTTCTACAACTTTTAAAATACGATAACAGATCAAGTAATTTTTGACCTGACTTAATCAGACTTTGTCGTATGACCAAGCCAGATTCATAGGTGAGGTGTAATGCAATCGATTCATCACGAAAGTGCTTAGAATTTGTAAGTGAGCTCCAGCAGTTGCAAGGTTATGAAAATCTGGGAAGGAGAACAAAGGCCGGATGTGGAGTACAAATTACAGAAGGGAAAGGTAGAAGCCGAAAAAAGGGAAATAACAGAGCTTGAGGGCCGAACAGAGAAGGGAATGAGCTAGATGCCAATGGGAAGAGACTGAGAAGGAGAAGAGAGATAAAGAAAGGGAAGAGGTTGTATGGGATAAGATAAAAAAAAAAATAAGAGATCATTGCAAAACAATGGTATACAGTACTCATAAGATGATGTATAAAATACATATCCAACATTTGCGGTATCTTTAATGCCGAAGGAAATGTGGACAAGGGGAAGAAATAGAGTAAGGAAAAATATGGAGAAAGGGAATAGGTATAGAAATAAGAAAGAAAAAGGGCGAGGAGTGCCCTTGGAGAGAGTGCCCTTGAGGTTTGGGCACTAATTACCAGGTGTGTGTGTCCGAGGTGCAGGTCGTGACCACACGGGAGCAGCCAGTGCACTTTAGCGCTGCTCCCCACTTAGTGGCGGCAACATGAAAATATGAAGAACCATCAACAGCAAAAACAGCAGTTAAGACAGCCACTGCACGACCTGACCAGCGGGGTTGTTGGTCAGCTTGTGTGTGTGTGTGTGTGTGTGTGTGTGTGTGTGTGTGTGTGTGTGTGTGTGTGTGTGTGTGTGTGTGTGTGTGTGTGTGTGTGTGTGTGTGTGCGTGTGTGTGTGTGTGTGTGTGTGTATCTAGGAGGGAGGGTTGACTTTTGTGTCCCAGGACTCTCCGGTCCTCAGGAACTGTCACAATAAATTCTGGACCTAAATGATACTCTCTTCTCTTAAAATATTACATAAAATCTACTTCCACCATATCAACTGTATCCTTAGCTTTCATCTGTGTAGTTTGTCCCTATTCAGCTCTGTCATATAAAATTCAATAAGTATCTTGTGCTTCGGTATCTTGTCCATTCCTGGTTTTCCTTTTTCTAGTTTTGCAAGATTTCAATCGTTTGTTCTTTCTCTGTACCTCTATTTTTTATGGGTGTATATTTATTCAGGAGAGAGCTTCACACTGGTGCTGCATTTAATATTAACATCATACGGAAACCTGGGTGCAGAGGATTCTTATATCTGCAGGCATATCATTTTCAAATATACTAACAGCGCCAGACCCAAGACAGGTCCCTGCTGGACAACACTCCACACAATTGTCCATCCCAATATTTTCTTCCAGATCATCACTGGCTACTTTACCTCAGGCATTCCTTAATCTAGCACAGTGTTTTTTTTTTACGTTATCCTTGCTTGCTCATCCAGTTTGTGGCTTAACCTCTAGTGGGGTACAATATCACATGACTTTTACAGTCCAAGGCCAAGCAATTCCATCAACACTTTTTCCTGCTTTATTTCTGTTACTTGGTTATAGAATTCCAATGTCTGTGAAACAGGATACACCATCCTTTAAACCCATGATGGCTGTCGTTTATAACGCCATTCCTCTCCAGTTCTCCAACAGACTCATTACCATGTTTAAATGTTTGGATATTCACTACTTTAAAAGCTTTTCTGAATGCATCCATGTAGCACAGTACTTCTGCTCACTCTTTCCCCACCAAAACAAACAAGTTGTTAGATCATATTGCCATTCGACATGTTAAATTTGCTTAGATGCTGCTTTAGTTCACTTCCTTTTGTATAGAATATATTTCAGTCTCTCTTAGAGACTGAAAAGACACAGTACTGTGACTGGAACAATACACAAATAACCCTTACATAGGAGTCTCCTATGTGTGGCTTATTTTTGCATAGTCTCTCTTAGTCTGTCTTTGTCTCCAATTCAGTTTCATCGATGAATATTCCTTCTTGATACACTCGTTTAGTTCCTCATAGATCTTGTCTTTTATTGTTAGATTCCTTCCTTTCTTCCTACATAGGAACATTAGAACATAAACATGGAGTTGGTAGTGGAATTTTTCTACTCTGATTGCATACCAATACCTTCACGAAGCATAAAATCCCTAATTATTTCATCTCGACTATCAATGCAAAGCACAGAACATTTTTCCAAGAACCTCAAAATGGCAACACAACAGACAAGCAGCGATTCATCCTTTCACACGGTTACTAAGCCAGCTAAATTACGAATACCTTCTACATAAGTGACATCAACACTGCAGATATAGCCTCTAAAACTATTCGGGATAATACCAGATTCATAATCCGCAACCATCTCAACACTGAAGGAGGCGCTCACAGAGTTCCCCGTATTGGATATGATTGCGTATACACTTGGGAAAGTGCATGACGTCTTCACACAAGAGCTTTGACAACAAATGCGCCTACGAGACACATAAGAACAATGTTTGCGTCATTCATAGGAAAAAAAAAACAGGCATATCTAATGAACTGAACAAAAAAGTTGTAATGGTTATCAGAGATTAAAATTAGACAAAACGGTATTTAGAGGTTGGACACATGCAGCCTTACAGTTCTATTGAATAGAATCCACGAGCATTTAGCACCGTAAAACCTCTAGCTAAACTCATCATGAAAAAATCTCGAAAACTTGCGAAGATGGCACAGCAAATTGACAATGTAATCGCTATAACATTTATTATTTGACTTCACCATTTTTCATCTCACCTTCCTTCACCCTGCCTTCCTTCACCCTGCCTTCCTTCACCCTGCCTTCCTTCACTCCACCTTCCTGCGCCCCACCTTCCTTAACCCCGCCTTCGTTCACCCCACCTTTCTTCACCTCACCTTTTTTGTATATATAGGTATTGTCATGTCTCATGTGCCATGTAATGACTTCATAAGATAGTTTTGTTCCAAAACTTGTTCGCAAATCTGCCTTTACAGAAAATAATAATTCGTATTACACCTCCTATCTTTTCTCTTAACGTTAAAGAGTTCAATAGGCTACATTTTTCTTTCCTTAGAAATCTCAGTCACCGAATTTTAGGTAAACTGTTTCGTTAATGCTAAATTTCTTCGTCTCTCCTTGATAAAACAAGTGACTTACACAGGATAATGAAGGACAAAATGTTCACTGACCCCCGACAGAAGGAGCATCACCGCGGGATCCTTCCTCTCCTTCGCCGGTTAAGGATCGGCCTCATTTAAATCGCTGACAACCTCATCGACTTAATATAGCCATCAATAATGTAAGCAAATAAAATATCGCAGCTAATTGGAGGTAGGTAGCCTGAAGGGAGAGGTAGCAGACAAGGTCTATCACTCATGTGTTTATCATATCTTAGCCTCGGTAATATGGAGATCTGTACACTGCTTAACCCGCCTCTTTAGTTGTTTCGTTCTCTTTGTTTTTCACCGTCTTATCTCGTTGTGACTCTCTTTTCTCACTGATCAATACGTTTTCGTGTCGAATGACCATTCTTTATATCACTATGGCTGTTGATTTGGTTATTTATCATGTATTGCTTCTTCTCTTTAATCTCACTCCTCTTCAAAGACTCTGACATAAGAACATTGGAATAGAGGAACACTGCATCAGACCTATCACACCCACCCACTTGCACAAAACTGCCCTCTTATTATTCTAAGTGACTAATTCAGAGTATGTCAGAAACGTTTAACGCTTCGATTTTTAAGTATTGAATTAATCCATTAAGTTCAGCGTGAATTAAATGGAAATTTTTGTTATATACGAATATTATTTTCATTTGGGCCTTTCAAATTTCTTGATCTTTTTACGTTTCATTCAGAGCAACAAGTGGCGGAGGCTCGATCCTTTATCTCCAAATCGCTGCCAGGTTTCTGATTACATAGGTTATTTGTAATCCCAAATCTGCAGAGTAAAGACAGAGAGCGCACGTTGAGGCTCCTTGATCGTGGCTGCTTTTCTACATGTATGTTTGTTCTGTAGTTTTGCGAGCATTCAGTGATATACAGGGATTAATAAATTGAATATGGAGTGGTGGTTGGAGACTTACGTAGATCAACCATTTAATATAGCCAAATTTGGTTTTAGGTAGTGATTTGTCAAATCTTCAGCAAGTATTTATCGGCACTACATGCCATCCAGCTTGTACTGGGGGACTAGGGAACTCTATGAGTATATGAGTATGCGAGATGACGTGTTCTGTGGGTGACCAGTGCTGTGACCTTTCATGATCGTTCGTTGGGTAGTGATCCAGCGTCCGTGCGTCCGTATGTTGCTCGAGCGTCCGTAGATGGTGTGTGAGCAGTGTGAGAGTTCCCAGCCGTGCGAGGGAGGTGGAGGGTTGGGCAGTGCCCCGGGCCAGTCATGATTTGATCACGACCCCGCTACCGTGTGTGACCACCGTCGCTCCGTGCTCTCCCTCCCCATCTCTCTCTCTCCCTCTCTCTCTTCCTCATTTTTTTTTTCGCACAGGGTTTGACAAGGTTAAGGATCCCTAGCTTTATTGACAAGCTATTTACAGGTTAAGGATTCCTAACTTTATTGGCAAGCTAAGAGCTGTTACCTACATCAGCTCATTTGAAAGCATTTTTATTGTTATGAGACATACAAGTAGGGAACAGGATGAAGTTGGAACCATCTGTGGGCCAGCATTTTCATGTGATCAACTGACTTTATCTCATGGACATCATTATGCTGTACAAATGTGTTCCATACTCGAGTCATCCTGGGTATATATGATCTCAGATGGAGTGATGTTCTGGAGAAGGGTACAGCCAGAGTGAAGTTGCTGCTTTCTGCCCGTCTTGTGGAATAAAAGCTTGTTTCACGCTGTCCTCGAAGTGGATCCAAGTGTGGTACTTTGACAATATTGGCCTTGTACATAACAGTAAGGCCACCCACATCCCTCCTGTGTTGAAGGCTCTGGTGAAATGACAGATCTATCCAGGATGGGTCCAGGCGAGAGATGAGACGTCTTGCTCTGTTCTCTACTCTGTCAAGCAGTCACAGATGAGAGGGGGGGGGGCAGGCAAACCAAGAAAGTGGAACATACTCAAGGTGTGAGCGTACTTGTGCCTCGTACAGAATATCTCTCTCTCTCTCTCTCTCTCTCTCTCTCTCTCTCTCTCTCTCTCTCTCTCTCTCTCTCTCTCTTGTACCCCCACCAATTGTTGTTCCTTCTTCTGGCGCAACTCTTAACAATCATATACGATATATATTCATGTGGATACATCTATCAATGCCTAAATTAAAATTCCTAATTTTTTAGAGAAAATTAAGCAGGTTTTTCATCATAGTTTGAGATACTGACAGCATCCTCAGTCACCTAACTATATCAGTCAAGGCAGGAAAAATCCTTATGAAAAAGAATTAATAGAATGAATACTTTAATAAATAAACAAGATGTAAATGCCTATAATTTTAGACTCTTGACAATAAGACAAAAGCATTTGAAATTCATTAAACACACAAGCACGTCAGAGATATGTAAAAAAATTGATACAGTAAATCATGCTGAAAAAAATAGGAAAAATATTTACAACTAATTTTTCCCACTAAAACATATGAAGAATAATTTCCAGGGATACTAAGCATCAGCAGTAGCAGAATTATTGTCATTAGCAGAAGCAGCACCAGCACCACCAGTTGCTTGACACAGCAGCAGCAGCAGCAGCAGCAGCAGCAACAGCAGATACAAATAACTTTTCAAGTGAAAGGCTATAAAAATATATAATCCATAAGATATAACAAAATTCAATATGAGGGAACACACACACAACCGCTCCTTGAACATGACAATTTGTAACGAACACTGTTAACACATTAATTCGTGGTCAAGACCAACACCAACACTTTATTTAACTAGAGATTTGCAAAAACCAACCACAACCGAAGTCAATCTGTTCCCTCCCCTCCCCTGCCGTTTCCTCTGCCAATTGTTCCCTGATACGTCTCGTTACCGCAAGTATGAAACATCTGTGTGATTGAATATGACAGGATAAACGCTGGTTTTTGTACCCATAAAGTAATTATCGCAAGGAATCGGGTGGACACACTTTGTGGTTGTACTTAAAATGGTTGAAAATAATTGTTTCTTCCTTTTCTACTGTCTTTCTAGCTTTATATTTATACTCTTCCCTTCCTCATTCTCATTCCATCATCCCTCGTCACTCCCTTCTCCTCCACACTTCACTTAATTCCATCTCATTTCCCCACTCTATCACTCTCCAGTCTAAGAGTCCTCCTCCCTATCCTTCCTATGCCATATATATATATATATATATATATATATATATATATATATATATATATATATATATATATATATTTATATATATTTATATGTCGTGCCGAATATGTAAAACTGGTCAATTAGCAAGAACTCATTTAAAATTCAGTCTTTCTAAAATTTTCTCTTATACGTTTAAAGATATGTTTTTTTTATTAATGTTGATGTAAAAATTTATAATTTTGCACCAAAAGAAACTTAGAAAATTTTCCTAACCTTATTATAACAAGAACAATTTATTTTAGCCTAACCCAACTAAATATAATTTAGATTTGTTTACAATAATTTAATACTAAACAAACTCAGTGAAATATATTTTTTTCGTTAGGTTCAGAATGATTGTGGCGAAATTAATGCATACACAAATTTTCACTTGTCCTATATGGCAAGATGAGCGTTGCTATTTAAGCCAAGATCGAAAGTTCTGCCTATTCGGCACGACATATATATATATATATATATATATATATATATATATATATATATATATATATATATATATATATATATATATATATATATATATATATATATATATATATATATATATATATATATATATATATATATATATATATATATATATATATATATATATATATATATATATATATATATATATATATATATATATATATATATGTATATATATATATATGTATATATATATATTATTGTTGTTCAAATCTTTCCAAATTCATTTTAAATCAAGTTTCTCATATCTTGCCTCAGAAGATTGATAGGTCGGACACTCAACATTATTTTGACTTTCACTCCTTCAACAGTAGCTTCCATATGGAGAACATTATCAAATTTATATTATTTATGTAACATTTTGCACTGATCTTCGTGCACTAGATATATTGAGGAGTTTGTTTGGATAAACTTTTGCACTTATGCTTCGACGTGTTATTCCATTAATGTTTGCACAGTTTTTTACAATTTATCGCACTCTGGAGACAAAGCTTTTGTAACGTACTAAGTTTATGTAATTTTTTGTAGGAATTTATCATGGGAAGTGTACGTTTGATTAAAAAAATAGAACCTGTGTTATCTATTCCTTTTCCTCTATTTTCATTTACTTTTCCAGTAATTTTCTTTTTTTTCCTGTTCCTTTCTCTTCCTGTATCTTTCCTGTGATTTTTCTCTTCTCTGTACCTTTCACTGTAAATTTCTCCGTCAGCGCTTTAACTCTCTCCTCACTGTGTACGATGGTGACGAGCTTCTAGATGCATCAACATTCACTATTCTTCGTTTAGGTTATTTTTCTTTACCCAGTGTGTGTGTGTGTGTGTGTGTGTGTGTGTGTGTGTGTGTATGCTCTCTCTTTCTCACTTCTCTCTCCCTCTCTACTTTCTTTACAAAAACTCTCCTCTCTACTAAAGATAACACAATTATAGCACTGTCCTCACGAACCCCTAATATTTCCTTTCGTAATCTAATTAGTGCTGTCCTCGGAGGCAAACATAATGTATTTTGCTTTCTGTTTCTTGTTTTTGTCTGGCTCAGCATCCTCAACACACTATCACCGCCTCAGACTCTCTTTGGAAAGTTTTGTGATCGACTTCTTCCTTAATCTACCGATCTCCTTCTGTCATTACCAAAGAGGAAGACCTGCGGTGTACACGTCTCATCCAAGTTTCACAGATTTTCGCGGTATTTATAGTTTTTTGTGGACTGAGCGGGAACCTAAAAATACAGAAAATATGGGCAAATTGCTCATTATTATAAATTCAATAAGATTGCTACAAGATTTTCGACATTGTCTATAGACATTGTCTAAAATGTGGTCTATGGCCAAATGCTTTCTCCGCTTCGTAATCAACAAATTTTATAGAGAAAATTAAGTACGATTATCTGCAGGTATATCTGATTCAATGCGCCCAGGAAACATCAGACTTGAACGGTTGTCATGGCTACGATTGTGGTAGGAAAGAAAGGAATTTTGGCCTCGAGGCCCTAAGGTTCCAATGGCGTCCAGGAAATGGTTTTGGGGCAGGCTGACCATCGCCAGGGTTTTTGTTCGCCTGACGAGGGAACGCCCACTCATGACCTCATGGTAACAAGAAGCTGGAGGAGTGATCACGACTAGACCTGCCTCCTGATGGAACTAGACGAGGTGAGAATAACAAAGGCATGCTCGGTGAGCTTAACACGAGAGGGTAGGAGACACACACACACACACACACACACACACACACACACACACACAACAGGAAAGGCACTGCAATGGATCAGAGAATATCTGACAGGGAGGCAACAACGAGTCATGGTACGCGACGAGGTGTCAGAGTGGGCGCCTGTGACAAGCGGGGTTCCACAGGGGTCAGTCCTAGGACCTGTGCTGTTCTTGGTATATGTGAACGACATAACGGAAGGGATAGACTCAGAAGTGTCCTTGTTTGCAGATGATGCGAAGTTAATGAGAAGAATCAAATCGGATGAGGATCAGGCAGGACTACAAAGAGACCTGGACAAACTACAAGCCTGGTCCAGCAACTGGCTCCTTGAATTTAACCCTGCCAAATGCAAAGTCATGAAGATTGGGGAAGGGCAAAGAAGACCGCAGACACAATATAGTTTAGATGACCAAAGACTGCAAACCTCACTCAAGGAAAAAGATCTGGGGGTGAGTATAACACCGAGCATATCTCCTGAGGCGCACATCAATCAGATAACTGCTGCAGCATACGGGCGCCTGGCAAACCTACGGATAGCGTTCCGATACCTCAGTAAGGACTCGTTTAAGACTGTATGGTTTAGAAAGACACGTAAGCAAACACTATAACATATTTATTAGAAAACGTTTCGGTCCTCGGACCTTGATCAAGGTCCCAAGACCGAAACGTTTTCTAATAAATATGTTATAGTGTTTGATTACGTGTCTTTCTAAACCAACTTGTCGGTATTTATTACCAAGGTTTATACCAAGACTCTGTATACCATTTACGTCAGGCCCATACTGGAGTATGCAGCACCAGTTTGGAATCCACACCTAGTCAAGCACGTCAAGAAATTAGAGAAAGTGCAAAGGTTTGCAACAAGACTAGTCCCAGAGCTACGGGGATTGTCCTACGAAGAAAGGTTGAGGGAAATCGGCCTGACGACACTGGAGGACAGGAGGGTCAAGGGAGACATGATAACGACATATAAAATACTGCGCGGAATAGACAAGGTGGACAAAGACGGGATGTTCCAGAGAAGGGACACAGACACAAGAGGTCACAATTGGAAGTTGAAGACTCAAATGAATCAAAGGGATGTTAGGAAGTATTTCTTCAGTCATAGAGTAGTCAGGCCGTGGAATAGCCTAGAAAGTTACGTAGTGGAGGCGGGAACCATACATAGTTTTAAGGCGAGGTATGATAGAGCTCATGGGGAAGGGAGAGAGAGGACCTAGTAGCAATCAGCGAAGAGGCGGGGCCAGGAGCTGTGAGTCGACCCCTGCAACCACAAATAGGTGAGTACAAATAGGTGAGTACACACACACACACACACACACACACACACACACACACACACACACACACACACACACACACACGTACACACACACGCACACACACACTAGCTAAATAATACACATAAAAAACTATCACTAAGCTTATAAACCTGGAGGTAAGATAAGATAAAATTTTACCAATAATAATAATAATAATAATAATAATAATAATAATAATAATAATAATAATAATAATAATAATAATAATAATAATAATAATAATAATAATAATAATAATAAAAATATCGATGTTGATAACTGAAAGAAATTTTTAATTGATACAGGTACGATGAATTTAGTGTTATCTTGTATATTTGTGGCGTGTGTGTGTGCGTGTGTTTACTTTTAATGTCAAAAGTGCTAAGTGATATCCAAGGCTCTTAAGTTCTCACGACTTTCTTCCTGCAATCATCAGAGCTTCAAGAGCAAGCAAGGAGACTATTTCAAAGATTATCTATTAATTAGAGATTATTCATCGGTTCTCAATCAGAGGTTCCTAATCGAATGTTCTCATCCAGTTTTTGGTTATCACTAATAGGGTTTTAATCAATTAGAGGTTATAATTCTATTAGAGATTCTTAATCAGATGTTATCAAATAGGAGACAATTCACTCCCCCCCCCAAAAAAAAATTATCTTACACTAAATACTGACGAAGACTATGAATGAGGATAATTTTTCTGTAACCTAATCAATCCTATACGATTAATCTTCTGACTTAATCAATTAAGATGTCCATTAGGTCAATAAATACTCTCGGTGTGCCTAATTACACTTGATTCGTGTTCACATATGTAAAATGGTAATTACTCTGGCTAATTGTATAGTTAATAAGATGCAAATGTCTCTCTTCGTGGTGGCAAAGCACCTGAGAATTAATATTATTTTAATCTTGTGGCTTTGTAAGCCACGGCAGCAGATGCGACACTGATGCTCACTTTTCTTGTAATTGTTTAAATTCTTCCTCTTCTCTTGGTTGGTTCGTTGGATTTAAAGCCTGTCAATACATGAGGGTCATTAAGATTACATATAACCCGTTTTCGTCGAGCCAGGAATAGTTGAACTTCTAAAATAGAACTTATGGTTTAAATTCACAGTGCTTACACAGTGAGAGATACATACCTCATAGTGTGTATTTCTGTTCTTGTCGTCTTCTCTTCTTCATACAAAAATAACTTACATTAAATAACTTTAATTATAATTATAATTTATTATTATTATTATTATTATTATTATTATTAGTATTATTATTATTATTATTATCGTTATTATAATTATTATTATTAAATTTAATGAAAATTGTTATTAACAATTATTTTAAGTGTTACTAATATTTATTACAAATTATGTGTTTCAGTCATTATTGGCATGAAACAGGTAAACCAAGAAAGTGTCTTGTATAGAGTTTTGTAGCCTCTGTTCTGGAGCAAATGCGAGATGCGCAGTAGCGCATTGCATGCCCCTGGCCGACGTAGCTGTAAGTTCGTGAGTGACGCGCCTGAGGGAAGTGGGTGTCACATCTCTTGTGTAAATGTTAGATCTATAATAACGACAATTTTGCAAAATTTAGCTACATGTGATGATCCCTGGTTGCGGAATTTTCTGCATACTAACATTTTACGGCAGAAATTGAATGGGCAGATCATGATTATAAAATTTACTTTAAAAGTAAGTTATTGGAGAGAAAGCAATAGCAGCAGTAGAAGTAGCAACAGTAGAATTAAAATATAAGTTTAGTATCTTCCTCTTTTGTAAAACTTTGTCGAGGGAGCAGTGAACGAGATGAGAGAGCCTTCTGCTTTACTATCCTGACCTATTTATCTTAATAGAAGCAGTAATACCTATACAACAATTTAGTCTTTATCATTTAAAAAGCTCATTATAGACTACATAATCTTTTATCAGTCTTCTCGTGCTCCTCCATCAACTCAAACTACTGAATAGCCTCTGCTGTTATAGCCAAAACGGTACCGCTGAGATGGTGTTCATATAACAATGTCTCGTGCTAAGCTATTATCCATGACGAATGCACTAACGACATTTCTCTCATCTTTCTTAGTATACAAACAAGGGTAGATACATAAAAACAGTGTGAGCATATCTGTACCCCAGGCTCGTCCTGCCCGCCAGGCGATCTCAGAACAAGCCCAGGATTCCCCCCCCCCTCCCCAACCTAACCTCCTCTTGGCCATGGGCGCTGCCTAGGGGCCTCCGACCCCTGGGTCACGTGTTGTAATTATTGTCTTGAGCAGCTTCCTGTCCGTCCCACAGCAGCACAGATTTGTGAATGTTCTCGTCTTGGTGTTGAAGAGGCGACCACCAACCTCGTCGCCCCTTCGCCTACTTTTGGGGGTGTTTGAAGCAACCTCCAATTGCTCTTAGTGGTACTGCTGACGCCAAACACCTGTGTTTTCCTTCATCCACCTGTACTTTGGAGATGATACCACCAGTCTATCCCTCCCTCCACCTGCATCTGGTGGTAGTGAACATGTTTCCACTGTAAAACTTACTATGTCAAGAAGAGCGTCATTTCCAATGTGAAGCATGGAAGAAACAGCTGCTTTATATCGTCCGTAAAATGTGTCCTTGAAGTAATTCGGTAAAAACCTGTAACCCTCCATCAAGATCCCGGCGTTGTCATGAATGGTTTTCCAGCACGGTAACACCCCGGGGTAGTATCATCCAGGCCAACTAGCAAATAATTCAAGAAGCCCTAAATCAACTGTTTGATGGCTTATAACGATCCCCAGACCTCAGTCCAATGTCAAATTTGTCACATGAACTGAACAAAGCAACCCATAAATAAATAATGTGAAATATAAAAGCACCAGCAATATTGTTCATGTTAGAATGGTCGAATATTCCTCCTCAGAAGTTTGAAAACCTTAAACAACTACAGAGAGTGTCTTCTTCATATTATCTAAGTCAAAAGAAGCCTTTCAAGTACCTATTTCTAAGTTGTCTTATATGCTGTTGATGTACAATACGGATAGCCATTTAGAGGAAGTATACCGAAGGAGCATCAATTTTTTTTGTTTTGCCAAATAAACAATTAGTTACACATCACCAAAATATATATTTTCATTTGAAGGCTTCTTTTATGCTCTACTTCGTCTTAACGTCAAGCCTTTATCAGGGGAAAAAATATTAACAAACTGTTTATAGTTTTATAAATAGATAAATCTGTCCAAATTATTCTTCATTAGTCTCACAGTGAAAGAATATCCCAAAAATGTCTGTATTATGGTTTCAGGGGATTCTTATCGGTGCCTTCAGAGGCTGCTAGAGTGACTAAGATCTTCTTTAACTTTCTACTTCGTTGTATTATATCAGAGCCCCTAGCTTAACCTATCATCAGAGCCTTTAAAAGCTATCACCTCCAAGTGTACCTCTCAGAGTGTGATACAATGGTTTCTGGAAACAGACGAGTTCGTTTCAAAATTTACCCTTTGGCGCGCCATCTGGCGGCGTTCTGAAGTTATAGCAGCTGTTAGACCCATTTCCATGCGTATCCTTCGGCGTAGCTTGCTCGTTATGGCCATTAAGGAGCTGTGACGGTGGCCAAGGTCCTGCAGGGCTTCATCTTCGTCCCAGGGAACCTACTGCCGCGGCTGTTGAGGTCATCCCCCGCGATGATGACGCCATTACTAATAATTAACGAGTCCACCAAGCACACCAGTGGCCAGATAGCCCTTACCCCTCAACCACATTCACCCTTTCTTTCCCCACCCTTTCCTCCTTCCTCCTGCCTTCTCCCTATCCCCTACTCCCCATCTCCCACAACGCCATAATTAAATAATCCCTATTGTAATTATGCACTGGAACATCCCACCACATACAGAAGGAAAAACTATTAAGTTCTACGTAAATCTTCTTTTAAGTGAGATGTTTTTGTTTAGATAATTAGATTATATATTACAGTATAGTAACCGGTAGCTCGTTGTCTGATCACGGGTACTAGTAATGGATGCTAACGGTACATTCTATGCTAGGTTACCTGGAGGTTACCTGGAGGTTATTCCGGGGATCAACGCCCCCTCGGCCCGGTCCATGACCAGGCCTCGCGATGGATCAGGGCCTGATCAACTAGGCTGTTACTTCTGGCAGCACGCAGTCCAACGTACGAGCCACAGCCTGGCTGATCCGGCACTGACTTTAGGTATCTGTCCAGCTCTCTCTTGAAGGCAGCCAGGGGATTATTGGCAATTCCCCTAATGCTTGATGGGAGGCTGTTGAACAGTCTTGGGCCCTGGACACTTATGGTGTTTTCCCTTAGTGTACCAATAGCGCCCCTACTTTTATTGGGGACATTTTGCATCGCCTGCCCAGTCTTTTACTTTCGCAGGGAGTGATTTCTGAGTGCAGATTTGGGACCATTCCTTCCAAGATTTTCCAAGTGTAGATTAGGTAAAAACAAAGTTACCGTAGGTTTGTAAAATATACAAGATCTTATGAATCCTTCAGCCATATAAGTGAAGCTGGACGTATGCAAAATATGTGGCCTACGCAATTGATTTACTCATCTCTTATTTGTCTTCTTTAAATGAGTGCGAGCAATGGATGACTTGATGAGTTATTCGACAAAAAGTCACTTGTACGATGATGAGAGTTTATTGGTCAGGGATGAAGCTTTAACGCTGATCTTTGTCACATGATGATCCGTTCCATGGTGCCTGCACTAGGGCGGAGACGCTGCCTGTGTATTAGTCAACAACAATATTTTGGGCAACAGCAACACATCCTTGACAGTGCTGGGCTCAGTGATCTTTGTTAAATAAAAATGTTTTGTGATGATCAAGGTCTTGTATAAAGAGTTCCTCCCTCTACTCTGTTATTATTATTATTATTATTATTATTATTATTATTATTATTATTATTATTATTATTATTATTATTATTATTATTATTATTATTATTATTATTATTAATATTATTATTATTATTATTATTATTATTATTATTATTATAATTATTATTATTATTATTATTATTATTATTATTATTATTATTATTATTATTATTATTATTATTATTATTATTACTTTATTTATTTGAAAGATCACTAAACCTGTAGAGATAAGGATTATTTGTGTGCAGTCATTAAGAATTTGGCAGAAATTCATTGCGTTAATCAGGCTGAAAAAATGTCTTTTAACTTCCATGAAGTCCAGCGTTATATTAGTGTAGCTATCCTGGGAGAGTGTGGATATAGCTGTATCCTTATCCTGACAACCAACTCCAGTTTCATGAGTAATGTTTAAGCCGGAGGCAACAGTGAAGTCTCCTAAGATGGTATCTTCCCGAGAATCATCAATAACAGAGGCAATTTTTCCAACTTAATTAACGTTCATCCATTACTTTCCTTCCCAACCCTCGATGCCTGCTGCGGAGTTGTACCAGTACTACAACCACTACCACCATCCACTGACCACTACCATAAAAACCACGATCACTACCATCACCATTCTACCCACCTCATCTCATTACTAAGATCCTCTGCGACTCACTCTTACCAGCCATTTCCACCCCTTGTAGTCTACCAGCACCACCACCACCCATTATTGCCTCGTATTCTCACCACCACCACTACCACCACCATCACCACCACCACCACCACCGTCACCACATCCACCATCTCCACCACCACAATCATCACCACCACCCGCTGAACCACCACCACATCCACCCTCTCCACCACCACCATCATCACCACCACATCCACCTTCACTACCACCACGACCCCTCACCACCACGGCACACCGCCACCACCCACCACCACCACATCCACCACCAAATCCACAACCACCACTACCCACCACCCAGCACTACTTCCTCCACCAACACCCACCTCCACATTCACCACCACCACCACCCATCACCACCCACCACCACCCACCAACACCCACCACCACTACCCACCACCACCACCATCCACAGCCACATCCACCACCACCATCACCACCACCTTTGTTTGAAGCAACGTAGACCGGGTCGGGCTGGTCACTTTCCCACGTTCCTCCAGCGCACCTGAGCTCAACTGCCAGGTTAATTACGGCAGGTAATCTGGCATCTTGGCGTCGGACGGGGCTACCGGAGGCTACCACTTGCCGGGCGGACAACTGCAATTAGCGGACATCTGCAATCAGCTCCCACTACTGGAGGCGGACAGCAGTATGGGAGGGAGGGAGGGAGAAACTAGGCGGCTGGGGTGACCAATAAGTTGGAGAGGATTTTGTGTAGCTGGAGGAGGGCAGGAAGGTATAAGTAGGAGTGGATAGTGTAAGTGGCGGTGGTCAGTGTAGGTGCCGGTAGCTATTAGGTGGTTAGAGAGGAATTTTGTTTGGGGTCAAAGGAAGTAGGTGGGGATGATCAGTAAAGACGAAGGTAAACATTAGGTTGGTTTTGGTGGATTTGGAGTAGTCAGTGAGTGTAGGTGGGGGTAGACAGTGTAGGTGGTGGAGTAGACAGTGTAGGTGGGAGTGACCAGAATACATGGAGGAGGCCAGAATAGGTGGGACTGGGGTGACAAGAGAAGATGGGAGAGGCAATAGAAGGGGAGAAATTAGTGGTAATGGGGCTGGGCTGTGTAAAGTGAGGGGTGACCACTGCCCCCACCCACTTCAGTGTGGGGAGAGTCAGGAGGTGCGTGAGCTGCAGGTAGCGTTGTGAAGGACCTTTAAGGTCAGTGATGTTAATGAGATGGTCAGCCTCGTTGCCGGCCACTGCATTGCCTTGAAAACATCTGTTAAGTGGAAACAATGGCGCTCACACCATGGAAGTGGGAAGAGCAGAGGCCAGAAAGCATAACTTCAACAAGAAGCTCAAAAAAATATAGTAGAGGACCAAAAGGTATACCCAACGTCAACTATATATGATTCAGGAGATATACGTCGGTCCAACAGGCACGGCACACACATACTCTCAAATGAAATATAAAATATCCTGGAATACATATTAGCAAAATAATAGTTTAGCCACATAAATGAAAATGATATTAAATACTTCATTACAGAAACATGTTTATAGGCGGAATTGTGGAAAAAAAATGTGACTATTATAATATTAAGGAAAGTTTTCGTCCTAATGAAAATGAATCTGACACAAAGTGAGAGTTCTCAGACTTGATGTTCACAGATGACGCAATACTTTTGGGAGACTGAGAAGCTGCGAAAATTGTTGGAGGGTGTTTAGCCGGGGTGTAAATGCTTGAAGTTTTCCTGTGATTTGAATGAGGATCAAGGTGATAGAAGTAAACATCAGAGAAATCAATGATTAGATGTTGGAATAGAAGGAATAAGTACAGAAGAAGTAAATGTATTTAATAATGTGGAAAAAGATGTTTCTGCTGATGGGTCAGTGAGAAAGAGTGTGGATAAGAAATTAACTAATGCTATGCATTCTTTCTCAAAAAAAAAAAAAAAAAAAAATCGAGGGGTGTATGTGCCCTGATGCAACTGCAGGAATCTTCATTCAAGGAAGTGGAGCTTTACTGGATCAAACCTGATTACCTTTCATTCCCCCAGACACCATTATGGTAATAAAATCATTACTATAATTATAGCTCACGGGGGATAACAGCTGGTTACAAGTATCAAGAGAGCAAACTGAATCTCTACAAACAAGTCAGTTTAACACTGTCAATTTCCATAAGAAAACAGTGGTGATGATGCGCATGGCGTGGGAAAGTTGATCACCCCTTAGGTCGTGTGCGTTAATTTTTTGCCGTTGAACTGTTACAGTGAGGACTTAAGTTTATTGTTTGAACTGAGGAAATAAGAATTTGTTTAAATGTTTAAAACTAGGGAGATGAGAATATATCTCAATACCTTGAGCTGTGAAGATGGGAACCTGTCTAAATAGCTAGATCTGAGATGGTAAAAACTTACCTTCCGATTGTTTCCAACTAAGGAGGTGAACACAGGTTTAAATGATTGGAACCAAGATGTCAGAAACATGCCGAAATGGAACTGTGAAGGCGAAACATTTTTAAATTGAATGAATTACAAAGGTAAAAATATGTCTACATGACTTAACGAAAGTGAAAATATGTCTTTTTAGTTTCACGTAGATAGCCATGAACAGTATTTCACAGGTTGCAACTATGTAGGAGAGAACATATATAAATGGCCTGAATTATATAGGTGAGAATATGTAAATGTCCTGAACTATTAAGGCGAGAACATGTCTAAATATCCTGACCTAAGAAGGTTGGAGCATGTCTCGATGGTTGGTTAAGTTAAGACACTCAAGGAAAAAAGGTGACTGGAGGGGAGAAAATAATTTACAAGGGTTGTAATAAATCCAAACGATGTCCTGTCTCCAGTCAGTGTAAAATTTTAACGTGAGGGTTTTGACCTTTATTCTTGTGCTTCTCAGATTTATGCTATGTGCTGATGTTCTGAGCTATTGTGTGGTTTGTTGTATTGCTCCTGTGTGGTATTTTGTGTAGTTCTTGCGTGTAGGTTGTTATTGTGTGGTATTTTGTAAAGTTCTGGCATGTAGGTTGTTATTGTGTGGTATTTTGTATAGTTCTTGCATGTAGGTTGTTATTGTGTGGTATTTTGTGTAGTTCTTGTGTGTAGGTTGTTATTGTATGGCATTTTGTGTAGCTCTTGTGTGTAGGTTGTTATTGTGTGGTATTTTGTGTAGTTCTTGCAAGTAGGTTGTTATTGTGTAGTATTTTGTGTTCTTGTGTGTAGGTTGTTATTATATGGTATTTTGTGAAGTTCTTGCGTGTAGGTTGTTATTGTGTGGTATTTTGTAAAGTTCTTGCATGTAGGTTGTTATTGTGTGGTATTTTGTGTAGCTCTTGTGCGTAGGTTGTTATTGTGTGGTATTTTGTGTTCTTGTGTGTAGGTTGTTATTGTGTGGTATTTTGTGAAGTTCTTGCGTGTAGGTTGTTATTGTGTGGTATTTTGAATAGTTCTTGTGTGTAGGTTGTTATTGTGTGGTATTTTGTATAGTTCTTGTGTGTAGGTTGTTATTGTGTGGTATTTTGTATAGTTCTTGTGTGTAGGTTGTTATTGTGTGGTATTTTGTGTAGTTCTTGTGTGTAGGTTGTTATTGTATGGCATTTTGTGTAGCTCTTGTGTGTAGGTTGTTATTGTGTGGTATTTTGTGTAGTTCTTGCAAGTAGGTTGTTATTGTGTGGTATTTTGTGTTCTTGTGTGTAGGTTGTTATTGTGTGGTATTTTGTGAAGTTCTTGCGTGTAGGTTGTTATTGTGTGGTATTTTGTGTAGTTCTTGCGTGTAGGTTGTTATTGTGTGGTATTTTGTGAAGTTCTTGCGTGTAGGTTGTTATTGTGTGGTATTTTGTGAAGTTCTTGCGTGTAGGTTGTTATTGTGTGGTATTTTGTGTAGTTCTTGCGTGTAGGTTGTTATTATGTAGTATTTTGTGAAGTTCTTGCGTGTAGGTTGTTATTGTGTGGTATTTTGTGAAGTTCTTGCGTGTAGGTTGTTATTGTGTGGTATTTTGTGTAGTTCTTGCGTGTAGGTTGTTATTGTGTGGTATTTTGTGAAGTTCTTGTGTGTAGGTTGTTATTGTGTGGTATTTTGTGTAGCTCATGTGTGGTATTTTTTCTTGTTCTTGTGCGAGACATCGTGTTTGTGTTTATGTTATGCTGTACTGTTCATGTAGGGTGTCTTCTTTTGCTATTGAAATTTATGTTCTGTTGCAGCACTGGAATCCACATATCTGTTCTCTTATCTGCTTCTGCATCGCTTAATTAAAAAAAAAAGATAATTAATGCTAGATGAGGCCTACTTAGAAGTAAATTAGATCTATTGTTCTGACCTGAAGTAATACTAGTTACTAGAGTGTTTTTGCTGAGTGAGAAAAACCTGGTCTTTAAACATTATTATTATTATTATTATTATTATTATTTTTATTATTATTATTATTATTATTATTATTATTATTATTATTATTATTATTATTATTATTGTTATTGTTGTTGTTGTTGTTGTTATTGTTGTTGTTGTTGTTGTTGTTGTTGTTGTTGTTGTTGTTGTTGTTGTTGTTGTTGTTGTTGTTGTTGTTGTTGTTGTTGTTGTTGTTGTTGTTGTTGTTGTTGTTGTTGTTGTTGTTATTGTTGTTGTTGTTGTTGTTGTTGTTGTTGTTGTTGTTGTTGTTATTATTCAAAGGAAAAGTATTTCCCGTTCTTTGGACGGGTTCTTTTGCACGCATTTCATTTCGTTTATTTAGTATTTTAGGTAAGGTTAAGTAAGGTTAAATAAAGTTGGGTTATGCTAAGTATGATATTTTGGTCAGATTTGGTTTGGTTTAGTTAAGATAAGTAAATATAGGTTAGATTAGTTTGAGTTAAGTAGAGTTAGGTTAAGTTACTACTGGTTAACGTAAATTTACTTTGCCTAACCTATTCTAACCTAACCTTTACGTATAACCAACCGACAAGAAAATAACAATAACACGCGGCATATGTCTGGCAGCGTGGGACATAGCGTAGCTGCTTAGAGCGTTGTTATTCCCACGCACGCTGTTTAAGTTGGAGGAACGGATGACAAACCTTTAAATCTATTTAAAAGTGCATTTAAACTGTGAATAAAATAACTGTGAAATGACGTTTTAACGAAGCATGCCTTGCTCTGCCTGTGTGTCAACTTTCGTATCAAACAACCAGCTAAGAAGCCATCACAACAGCCTCGCAGCCAGAGAGTCGAGCATTCAACACAGCAGCCTTCTACACGACACAGAACCAAAAGAAATTTCCTTTGATTTGCGGCCCTGAACACACTATAGTTAGTAATCTCAGAGATTATATGTAGCAATCTCAGATAGTTTATCAACTGATCTCGTAATTAATTACAGAGATATTTTCTCCTCCAGAACACGAGCAGGAGTGATGTAACGTCCGTTTGAGGCAGTAAATTAAGTCATGTTTTTGTTTTGCTTTCGCCAGCTGATTATAAATGGCGTATGCTGATTATAGGTGACGTATACTGATTACATGTGACGTATGGGGGTCGATGTTTTTGTTGTTTTGATCAGTTCTCGGAATTGTAGACGGCTACGTTTTGTTTAAGTTCTATTGAAAATAAAAAAATGACAGGTTGAAAAAAAGCATTTACTGGAACAACGTTTCGCTCTATGGAAAGTTCTTCTAAGTCAATTAAGCAATTTCTTCAGGTAGTTATCAAAATAAGAAGCTCTTCAAACTATCGTCTTTGTTTCTCATGGTTTAGTGAAACATTGACAAGTAATCATTACACTTTAAGAGAAGTTGCAGAAATTGGTGGATGAATTTGGTAGGGTGTGCAAAAGAAGAAAATTAAAAGTGAATACAGGAAAGAGTAAGGTTATGAGGATAACAAAAATATTAGGTGATGAAAGATTGGATATCAGATTGGAGGGAGAGAGTATGGAGGAGGTGAATGTATTCAGATATTTGGGAGTGGACGTGTCAGCGGATGGGTCTATGAAAGATGAGGTGAATCATAGAATTGATGAGGGAAAAAGAGTGAGTGGTGCACTTAGGAGTCTGTGGAGACAAAGAACTTTGTCCTTGGAGGCAAAGAGGGGAATGTATGAGAGTATAGTTTTACCAACGCTCTTATATGGGTGTGAAGCATGGGTGATGAATGTTGCAGCGAGGAGAAGGCTGGAGGCAGTGGAGATGTCATGTCTGAGGGCAATGTGTGGTGTGAATTTAATGCAGAGAATTCGTAGTTTGGAAGTTAGGAGGAGGTGCGGGATTACCAAAACTGTTGTCCAGAGGGCTGAGGAAGGGTTGTTGAGGTGGTTCGGACATGTAGAGAGAATGGAGCGAAACAGAATGACTTCAAGAGTGTATCAGTTTGTAGTGGAAGGAAGGCGGGGTAAGGGTCGGCCTAGGAAAGGTTGGAGGGAGGGGGTAAAGGAGGTTTTGTGTGCGAGGGGCTTGGACTTCCAGCAGGCGTGCGTGAGCGTGTTTGATAGGAGTGAATGGAGATGAATGGTTTATAATACTTGACGTGCTGTTGGAGTGTGAGCAAAGTAACATTTATGAAGGGGTTCAGGGAAACCGGCAGGCCGGACTTGAGTCCTGGAGATGGGAAGTACAGTGCCTGCACTC
>NC_091325.1:5718221-5730721 GCF_038502225.1 Cherax quadricarinatus | reverse complement strand
GAATCTGCTGCTAGGGCACACGATGACGGCTTACTGTGTGCAACATTCGTTTTACGTGGGATTAATTAATGCTCTTGAAGAGCTGTGCATTCGTCCGCATTCCCCTGTAATTACTTCTCTTGATTTGTAATGTTGCTATCTGTAGTTGAAAATGTTGGGGTCAGGATGTCTTCTTACGATCTAATGTTCCTCGTCTCCTGCTCTTTCTCTCTCTCTCTCTCTTTCTCTCTCTCTCTCTCTCTCTCTCTCTCTCTCTCTCTCTCTCTCTCTCTCTCTCTCTCTCTCTCTCTCTCTCTCTCTCTCTCTCTCTCTCTCTCTCTCTCTCATTATTTGCCTACCTACGTACCTACCTGTCTGACTGTCTACCACCCTGCTTACATGCCTGCCTACGAATCATGTATGTCTACTTGCCCATATGCCTATCTGTGTTCTTGTTTGCCTACCTACCTACCTAGCTACCTACCTTCCTTCCTGACTACTTTATTGCCAATCAGCCACTATGCCTTCCTTCCAACTTTCCTGATTGCCTATCTATTAGTCTCTATTACTGTATGTCTTCCTGCTTACTTGCCTACCAGTTAATATTCCCTTCGTCCTGTTTGTCCGATCTTTCGTCTCCGCTGTTGCAACAATTTCCTGTGCTCACACCTCATCCCCAAGCATGATTCACAACTGCATCGGCAGCTGAAATAAACAGGATATCCCAAGCTCCTACTCACGCTCTTGAAACTCGTGATGTAAATAAAAAAGAAACTTATTTAGTGATCTTCAACTCACTAGGAATTTCCTTTTCCTTCGTGAGTCCTCAGTTTGGTGCGAGTGCTGGCGATGATGTTGGACTTCCGCCGCTACGTAATATTCTCACCTACACCTGGACGGCACACGCATGTGTATCATCTTGGCGCTGCAAAAGTACAGACACGTGTAGCAAAGTAGGCATTTTCTGAGACCATCTTTCTCTTTAGGGAGAGCTTTTTCAAGTTATGACTTGACAAAGTTCTCTTTAGAGCGAAACGTTGCCCGGTTAAAGCTTATGCTACTTGTTTTGTTTTCATCCCTGAAGGCTCTACGCCTAACAAACGTGGCTTCAACAGAAAATAAGATGACACACTTTTATGAGGGTATCGTTCGCTCGTCAAGAGCCTTAACATTGGAAATAAATGGTATAAAATACCGACACAATGGAAATATAAACACATATGCAGTATAATGTGATCCTTTATTGACTACGTTTCGCCCACACAGTGGGCTTTTTCAAGTCACAAACAGTTTTGTGACTTAAAAAAGCCCACTGTGTGGGCGAAACGTAGTCAATAAAGGATCACATTATACTGCATATGTGTTTATATTTCCACCCAAGACTCTATAACCCCAACCGGTAGATCATCAGATGCAGCATTCTCCACCTGACCTCAACATTCTGAACATGACTATAAATACTCCCGTACCTTCCACCCCAGGTAGATCTGTGTGTGACTTGAAAAAGCCCACTGTGTGGGTGAAACGTTGTCAATAAAGGATCACATTATACTGCATATGTGTTTATATTTCCAGCCTTAACATTTATCGGACTGACAGAGCTCTTGCCGTCCGAAACATAATATATTTTTTTTATATATGGTTGAGCAAACCGACAAGTTTATAAAATTCTTAGCGTTGTACGCGTGTCTATTTTATATATTTGACTGGTATTATAAACCCTGTGTTACAACTAGACACCAACACCAACTCTCGCTACCACGTCGAGGAGTGACCTGACCTTCAGAGCTAACATCACTCGCAAAGGTGACCTAGCTATTCTATCGAGCGATTTGGTAAGATTTTTAACTGACCTAATTTTTATAACTAATTGCATCAGCTTAAAATTTTTAACTGATGTAATAAGATTTCCATCTACAGTTCACTTGTGTTTATAATCCTCATATATTTACACGTTTTGCAATAATCACCTTCGTGTTTTATCAACAGAAAATATAACCTGTTGTTTCCAGGTAGAGTAGCCACACGTTGACGACCTGTAAAACGCAAGGTAAGCAGACATATTGTGTTGTTTTATAAATAAATGTTAGAAAGCATTTGTCAGCTATTGTGAAATTATTGTCTGAAAACATTTGCAAGTGAGTGACAACAGTGACATTGCTCGTTGCTGACCATCATTAAGTACTTCCGTTCGTGAACTGGACTATATTTGTTGTCTTCTACAAACCTCCGTCTCCTCTACTGCGGCCATTCTCATCACTTCAGTCATGAGTTAGACTACGTTTGCTCACCTGATTAAAATCTAAGCATTCTGCTCGCTTAAATGACAAATCGAATGTTGACATTGCACCCACTGGCCTTGTTTTTTTTTTTTTTTTTTTTTTTTTTTTTTTTTTTTTTTTTTTTTTTGTTTTTTTTTTTTTTTTTTTTTTTTTTTTTTTTTTTTTTTTTTTTTTTGTTTTTTTTTGTTTTACTACACCAGGTTTCGCGGCTTCGTCCAAAGATCTGATTGGTTTTTCATATACACACATTACACCCAGAGACACCCACCTTCTAGCACACATTTAAAATCCATCTACACCCAGTGTCAGTCTGTACTCAAGACGATATGTCAGGAACTTCATCCTGCCACTCCCTGATGCCTTAGAGACTTAAAGATTTCTTCTGCTTAGCTTTTTCTTTCCTCTCTGTATAAGGAGGCAGACCGGTTGGCCTCGGCAAACATTTGGAAACAACGCTGCGGAAGGAGCAACATGGGGTGGAATGTTAATGTTGTTATTGCATTAGTCATGGAAATAACTCGTGCAACTGGCAGGGTAATGCAAGCACACACATCAGTGTAAGACTTTAATAACGTATTGCTAAAGAGTGAGCTTTCTCATATCTTGAGAAAACTCATCTTTGATCGAAGAGTTTCCTGTAAAGGCTTACTCTGCTGTGTCATTGTATTATACAATTTGTCGACATTTTACCGTCCAACTGCTTGAAATGAATATTTATCGTAAAGACTCAATTTATTTTATTTAACAAAAACTGGATACATCAGCCGTGTGCTGTTACTCTATTAAATGTTAGCTACAAAAGCTTAGTGTGTATCCTTGCCATATTCCATCACCCAGGATGGGGCTCATACAAGGTGTTGAAATCTGTCAGCTTGAGATGGGAGAGTTCAGTAGGACAGTGGTGCTGTTGTCTCGTGGTGGGGTGCGGCAAGAATCAGCCGCTAGCGGGCGCTGCTGTAAGCAGTTTTTACTGGCACACGCGGCTGTACCAGTAGCTGGTCTGTTGAGGGCCGCGGTAGACCACTAGCTGGCTTATCAGTCGGACTCATTGGACTAGGTTAGGCATATTCATTTTTATAGTATGATTCTTTCTCGCCTTCATTGGTTGCATATATTTTGTTAAACTATGTCATGATCTCGTTATTATCCATCTACTTATTATTCACCTACTTATTATCAATTGTTTCCATATCTCGGAATGTATTCTCCCAATAGGAATGACGTCCTCGCACAATTTTACCATGTTAGTAGGTATTGCATATTGGCTAGGAGTGGGCGAATATTTCATGTTTAGTAGGTGAAGGGAGAGAGAAGGGAGTGAATGAACGAGAGATTTAAGAATGGAGAAAGGTTGGAGAAAAGAAGGCCGACCTACCCAGAGGTTGCCTAGGTAACCATTGACCTTGCTGCTTGTGTCCTGGCTGTCAGATACGCAGTATGCACCCCTAGTGCTGCCTGCTAAGGAAGCACAGATTATGCGAGGTGTAGGAAGATCGATTTACTCTACAGACCAAACACTAAATTAACCTTACACTCTTAGATATAACACTTTCAACTCTCCATTTCAGTCCTTCATTAATAACTGTCAATTAATGTTCTAAACTTAGACGTATAGTTTTTCTTTGTATTTATTGATGTGGTAAGGGGAAAACAATGCTATCCGTGCTAAAGTCCTCTACTGGTTTGGAAAGAATCGAGGGAGCAGTCCAGGAAAGTGAAATTAGAGAGAGAGAGAGAGAGAGAGAGAGAGAGAGAGAGAGAGAGAGAGAGAGAGAGAGAGAGAGAGAGAGAGAGAGAGAGAGAGAGAGAGAGAGAGAGAGAGAGAGAGAGAGAGAGAGAGAGAGAGAGAGATTTAGCTAGTGTAGGTAACAGCTCTTAGGAACCCCAAACTTTGCAAAAATTAAGAAAAGCAGACAGAGACTGACGCACACAGATACACGATAACTGACACAAACACTAAGACTAATAGAAAAAGAGACACAGAGAAATACACAATATACAAACAAAGACACGCAAACAGAGAAGAAACCATAGACAGACAACGATGCAGACAGAAACATGACAAAAACGACAAGAAGCACACAAAAGCGACAAAGACACAAAAAGCTTCCCTTTATGGTTAGAACCCACTTGCCCTCTGGACAGGTCCCTGAGCTAACACACACAAAAAGGAATCTGCAATAAATGCCACTCTGCAATTCTTTTTCTCTTGATCGCATTTCCATTAATTTAGAACCAGTTTCTGCTCTGATAATCTCTGGCATGGACGGCACTACACAACGCTAATGGTCAATGAAATTATTTTTTTTTCCTTTCAGGTGTCTTAGCGAGTGTAATTACAGCGGAAAATCTGGAGTGTTTTTGTTTTTTTTAGAGTGGATGGTTGCTTGAGGGATGGGGACGAGGGAGGGGGGCTTTAGACATCTGATTCACAATTTCGTAGCGGATGAATGTGAGTGGTCGGATTCTTTAACCAATCACCAATCAGCTCTTCTCACCTATCCTCCCTGATCTATCTTCTGTTCTGATTGGCTAAACTATGTCAAGCAGCAGGTTAGTTAGTATTCTCTATCATTCTTGTTTACTATTTAATTGGTGAGAATCATGACCCGAAGGCCGCAATGCCATTGGTCAGAATACAGCACCTCGGCATCCAATAGGAGTTGGGTATTCCTGCCTCGTCGTCTCTTAATTGGTTAATTGGTTGCTGGAGGCGCTGTTGCAGCCTTGATAAATCCGTACCTTTCACGGATGTCAACAGTCATCCTCAGGCCCTTCCTGCAGCCTGACTGGTCATTGGGCCTCCATGAACACAGCTGCAACCACTGCAACCACTACATGATTTTGTAGAATTAATAATGCCCTTACCAACTCCTTCCCAATTCTTCCTACATATTCCTCCGACACCTTCATTCAACCCCTTCCCACTTCTCCTTGCAACCTCCTCTCACTTCTTCATTTCAACTCCCTGTCACGCATCTTTCTCTCAGCTCCCTTTATCTCCATTCTGCTTGATCCAACTACTTGTTCAACTTCTTCCCATTCTTCCTAATCTCTCACTCTCCGCTTCTCAACCAAATTCTAATAGTTGAGATTAAAGTTACGACATCAAAGCTCATTCAGTGATTCATTTTCCTCAATAATAGTCATTATTTTATATCAGCAGTCACCAGTAGCATCAATATTCATCGGATGAGAGTATTATAAGCAGCGATACTTATCCCAGGGCGCTACTGTGTGGTGAATCTTTGTCTTTTGAATAGAGAGAGAGAGAGAGAGAGAGAGAGAGAGAGAGAGAGAGAGAGAGAGAGAGAGAGAGAGAGAGAGAGAGAGAGAGAGAGAGAGAGAGAGAGAGAGAGATAGAGAGAGAGAGAGTTTCATCAGCGATGGACGAGAGGAGAAGGGAGAGTAATGGAGCTTCTTGGAGCCTTCTTACAAGGGAATGTCTCACACATCCCTCTACCTCTTGTGTACTATATTTCTCAGATTTCGGGAAGAGGGAAAAGGGAATTATATTATCTCCAGGATACGCTGATTTATACTACGCTGGGTGAAGACTAGAGTGAGCGAAAGGGATAAATCGAAAAGCTGAATGGGGGTCATTTGAATGTTATTCTAGAGCATATAGCAGAGGCTTGTGATTACAGAAGAATGGGTGCTGGAGAAAATAGGAATGTTTGATGGAATGATGAGGAGAAAAGGGTGCAAAGTAAAAATTTTACGAAGTATTCAGAGTTTATGGAGAAGATACAGAGATTACAAGAGTGATGTCGGGAGTACAGAAAACAAAAACAGCTAACAAAATGGGCGAGTCTTTGTCAGGCAAAGGAGAGTGAAATACGGATACTATTTAAAGATAAAGTTTTGTAGTTGTTGACATATTTATTTACCGTGAGTATGAAAGAAGGAAAAACATGTGAGGTCTGGCAATGTTCATTTGTATAAGAGAGACGGGGACTAGAGAGAGAGAGAGAGAGAGAGAGAGAGAGAGAGAGAGAGAGAGAGGGAGAATGCAAGATTTGTAGGTGAAGCTTGTTCAGTACGCCAGGTAAACTGTGTAGCAGAACTGTTATTAAAAACAACTGGAGGATCGACAGAAAATAAGAATGCAAAGAAACAAGACTTAGAAATGAGAGGTGATGTACTGACCTAGTGTTTGTTTTGAGGTATATGAATGAGCAGTATTAAAGTAAGAGAAATAAAAACGTTGTTTGTTTCATTTAAGGAGTTGTAAAATCCATATAAAAGTAATGTGGATGGTGTTGTATATGTGTTGTATTTGCTAAAAGCAAATACAAAATGCATTAAAGAAAGCATTCAGTGATATCTGAGTGTTTGAACTTTGCCAAAACCTTATATTTGCGTATGTATATATCATAGGTTGATGAAATAACCCAGCATGTCCCCGGGTTCAAGTGTTTCCGGGAATGAAGAGAACTTACAAATAAAAGTGCCACTGCATAATTATACGTGAATATCTTAGTATAGTGAGCCAAGACAGCCAGTATTTTAATATTTCTGGATTAAAGTGTGGGTTTGGATTGTGGGGTAAATTCATATTATAATGTAGGTTCAAGTTCTGTACCCAACGAAGAAATGTTTATATAAATTTACTCACAATTCTTAATCTCCACCAACCTTCAGTTTCATAAAATTATCTAATTCTATGTTTAGAACTCTATAATGAAAATTGCTACATATTCTATTACTACCAAGAAGAAAGTCGTGAATATTGACCAAAGAATATCGGAGGAGGTATTTAAACCACATTTTTATGATAAGCACCTCAGAATAGAGTATTAATTCATATTCATATATGAGATTACAGTGACAGTGGTTGTGATAATTCAGCAGCTGCAAGACGATTTACTGGCGGTTAACGTCGGGCTGTCAAAATTATGCACCGCCGCTGACGAGACAGATTCTGCTCAGCGATCACATGACAGGAGAATCTCTCATCTGTTGTCCCTCTCTCTGTATCTGTCTTTCTTTTTCTCTCTCACACTCAATCCCTCTTCCAAGTTTTTCTCCCTTATCAACAGATTTACTCATTCTTAAACACTGGTACTACACGTCTAATTTCCCGTTCTTCTACACACCACATTTTCCTAACTACTCCTTTCCCAACCCCCTCTTACATCTTCCATTCCATTCCCTACCTCTCTTATCTTACCTCTCTTCCTTCCTTCCTTCCTTCCTTTCATTACTATCCCTTACACCCATCTCTTCTGAAACACTCTTATAATGCCCAGGCACAATCATAGTGTTTGAGGGAGAAGCTATCATAAATCTAATGCTATATTTTATCAGTAAGTATAATAAAGTAAACATATAACACAAAAACGGAATCGCTGCTGCAATAAGCATCTTTTGTCTAGGATTACTAGACATCCTTGATTCCACTGACATACTCAGTTCCTATCAGGCACTAAAAAAAAACCAGTTGAAGATATACCAACCATACCAAATACGACCAGTAATTACTCAGCTCACGATTTCCTCAGCAAAGGAACCTCCACGCCATTAACATGATGCGCGAGACAGTGAGATTCGCGATACCACGAGAAAACTCAAGCACCAAGGACACACTTTTAGTGTTCATACGAAATATACATATTTCTGTGAATAAAACTGGCAGTCTATTAAGTTTTGAGAGAGAAATTCTTTCCTGGGCCTGTCAAGAGGATTTGGAGGTCAAGAAGACAGGAACTTTAGTCCGCCTTGACTGACAAACGAAGAGTAGGATAGATTAAATTGCTAATTCATGACAACAGATAACAGTTTTTTTTTATTTTACAGTAACACTGATAATGGTTCAAGACAATGAAAAGTCGTCTAAAGTTTCCTCTTCAAATTGTTGATTAATTTTGAAATATTTTATTATTACTTTAGATTTTGTTTTATTTACTTCGGTGAGTTTATTTTCGGCATTTGCATTCGATATATAACAAATACCGTTTCCTTAAAACGTTAGCGGACAAGTGTTTTAAATCAAACGAAAGTGTAAAAGAACACCATGATTTTCTTAGTAAAAGACTTATATAGTAAATACTGGAATGTTGAACCGTATTTTCGCATTTTATCCTCCCTTCAACCCACCTTTTCCTAAACCCAAACGTTCCCTTCCATTCCCTATCCTACTCTCTCCACACTTCATCCTTCTCCTATACATCATACCCCCTCCCTACCTATCCAAAACCATCCTTCTACTTTCCTTCCCTCTTTCCCTCCCCTCCTTTCTCACCATAGCAACTAGAGTGATATATACTTGCCCGGACCTGTCGCCGTAAAATTCATCTGCCTGCACTGGAAAGCGTGATATTTTTCTCCTGGATGAAGGAGGACACAAGTCACTTCCAGGAGAGTCAGAATTTGTCACTAGTCTACAAAGTGACTTTGAACCGGAATGTGACTTTCCTTCCTGGATATACGGCGTAACCCCATCCCCCCCACCCCCTCTTCTCTCTTTTGAAGATAGCGTGCTACCACTCTGCTGTCTAAGATTCATTCCCTGATGAGAGAATTAATATACTTTACGTAAAACTCTACATCCATCTGGGACATAAAGCTTGTGGACTGGCTGAGGTTCGACCTTCCGAATCTATAAGAAATATTTATCCCAGCAGGGATAATGGGATATGTTCTGGATTCCCTTGTTTAGTTCTTCTAAAGATTATCATGGTGTTGCAGTCTTTGTCTACGGTACTGGAAGAATTGCCTGGTAGTAGCTGGTGAAGTTCCCTAACGTAGATTCGAATCTTGCCAATGTATTGCAGCAGGCCAATAAGAGGTGCTGACTTGTAGATGTTTTTATGAGCCTGTTCATAATTTCGTCAAGACCAAGGTACTGAATACAAGCTTCCAGGCTGAGGAACTGGTTACCTCACCTTTCATTCCCTTCTGTCTAAACTGCCAGGCTGATGGATTGATTACATCATTTTCTTTTGTCATTATATATTTGTATTGAACTGAAAAAAGCCACTGATTGGCGAAACGTCTTGAAATAAAGATACATGTATCTAAATCTTCATCTTATCGGTACTGTGTACCCGTTATTGTAACGATATTTTTAGTGTGGAGGGAGGAGACATATGAAGGAGGAGGAAGGGGTAAGATCAGAGAGAGGCTTGGTGGAGAAACTCCCTGGTGACAGAACAAGAGTGTTTTGGTGCTAGATGGAAGAGAAGCAGTTGAAGATATCTTGGTTAGGAAGCTTTTCGTGGCCTGCCTAGAAGAGTTTTTTTTTTTTTTTTTTTAGCTGACAACTAAATCTAGTTGCTGCTGCATATGTGTACCAATGTTACAGATATCAGGGTTACTTTTACCCTCACTGATCGTGACACTCTTATGAAAAAAAAAAAAACTTTTTGTGTCAGCGGAACTGAAGTATCCAAAGATATAAATAAACACTTTTTTTTAATTAATGGCTAATTTTAGCTGCATTATATTGACCCCTGACCTCAAAAGTCCGATGGCGTAAGAATTTTCACATTTCTGAAAATGTTTTTTGAAAACGATTTCTTTGAAGTTAAATGTAAGTCCCCTCGCTCTGGCTGCACATGTGGCGAGGGTTAAAATGATATAAAATAACTAAAAATATCAAGTCACATGTAAAATGACCACTGACCCCCAAACATTTCTCAGTGCTTATATAATGTTTAATGGTGGCAGTTAAGATAGTGAAAGTTGCGGATGCGAAAGAAGCTGTTCATCGTGTCTACTTTTTAACATTAAGTGGTATTACTCACAGCTATTGTTGCTAGTAATTTATTATATATATTCAGCACTTGATTGTATTGTGTGTGCTTGTGTGTGTGTGTGTGTGTGTGTGTGTGTATCGAATCATACATTCACACACACACACACACACACACACACACACACACACACAGCTTCTTTGGAAGTTGAAGACTCAGATGAGTCAGAGGGATGTTAGGAAGTATTTCTTTAGTCACAGAGTTGTCAGGAAGTGGAATAGTCTGGAAAGTGACGTAGTGGTTTGATCAAGCTCATGGAACACGGAGAGAGAGGACGTGGTAGCGATCAGTGAAGAGGCGGGGCCAACAGCCATGACTCGACCCCTGCAACCACAGATAGGTGAGTACAAACAGGTGAGTACACACACACATACATTCGCACACAGACACACACAGACGTACAAACACATACACATACATACACACAAACACACACACACACACACACACACACACTCTCTCACTCATATATGTTCGTGCATATGAAGACGCAATTTCTTGTAACATGCAACCACAATATGTAAATCCGGATAGGGAACAGACATCTGCTATTCCATCACTGCCTTAGGGGCGGTAGGGGTCAGTAGGGACCATGGAATGGTGTTAAGGGTCACGGCCAACCCCCCCTCCCCCACTTCTGCCACCACACGACGTGACTGCCCCACCACGAGCGTCCCTCTCCCTCACCCCCCTCTCTCCCCCTCACCCCCCTTCACCCCTTCACTCCATTCATCCCCTTCACCCCCTTCACCCCCTTCACCCCCTTCACCCCCTTCACCCCTTCACCCTAAACAGAAGTAGGTGAAGTAGGTTTTATACACAGTTTTAAGAACAGTTATGACAGGGCCTACAAGTCTAGTAGTAAATCAGACTAGTGTCAAGAGGAGTAGCCAGGAACCAATAACTCAGTTAAAGGAGAAGTATTCATCTCAGATCCTGTACAATTTCCTTTGCTCATGGAAGAGCTAATGAAATTGTACAGGAAAGAAAAGAAATCCCACCATGTATTTCATAAATTATTACCGTAAACGATTTTTTTTCGTAAGTGTGACCAGTGATGTGAGGAGAATTTTCCTCGTAGAGCATTGTCACTGGAAGGGTCCCTGCCATCATGATGACCTTAATGTATATAAATGACTTGCCAGTATATTTTTATGCTTCTTTGGTTGCCAAAATCACTGCATTGCATAACCCACGGAGGTTTAGCTCTTTATTAAACATAATTCAGATTTAATTTTATTGCTTTCTCTCTAGTCACGGTTTTAATGTTGATTAGGTGTCGTCTGGGACGGATGATGCGGTGCTGCACTTTGTCAAAATCGGTATTAGATAAGAGGATGAAAAAGAGTTGGGAGTGAGAACCCTGCCATGAGGAAGAATTTTTTCCAGTGGAGGCATTGGATTTCATTGCTTCGTAATTACTATTGGTTTCGGGTTTCGGTAAATTAAAGCTTCACCTTTCCACTCTGCTGACTATGAGGTGTTACACTGATGTCATTTGTTAAACATATTCATAACATTTGTGTATTCGGGAACATTCTCATGTTGAGCCCGGCAGTTGTGAGAGACATGATCATGCTATGATGACCCAGCAGTTGTCAGAGAGACGATCATTTTATGATGACCCAGCAGTTGTGAGAGACACGATCATTTTATGATGATCCAGCAGTTGTGAGAGACACGATCATTTTATGATGATCCAGCAGTTGTGAGAGACACGATCATTTTATGATGATCCAGCAGTTGTGAGAGACACGATCATTTTATGATGATCCAGCAGTTGTGAGAGACACGATCATTTTATGATGACCCAGCAGTTGTGAGAGACACGATCATTTTATGATGATCCAGCAGTTGTGAGAGACTTGATCATGTTATTATGATCCAGCAGATGTGAGAGACTTGATCATGTTATTATGACCCAGCAGTTGTGAGAGACACGATCATTTTATGATGATCCAGCAGTTGTGAGAGACTTGATCATGTTATTATGACCCAGCAGTTGTGGGAGATATGATCATGTTATTTTATGATGACCCAGCAGTTGCGAGAGACAAGATGATTCTCTTCTCCATGAAAGTTATTATAGTGATAAAATGTAGTATTTACTTGTGCGTTATGAAGTTACTCTTTAACGCTTTACGTTATGTTGTGTTGCTAGGTAACTCTTGAAGATTTTGGTATGTCATTCGCATTTACCAGAAACTGTACAGGTCCTATTTGTTACCCTTTTTGACACCTTAGACGATCACTCTGTCTTCCTCCCTTAAGGTACTCTTAGAGTGTCTGTAGCGAATTCCCTGTTCTTCCTGCTCAAGTTTTTTGTCTCACTCTCTTGTGAGGTACAGTATCAAAGGCCTTCGTACAGTCCAAGAATATGCAGCCCAGTTATCTCCCACCTATCTCACTTATGTTACTTTGCTATGGAACTCCAGCAGGCTTGTGAGAGAAAATTTATCATGGCTAAAACCCGTGCTGGTTA
>NC_091325.1:5695721-5713221 GCF_038502225.1 Cherax quadricarinatus | reverse complement strand
CCTAGTTTTTTTTCAAGTCAGTGAAAAAAATCATGATAATCAAATGAAACGTTATCATGTATAAAGTTTCTCTACTATATTAATTTCCTTTTATACCCACTTCACAGTATTCACATACCATTACATTGGCACAATGAAAAGATATATAATTCAAGGTAATTAGCACTGACAAATATATAAGACAACGAACAGAAACTTTTTACTTAGATATTTCACTCACCAGGAGCTTCCTCATTCATCAGGCAGCTCCTGATGAGAGATACGTCTCATAAGTGAAAGTTCCCCATACGTTGCATCTACCTCACGAAATCGTAATAACATGATTACAAAGAAACCCCAGAACGGCATGAATCATATTGGAGTCAGCTGGCTGAGTGGTTAGAGCGCTGGCCTGTGAGTTTTAGGCCATGGGTTCGATTCCCACCCGTTCCCAAATTTGTTGCAAGTGTCTCATTATTATGCTACAATGAAAATTGTCAGGCTTTTGAAGGGCTTTCCTAGCATGGAACAGTAGGGCGACTTTAGTGTTTCTGAGTTTCTATGTTCTTATTCACGTGTTATTAGAAGAATTTATAATAATTTTTATTTCCTATTTATACGCAGGGTTTATATATCATCCACAAATATGTTCATATAGTTATTTATTCCTTCCGGAATATCATTTATTTGAAAAAAACATAATTGGGCAAGTATTGATTTCTGTGGGACATCGCTAGTGAGATTTTTTCCACAAGTACATTTTTACATTAATGTCTACTCGCATTTTCCTATCAAGCAGAAAATCTCTCTCTCTCGTGTGTGTGTGTGTGTGTGTGTGTGTGTGTGTGTGTGTGTGTGTGTGTGTGTGTGTGTGTGTATTTGTGTGTGTGATGTATGAGTGTGTATAGTGTTCATAAGCGTTTTTGTGTATATGCTTTCTGTGTATATCCTTTTTGTGCATATGTTTCTTTGCGTACATGCTTGCGTATACAAATAAGCTTGTCTCTAGGACTCACCCTTTGCATATACGCTTGAGCGTGTAACTATATCTTCCAAACTGACTTCAAAACACTTAGCAAAAAGAAAAAAATCCAGTCAGTACCCCTGTACCTTACCACCATCCCGCACATTTACACATCACTTTCCTATCAGCATTTACACTCGTCAGTTGACACCACAGATAAATACACACCCAGTTTTTTTTTCTTTTTTTTTTACGACTACTCCACAAAATGCAAAATTCGAAAAAGGCACGAGTCTATTGACAATGCTGTTTGCCCCTTTGATCATTGAACTTAGCATAAATCACTTCAGGTATAGGAGAGTGCCGATACTATTGCAGCTAACGAGTAGTGTGGGAGTGTGAAGAGGACGAGGTAAAAGAGAAAGAGTCGGAATTAGTAGCAAGGAGAGTGAAGAGGAAGAGAGAAAATTTAAGAAAGATAACGAAATAAAATGAAAGATTCGGGCAAGGAGAGAGAGAGAGAGAGAGAGAGAGAGAGAGAGAGAGAGAGAGAAAGAGAGAGAGAGAGAGAGAGAGAGAGAGAGAGAGAGAGAGAGAGAGAGAGAGAATGGTGTTATAAGTTTTGACTAAGCCGTATATGTCTTTTTTCTTTTTTTTTTTTTTCTTTTTTTTTTTTTTTTGCATCTCCATATTCGCGTCATTGACCGTCCTCGCTGGTGGCCGAGGGTGTTTGTTAGTGGTGGCGACGAAGGTGTTGAAGCCGTGAACGATCCTTCAAGACGACAATTGATGGCGACAGCTTTACGTCCATCTTAAGTAAGAGACACGACTTGGTCTCCGCTGGTGGGTGTGGCCCCGTGAGTTTGCCTGGCACTCCTACTGCCCCCGCTGATGGACCTGTGTGGCCCCGTTCCCCGGCCTGGCCCCTCGCTCTGCCCCGCTGATGTCACATGTCTCAAATTACACAACAAATTGACCAGAAGAATCTTGCGTGCTTGCTGCACGACAATATAATTTTGTCCGCTTATTTTAACATTTCAGTTGACACGGGCAAGGTTTCTTAGTGCTAACATGGGAAAGGTCAAGTGAGATGTAAGATGCACCACAGATGAATGCTTGTGATTCTTGAGCTAAAGAAGTTCAATCTGGTATCTAAAATATATTAAAATACACCATCAGAAGAATAATAATGTTTAAAGGAGTAATTATACTTAAAATGCTTTAATTCATATATAAATTAGTATCAAATCATCATTATCATCAGTGTTTTTATTATCATCACTGCTAATGATTTGTTGCCTCTGATTAGTTGTACACTTGCCACAGATGTGTCACTAGCGGCAATATTCAGTCTCCACTTCCAACATATTACAACAAATCTCTGATAGATACTTCATTATAATTCAGCATTTAATTATAATAACATAGACACAAATCGTAATTTTAATTATTTCCTTTATTTTATCAAACATGAAGAAAATATGGCATTGAAAAATTACCATTTATAAAAGGCATGATGAAAAAATACTGTACCAATACTGACATGGATGTCAAACAAGCTGACAAACTGAAATAAAAAAAAAAGAGTAATTTAGCTGATGGGCCACAGCTAAGGTGTCCATTTACTGAATGAACATGAATACCGAAAAACATGAATACGATGATGGCCAAGATTTTCACATGTATCAGGAATCTTTTCTTTGTAGATAAAAAAAAGGAAACGTTGACTATTGAAGAGTGAATAGCGAAGGTAAATATGAATAAAATATAAAATGAAAGAAAGGCATGCATTACTGGAAGCATAGAGAAGGCGCTCAAACTATCCTGCTATTTAGGAACTCAGAACAATAGATTTAGGTTAGATTAAATTAGACTGAGAAAGGGAATGACGAATTGATAGCAGAATTGTAGGTGTCGTGTAACTGCAACAAATTCTTCATAAGTAGAATAGAGAGACTGTCTGTAGAGCACGTTTCGTACAGACCGATACTTATTTAACGCACCTGCCGTATCCCACCACGGTAGAGTGACCCGATAAAGAAGAACTGCCTTTACCTTCACTCTATCACTCTCTTGCCAGAGACATGCTGACACTACAGCTCGGATGTCCTTCTAGACGTCAACATTCCCCTACCTCCTTCACAGTGCAGACACTCTAATTCCCACCTACGGGACTCAAGTCCAACTAACCGGTTTCTCTGAATCCCTACATAAATACTACCCTGCTCACACTCTAACAACACTTCAGATTAAAGACCTGCTCTGTAAACTGAACAGGCGCACTGTACGTTTTCCAACCTTCACCTGATAGATATTCTCACTTGTAGATGCACCAACTATCTCGTCTTGTGTATCTGCGTGTGTCACATTTCTTTAGTGGCTACTTGAAGGGCATCATGAGGTTAATTCTATCACGGTGAATGCACTATTAGCCCCTATCAGCACATTCATCTATCTCTCTGGAGGCAGTTTTCTTTATAACTTTCACTTGAGGCCGTTTTATACACAGTTATTTATTCATCAAGGCTCCATACATTCGCAGACCTGTCGCCGTTTGAACCATTTTTTTTCCTCACCTTGCTCCGTTGCCTTTACCATTATAAATGTTGATAACACCATTGAACCACCATCACCACTGTCGCTATCAAAATCACCACCACCACTACCACCACATTTTTTCATCACCACCCACCAGCACCAATAGAGCCACTGCCACCATCACCACTGCCACTATCAAAATCATCGCCACCATCCACAACAGCAATCACAGTTGCCACCACCAGCACCACTAAAACCACTACCACCATTACCATTGTCACTATCCAAATCACTACCACTACCACTACCACCACAATCACAATTGTCATCACCACCACCACCATCACCGCTAGAACCACTTCGACCATTATCGTTCTCTTCCCCATCATTATTACCAGCACCAATTACTCGATAACCACTATCACTATTACAACACTACCACAACTATCAATACCATCATCATTACTACGCTACCACCACCATTATCACAATCGTCATCTCCACTACTAGCATCACTCTCACCATCACTTGGACTAACATCATCACTACCACCAATCACCACTTCCATCTTCAACACCAGAAGGTACCAGGCCTGGTGGGCCCTACAGACTAGGAGCATGTTATACAACGTTAGGCAGTATTTGGGTGTTTGGCTCACCTCCCTCATCAGGAATCATCACTTTGAGAGGAATCTCTGTCAACTGAGGATCGGGCACAAACATCTCACCCATAGCCAGGAGTAGAGGCTCCTGCTCCTCTCTGTGTAGCTTGTGGCGTCCCGTTGACTGTGGAACACATTTTAAATAGTTTTCCCTCGGCTTAGGCCTTTCCGCTTTCATTATGTTTTATAATTACTGGGGTGCCTGTATGGATCTCGGGGAAATTTTAGAAAATTAATTTTTATGCTAATAATTTAATGACATTTTTAATTGGTCTTGATACTATTCATTTGTGATGAGTGTTTCAGTCATGCTCTTAGGTTTTATTATTTGTTAATTATATCTTATTTTTTATTCTCCAATGTATTATTACCATTTTTTATTGGTACGAGTGACTTACACGGTCAAAGTGTTCTGTAAATATCACAACCACTACCTTTAACAACAACAACAGTAATACTAACAAATACCATCACCACCACAGCCTCACCAACATCAACAGTCACCACCTCCACCAAAATCACCAGAACTACCACTAATACTATCACCTCCACCACTATTGCCACCAAATATCATAACTATTGCCATTATTTCCACTACTAGTACCACCACCGCCACCACCACTACCACCAGCAGCAGCTACACTAGGGGGTGGATGGCGGCCACTCCTTGCTGTGGCCCAGTAATGTTGAGGAAGACGGACGGTGTCAGGGGCAATTGTGTGAGTGTGTCAGACAGCACGTGCCTCGCAAACCACCGCCCACCCACGCCCACCACCGCCCATCACCGCACACCCCCGCCCATAACCCTCTCTGTGCAGATTAAAAAAGGTGGGCCATTTAAAGCTTGTTCTGCATCATTTGTCTTATCATCAGTTTGTCGGCAGTATGCCTTTTATGTCCTGAGTTGCATGTTAAAATCATTACGATAATTTATCTGAAGAAAAGGTTAAATGAGGAAATAAAGTAGGAAGAAAAAGCTTAAATTTTACTCTCTTGAAGAAATGAAGTGGTATTTGATCCCATTCGGAAGAATACGGTAGGTGCTATGTCAACTATGTGCAGTGAGTGGTATTTCAACTTACTAAACAGGGAGCAGTAAGTGGTATTTCAACTTACTAAACAGGGAGCAGTAAGTGGTATTTCAACCGCCTAAGCAAGGATCACTGAAAGGCCTTTTGTTGCATGCGGCGAGTGCATTAACGGATGCACATTGCATCGAAGCTTATCGGCTCTTAGCAATTGTGTATTTTGCTATGCATTCGATGCGTGCAAGACATGGCCACAATCCTGTGGTCGTTTTAGCTAGCAGTAAACAGTGGCCAGAGCCATCTAGTGGAGGTATATCCTAGAATGATCTAGTGAACGTTGTGTGCTGTGTCATTCTGGTGTTGATGGTTTGATTTCCTCGTTTGTGGAATTATTCTGTCCAGCCATACTATCATAAACCTACAGCTGGTTAACACAATTCTGCTACCTAGTTTTCCTTTCGTATGAGTGTGAAATTGCTATTAGTAATCGAAAGGATTCCCTGGTTGATGCTATATTTTCTCTTCACTAATCATCTGGCTTATGTTGACTTTTATTATACACAGTATATATATATATTTATTTACACAATCTGGTGAAGGAATATTTTTAAACCACAAATCCTTATTGAATCTTCCTTCTTTCCTTGTTGATTGCTATTGGTTCTTGCTAACCGTGGATTATACAACAACATTGTACTGCAAGCACGCCACAGAAACTCCATCTGAATTGGAATATGTATAATTTTTACATAATAATTATAGTTAAAATAACAACAGCTTAAAGACACACAGTAAAACGCGTTCCTGAGTAAAAATTATGAGTTAGGCAGAGACTAAACACAGAGAAAATACAATAAACAAGAGAGGGAGAGAAGACATAAGTATATGTAAAATCATAAAAGGTTACGATAAAGTGGACAGTGAATATTTACTGTTGTCGGAGGTACGGAGAATAATGGAAAAGGCAGTATAGGAATAAAAAAAAATATTAGAAAATACCTCTTCATAAATAGTGATTGACAACTGGAAAATTATCAACGAGGAGGAAGTACGAGTTCCTGCCATTGGAAACATTAAAAAACAAGATGAATAAACTACAGCAGACGGCACTACGAACACTAGGTCGCCTCCTGTAACTACAAACAGGTATGTATGTAGAGGGCACCACGAACACTGGGTCAGCTCCTGTAACTACAAACAGGCATGTACGTAAACGGCACCACGAACACTAGGTCACCTCCTGTAACTACAAACATGTATGTACGTAGAAAAATACACACAGACTCAGCTGCAGTAAGATACATAGAACACGATAAATAAAACTACATACAAAAATCTCAGAGCATAAACAGGGCGAACAAAGGCAACTGTGTACCATGTGATGGGCCCTTCCATCTCCCCTACGACAGCCATCTGTCAGTCGGTGGGTGTAGTCAGTCCTTCGTTATCATTTACATATTCATGGGAAGCGCTAATTCCGTATGGGTCATGCAGCGACTGGAGAAAGGAATAAAGTCAAGTTTTATTCAAAGAAGAGGTAATTAACGCAATTCTTTGAATCAAGAGCCCTTTATTAGTAACAAGACACTTTCCCTGAAGTGAGGAACGAAAGTTAAATAGCGCCCTGTGGATGCTAGTAGAAAAGTAATAAGTAGCTATTTAATGAATGCCATAGAAAAATGAGCCATAGAGATGTTACGAAATACTTATATAGAATCAGGATAGAAAAAGAATTCTGTGTTGGTAGAGAAAACAGTGAAAGGAAATATCATGCACCGATTCAAGAGTGAATATAGCAAGCACAAGTGACCAGAAACAACCAAGCTAGAGACAAGAAGCTGAAACTCTCCCCCGCAAACACAAATTAGAGTGCACAAATTGGTGAGTACACAAACACACATACAAACAATAAACAAATTCCTCCGCAGGCGTATCAGTCACTTAAGTTAAAAAGATCTTTTGTGCACTTGTCAAGTCGTTTATGTCCCTCAGCTCGTGTGAGACAGATAAACTCCTCAAGTTATTGCCAGTGTGTGTGCACTCTGCTTCACTACGAGAGTGCATCCTTACAAAGCTATTCTCGCGTGCCCTCCTCACTCCCAATTGAAAGGGAATCGTCATCGTCCACTTCTGAGAGTGTTTTATTAGGTGTATTGGATGTGTGTGTGTGTGTGTGTGTGTGTGTGTGTGTGTGTGTGTGTGTGTGTGTGTGTGTGTGTGTGTGTGTGTGTGTGTGTGTGTGTGTGTCTGTGTCTGTCTGTCTGTCTGTCTGTCTGCCTGTGTTCACAACGAGTTTCACTCACTAAGTTTCACTCGCCGAGTTGTGTCCGAGCGAGAGATTTCGTATATTTAGCTACACAACCAGACCAATGCTTGTGATGTCTCGTATTCTGTATTTACCTATTCATATAATTTTCGTGAAAGTTTTGTTGATAACATAAATACTTTTTCTTCTCCCTCTCTTTCTCTCGCTCTCTCACTCTCTTTCCTCTCTAGGATTTTCATCGGAGATTGAGTACTGTGGATAAGTGGAAATGTCTCAGCCTCTTCTCTCTCGACAGGGAGGAACTCAGACGAACAAGACAAAAAACTTCTTTTACGTAGATTCGCATTAGTCTCTTTTTGTCGTTCCGCGATAATGAGAGAAGAAGCGTTGAAATCTATAAGTCACGCCTTTCTGCACTTGAAAACCCTATTGAGAGAGGGTTTTATTTTTCCCCTCCCCCACAATCCGTCCCTCCCTGCCCCCCACCATTCCCTTACCTTTGCTTTCTCCTCCCCTCCCCAAACAGGGATCCCCAGCCCATTACCCCCTCCACCCCTCCATCCTGTCCAACGAAACACGATTCTGGACCACCCAAATGTGTAGACAAGATATCATTGAACCCGACATGTACCCACCCCAACCCTCACCCACTCCTCCCGAGAACTAAATCCATGCACCCTCTTCCCCAAAGATTACTCCCACTCTTTTCCTATGTGTATGTGTGTGTATATATATATTCCCCTGATATCAGGTCTCACTTAACATTATCTCCAATCCTGATGGATCAAAATCATTTAAGCTCCCATGGCTTCTGAACCACAGCGAAATGAATGACGATATCCTTATTCGCTGGCTGTCTTCAAAAAGGCACTGGCTAGATACTTAAATTCAGTGCCTGGCCAGCCGGGCTGTGGTTCGTACTTTGGATTGTGTGCCGTTAGCAGTCAGCCTGGTTGATCAGGCGCTGATCCACCGGGATGCCGGGTCATGGACCGGGCCGCGGGGACGCTGCCCCCTGAAATACCCTCCAGGTAAGTTCCAGGTTAGGTATATCCTTACTGAAGTTTCCCATCTCAGGATGACATATTTCATTATACCTTGCATGATTTTTGTTATTACAATACAACTATCGTGTAGAATAGTGTAGTCGGTCACTGTGTTTGTTCCTAATTTGTTTAATAAAAGCTAGACCTTTCTGCTCTCATGGTGTCTATTTTCCCCTACTTTAAGACTACCTATAAATGGATGAATTCTACACATGTGAAACATTTGGGTATCTTTCTTTCGTAGACATTTCACCAACCAGTAGCTTTAGGAATACAATAGACTATAGAAGAGGGGGTAATCAGTCCCTCAGCCTAGCAGCAGGCGTTCAGTACCATCGTCGTCTTGAATCTCAAGGACAGGCAGGTTAGGTAAGATTAGGTAAGATTTGTCAGGAAACAGAGCAATTGTCTCCTGACGCGGGTCTTAGTCATATGGTGATCCGCCATTGGAGTTTCTGATCATCTGACCGAGGCCTTCCACTGGCTTATCGGTCCATCACTTTAAAAATTAAAGGGCAGGACGACGAGTACTTATATACTGGGTTAGATATGGGGCAACACATAAAGGCATTGTCACTGAGAGGCAGGACTCACCATTGGAATTAGGTCATGCCCAAGCTTTGGGCCAGAGGATAGCATGTAGTTTATGGAGATGTCCTCTGTACTAAGATTACATGATGTTGGTGTTATCTGACAAGTATTATAACACTCATGATATAAAGTATTGACAAGTCAATGAATTAAATAAATGTGCAATATCTGGGTATCTTTATTTTGTAGACGTTCCGCCAACCAGTGGCTTTATCAATAAATGGTTCTGGTGTCCTTGCCCCTGCGGACTGCTCTCGGACAAGACCTTGTTGATGACCTGATCAGTAGGATTCTTGGAGGTAATTATCCGCATTGTAGCGAAAGTACAACATCCAGGCTGATCAGATTGCGATCTTTTCGTAATTTCTCTTTGTAATGAAGGAAGGATATTATATTGACAAACATTTGAAAATTAACAGGTAAGGAGTTCTCTCTCAGTACATCTATTTCTCACAGGGGTGTTAAATACCTCTACCAAGAGACGAATTCAGAATTCGTTTCTTGAAGTGTTTTTTTCAATGTACAGATTTACCGCTAATCTGTCCAGAACCTTTCAGGTGTAACTTATAAATACTTATCTCCTGTACCCTCTAGGGAACAAAATTTAAACGTTTTTTAAGCTTTTCTCAATAGTGTAAGTGTTTGAATTAATCCAGGGAAAATTCTTTACCTTCTTTCAGTTCATCTATTTTTCTTCTCTCCATTTTTCTCCATTTCCTTTCTTCTCCCTATCCCTCCTAAATTCCACAGCCATCCCACACCTCTCCCACATTTCATCCCCATCCCCACTTTTCTCCCTCTTCCCTTCCTCTGAGTCCTCCACCCTCTCCCTCCCCTTCCCTCCCACCTCATCTCGCTGACCTGGCTCTTCTATTCTCTTCCTCACGGACTCACGTATCGCTTTCAGAGGCGTGGATTTCCACCGTTTAATTAATTTTACTTTTGGCATCTTAGGTTCAGGTGGTGGTAAGAAGTCTTCCATTGTCTTGTCCTAGGTGATGACAGAGAGAGAGAGAGAGAAAGAGAGAGATTGTGTGTGTGTGTGTGTGTGAGTGAGAGAGAGAGAGAGAGAGAGAGAGAGAGAGAGAGAGAGAGAGAGAGAGAGAGAGAGAGAGAGAATAATGAGCTGAAGTGAAATAAACCTCAGTTACAGCACAATCTCCCGAGGAACCGAACTGATATACATAACAGCACAGTGGGTGGCTCACTTTGAGGTGTCGGTTGGGGCTCTGTAGCTGTTAGAGAGCAATAAGTATGGTGATCGTTATAGTGGTTCTGTGTGCTAACACAGAGGAAAGCTACGACTATTATGGGTGTTCCGTCTGCCCCTCCCATCTCACCCTCACAACTTCACTCTCCTCCTCTTACACTCCTCTTGTCAACTCCCGACTCATCACCATTCCTCATTAACCGTTTTTACTCGCACAACAATGTCCAGCTCTTGGAACTAGCTACTAATCAACTGGTGTGACTATTTCTAAACGCAACGACATTAGTCATATTAACTTCTGAATATGTTAATAAAGTTTGAATTCATTATGGGCAATATTTAGGACTTAATCCAACGTTTCGACCTTTGTTTCATTTTAAGCTAATTTTATCCAAATTCTAAATTTTTCATACATAATTCAAAGGCTCTAAGTTCGCTGGAAGACATAACTCAAATGTGTTACATGCATCGAAGCTAATTTTATCTACATTAATACTTAATATTAATTTCGTGAAAAAATACAGCTAATGCAAATTTAATATAAGGCTCCATTAAATTAAAATATTCTAGGTTAGACAAAGCTGTGAGTGGGAAGAGTTGGCTTAGAGAAGGACCTGTCAAGTATTTACCAATAGGTCAATTACAGTTTTCCTCCGGTCTTACATGTATGATCTTCTGTTTCCACATATTTGATAGGTGATTTAGTACATGCCTTTTGAATACAATATCACATTCTCCTTTGATACTATACGATTCAGTAAAGAAATGTTTTATATTTCATCAGTCATTTCAGATTAAATAACCTTGCCATAAAATACACAAAAATAAAAAAAAATTAATAGCTAATGGAAAAGATGAAAAAATAATAAGTGACATTAAAATTAGCAAATTTATGCTAATAAACAATGCAGTTAATAAAATTAATCCAAGTGATACCGGATTTTCAGGATTTTTAAATTTATATTTTTATTGTAAATGAAGTATGGGTCATTCAGCACAAGTAGTGAAGGCTCGATCCTCCGTCCGCTACTATCGTAGCCAGTTTCTTTCATAAAAAAAACGAATCAGTGCTTGGCGTTGGATCTAGACCCGTCATGGAGACACTCGTGCCTGTCGCATGCCATCCTCTCAGGAAAACAAAACTCAGACTTTAGTGTTATGGCGTAAACTTGACATGACTATTTCTTATGTGATAAAAATGATATTGAAAACAGTGTTAGTCCGTGTGAAGGTTCCATCCTAGGTCCGATAAGAGGGAGACAGTGGCACTATGGATGAGTGGAAGTAGGTACGAGGTTTTTTCTTTTTCTATACTAAAATTTGGTACACCTGCATTGAGTGGCTGCGCTATTCTATATGATAATTACATTGCGGGAACTCCCAAAGCGTTTGGCTACGCAATTCAGTATGATAAATATTTGTGGGGACACTTGCGGTGTGTTGCTACTTTATTCTTTGGTAGTAACGTTTTTCGAACACTCAGTGTACTTCTACATTATTCTGTATGACTCACGAAATCGTAATGACACGATTGCAAACAAACTATACCACGGTTGGGGTTTGAACCCTTGATCAGAGAGTTTTGTGACTCTGATCGCGGGTTCAAGCCCCACCCGTGGTATGGCTTGACTATTCTGTATGATAGTTTCATGGCTGAATCACCCGCAGTATGTCGCTACCCTATTATGCTCACTGTTTTTTTCACCTGCATATACCATCACACAATTGATAGAAGGGAAAGAGTCAGTGACAGAGAAAGAGGGAGGAGGTAGTGGTGGAGTCTGGGCGAAAATGGATGGAAGAGGTCAAGGCAGAGGCAGTGCAACAGAGGCGCTTAAACCTCCACCTCTGACCTTCGCCAAAACTGAGAAGAAAGAATCATCCGACCCCGTCATCCATCCTCCTAGCCCTTCCTCTCTCTCCCACATCTTTCCATTTCCACTCCCCCTTCTCCTTCCTACCATTTTGTTCCCTTTCCATTAAGCCTTCTCCTGTCCTTCCTTTCCGTTTCACCTCTCTCTCTCCCCCTCCATTCTCTCTTTCCTCTTTTCTTTACAATTCTACTGAAATAAGAGTGGCAATATTTTTAATATTCATTTTGATTAATCACGCTTCAACTTTCATTAATCACTAATAATCCAACATTACCAAAAAATGTAACATTTAACAAAATATTATTATTTATTAAGCAGCACTATCACTGTTTATTTAGACACACTACAGGCTTTAACACTATACATAATTAACATACCAGTCATTGGACCAATCATATAGTTATTTCTTCTTAATTCGACAGGGAAAGGGCACTCCAAAACAATCATTGAAATCACAACCCAAATATATAAAATTTAAAAAAAAAAGTATTTAATTCTCCTTCATAACAGTTTCAGAGGTAAGTGAAGGATGCATAACGTTTTTCTTCAGTGGTTAAAAAAAAAACTGGAATGGAAAACAGGAAGAGGTTGTAAGTGCTACTACAACTCCCGTTGTTTTTCATATGCGAGAGATAAAACTTTGAAGGCAAGATACCACTAGCATATCTCTTCTCCAGCAGCCTCAGTTACAAATAGGTGGTAGCTTCTAGCATTTTATTCGTCAGGGTAAAATGTTTTCCGAAGCGGATCTGAGTCACGTGATGATGACCCGTTTGGTAGGTCAGCAGTCGCCTGGGCGTCCCCACGTTGGCATCCTGTCCTCCAGCTTATTCCGAGAACGTGAGGTTATCAGCGCTTTAGGCTGAAGGCTAATATTATTTCATTATTAGTGGTTCATGACTTCCAGTTATATTTCATTTTCATTTCATTATATTAAATTTATGATAATGTAATTCTTTCTTAGGTCTTATTTGAATAGCGTGTGAGGGAGACCGAGAGATCATGAGATATAGAGCAGGACTGGAGTTCCTTACACACACTCCTCATTGCAGCTTTAAACATTTGCATAACAGTTCTTATCCAGGTTGTCACCCACAACTATCGATTAACACCAGGTAATTATTCTTACTGTTAGTTTGTACGGGCGTTTCGGGTACAAAGTCCTACTTATAAATTTCAGTTGAAAAGTAAATGAAAATATTCTACTGAGAAATGTAACGTGGGATTAATTTCAAGACCACTCATTTTTTTTGGCAAGTTAATAAAAAATAAAAATATACTTAACAGTCGATAAAACGGGATTTTAGCAGATAAAATGGTCCAAGGACATTCCAGCACCCATCCTGCAGCTGGGGCAAGGAGGCAGTACAGAGCATCTTGTTGGCACCAAATCTTTTCTTGTCTGTGGATGCACCTCTGAGACACGAATCTATGCACGGTCAACAGTGTAACACAAGCTGGCACAGACATTCTAGCAACCAAGCCTTGGGAGGAAGGGGGGAAAGAGAGCGCCACAGACCTCAGAGTAAACACTCCAACAGTCAGTCTTCCTTACAGTTCACTTGTTTAAAGAACTTTCTCAGAGTTCATGTCAATCACGCTTCACCCTTTTTTAGGAAGCTTGGTTGCGAGAGTAAGGATTTTCTCTCGAAGATGTAGCTTCTACCGCTCTTGGCACTGAATGACCCACATGGGTTTAGCACCTAACACCAATAAAAACACAAGAATTGAGGAACATTGCAGCAGGCCTGTCCTGATATTTCAGTTAAGCGCAGGAAGAATTCCCTCCCCCCTCCTTTTTTTAGATGAGACGTTTCTAAAATCGTATGGATGCCAAAGTAAATCCTTCACCTTGTAAGGGAAAAGGGCGACTGATGTTGATGAAGGGGTTTTGATCCAAAGAACTGGAGCTTCCCCTCCCCTTCCTCAGTTACAGTTTATAACTTTCAGTAAAAAAAGATTTTGAATTGGTATCTCTTCTTACATGGCACAGGCACACACACACATACATACACACATACACACATACACACATACACACACACACACACACACACACATACACACATACACACACATACACACACACACACACACACTAACACATACACACACACACACACACACACACACACACACACACACACACACACACACACACACACACACACACACACACACACACACACACACACACGGGGACACTGTGAAACTATTGAGAGGTACAGACGATGCGGAGTTGAGTCAGTTCCCTGTTAAATATAGTGTGTGTGTGTGTGTGTGTGCGCGCTTATGTAGAAGAGATTCATAATTTCATTTGATATCTTGTACTATTGTATTCATGTTTGTGTGTGTGTATATATATATATATATATATATATATATATATATATATATATATATATATATATATATATATATATATATATATATATATATATATATATATATATATATATATATATATATATATATATATATATATATATATAAATATATATATATATATATATATATATATATATATATATATATATATATATATATATATATATATATATATATATATATATTATATTCACAATGAACACATGATTTATTAAATAAAGATAAATCAATAATTGAGGTTTCGCAAATTTCAGGAAAAATGGTAAGTGATAGTGACTCTTTACTGGCGATTCCATTTTTTGCCGCAACAGTGATGAGGAGTGACAGACGGAAACTTGAAGGCGTGGAATGTCTTGAAGTGTTTCTTTGTCTGCTTCTCCTGCAAGAGTGGCCAAGTGTGTTGCCTCTTGTGTTTCTGACTCACCAATGTTACATGTATCAGCAGCAGAGTTGTACAAAAAAGTTTGAAATGAGTGAGATGGTGGAGATGGTTGCAGGTGGTGGTTGTGGTGGTGATTATTATACTGTTTGTAGTGTTGGTGGTGGTGGTGATAGCAGCAGTCATGATGATGGTGGTATTGGTAGGGAAGTAGTGATGATAGTGGCTTTGATTGTGGTGATGATAGTGTTGATGGTGATGGTGATGGAGTTTGCTGGAATGGGGTTATTGTAATGGTGGTGGCCAGAGCCAGTACTTACAAATTTAAAGTCTATTCAATTAATGTGTATACAATCAATGTTCACACAGCCTGTGTTAAAACAATCATAACAGCGTAATTCTACACCGCTGTTGACATAAATAATTCGGACAAGCGTTCATTGCACAAGACTGCGGCTAAAACATTAATTTCTGTGTCGTAAGTGACTCCTAAAAACCCGTCAGATTGATAACTAAAATCAAGTCGTACCCGAAGCTAGCTCAAGGAGAGCCAGTGTGTGTGTGGTAATCAGATAGCTGATGATTGTGTTCGTAATGCTAATGAGTGTGGTGACTGTGATGATGAGAATGGTGGTGGTACTGTTGGCGATGGGGGTTGCTGGTGGTTGTTTCGGTGGTGATGATGGTGGTAGTGAAGATAGTGACATAAAGATTTACAAAATATACCAAACAGTTAACGAGATTGTTTATTGATGAAAGTAATGATAATGATGATATTATTATTATTGTTGGCATTATTAGCTTTATCATTACCAGTTTCTTTTTGGTTAATGCAAAATTAATGACAATAATAAAATAGTCTTAATAATTACTCAAATTAATACAAATTTAATAATAATAATAATAATAATAATAATAATAATAATAATAATAATAATAATAATAATAATAATAATAATAATAATAGTCTTTCTCTGCTTTGCGGACATTGCATCAATAAAGTCGCCTCTTTATTAGTATGGCTCGGAGACAGGAAATTGCATATTGCGTGAACTTGCACACTGTGGATGGTAAATTCTAATTTACGGGGACTGACTCGGAATGAGTTGAATTACCTTTGGTCCTCAGGTCAACCTACACGCTGATGAAAATTAACGGAGAAGAACTGGACGAAGAGTGAAAGATGGAAAAATGGGGTAAAAAAGGTGGTAGGAAAAAGAAAATGATATAATTACCAAGAAAGAAAGGAGAAAACGGAGTAACTAATAATCATATGGATGGCAGACAGGAAACATTCTTTTAGCAGGTGAAAGACACTGAATAAACATTTATAAGTAATCATATCGCCACGAGTGGATTTTTTCAGTCCTAATATAGGGAAAGTAAAGTGAACAGTGTATATAGCGCAAGAAGTTAGGTGAATAATATCTACAAAGTGTCGGTATTATAATATTAATTCCAGCATTTATGCAGTTAAATGACATAAAATATCGACACACGATGCAATAATCCTGTAGAACTTCCTAGTTCTCTGCTCAAGCATTTAGCTACACCCCATAGATACGACGGGACAGGCAAGGTCATGACGGAGGTGTTATCATATGCTTTACTAAAACTATACCTACCCCGACCCATTGATATTGTAATTCCTGATCACATGAGAATTATGGAATCCCTTCTGCCTGCGGGAGATGGGGAAATTGGCCGGGTCATCGCTCATAGCTCGCAGACACAGAGTGATGTTAACAACCATGTAAACACCTTCAGTTACGCTGGCCTCCCAGTACAAGTGCCTCACTCATCGGTAATACGTGACCAAACCTTCAGATCAGTCCTGATCTGGCTATCGCTGCTGTGAAGGAAATGACGCTAAATACATGGGTTGGAAACTGAATAAAGGGCATCAATCTACCCACAAGAGAAATCTTTACAGACAATGCTGTCGGCGAAAATTAATCTCAAAACAACAACAGTGTTAACCTCTCGTTTGCTACTGTGTGATTGACATTATGGTTCCAGATAAGTTATTTTGCTGTTGATCTGGGAACTTTTCGCTAAAATCAGCTCCGAGAAAAATTAAGAATCATTTATAAAAATTATTTGGACTGTTAAGCTGGGTATTCTTGGTATCTAATTGAGTAAGGTACTTCGGCCTCCTGATAAAGCTATAAGCACTAGAAATTTCTAGTTACATTCTCTACTTTCTTAGTGATTTCTTTTAAGTTTCATTCCTAAGGTTAGTTTTTAATGGAGTATCACCTGACAGCCGTTCAGTCGATACCAACTTACCACAAGTTTGTATGCTTATTAATTTGTCATGGAATTACTACTGTATTTGCCTATTTCCGTACATTTCTCAAGTTAGATGAGTTGGGTTCAATTAGAACCTGTCTATCATGAAGCATTGAAGCTAACTTCTTCGGTAGCATTTGGAATAAGTGGAAATGGTTGGATATGGGCCAGTAGGCCAGATACATTGTTCCTCCATTCTTATAACATCCCAATAATCATTCATGAACTGTCAAGCATCTACAGCACATTCAAAACTGATATTTTTGCCAGAAAATAAGTCAACT
>NC_091325.1:5683221-5693221 GCF_038502225.1 Cherax quadricarinatus | reverse complement strand
TATGATTGTTCCAATCATTCACCTATCACTTACACTTATATATAAACATATATAATAGTCGTATGCATGTACGTATGTACATACCGACCAATAAATATTCTTGCTGTCTGCTGTGTAAAGTTTACATAAGGACTAAGGAAAGAATTTTAATTCTTTAGACTTTAATAGGATTAGAATTTCTCAATTTACTATCGATCATACGGTGAACGGATACAATAAGATTAGAACAAGAGATTCGACTGATTACCTGCAGACTGTGGTACTCTAATCCACTTTTAAATGTCGAGTTTAGCAAACTGTACCGTATCAAGGAAGATATATGATCTAACTGTACTTTGATATGAAAAATAATTGAAAATAGTCTCTCAAAAAAGCTGAGCAGAGCGTTATGATGGAGGATCACATTATGAGTGTCAAACTGGAAGATGGAGTCATGGTAAAAAAAACTAGCATCGCATCACTTAAAGATTATTATTATTATTATAATCAAGAGGAAGCTCTAAACCCGGAGGATTATACAGTGCCTAGGGGGGGGGGATGTTGAAGGCATTCAGGCTTAATTCGGGGAACTGGAGTACAGATCCAATTCCCTAAGTCAAGAGCCCCTCACCAACATCAAGGAACCTTCCTTGAGGGTTATCACTTAAAGAGCTGAAAACGTTTCTGCGGATCTTTGTAAAAACTTGTAGTGGTTGAACCTGAAAGTTGTTATGAGAATACAATAGAAGTTGTACTAGGTGTTCCTCCTTGGAGGAAACACTTGTTTTACCGATTATTAAAAAAATAAACTCGAGATTTTTTTACTGTTAATTAAATTCAAAAGATGCCCTTATGCCTATTATAAACTTCTTTGATTAGTGTTTACTTCCGGAGATAATTTGCGGATGCGAACCTTGAATTATAAATGCACCATCATACAAAAAAAATGGAAAAAAAACATATATTCTAGACAAACTATGTAGGGAGCAGAAAAATGCATCCTCTTTGTCTAGCACTAAAGTAAGAGAAATAATTATAAGATGGAATAACATATGTCCAAAATACAGCAACCATAGAGTACTATGAAATCTTGAATGAATTATACGAGGTAGGAAGAACGGTAGATACGAGATTTATAAATACAATAAAATATAAAATAATAAATTGCCAGATGTAGTTCAAGAGAGGCTTACACAGGCCCATGATGGTAGTATTAATGACTATAATGGTATGTATACATGTATGTAACGGATACAACGGAAGAGGTGACATTGATCAAAGCCTTTCGAGCTGCAAGTGCGTCGTCAGGCGCTATGCAATGAAACCAATGGAATGTGAAAATCTAAGTCGGGGCTCAGAAAGATTCAGGCGATTCAGAGAAGGAATGCCTACTACATCTTGGGTTCCCGACCAGCACCTGAGGAGCTTGAGGAGTTCCACAACTTAATTTAAGAATTTCCATATTCTTCAAAATTCGACATGCATGCAAATTTCTAACCTAGTGTACTCATCAGTAATAACGTGTTCCATCGTTACATTCAAATAAAAATTAAAAAAAAAATATCGATATATATATATATAAACACTGATCTCTGGCTGAAGGAGACTCGAACCTACGAACCTTGGAACAAGGTACGCAGTGCTTTACCAATCTACCCACACTGGACCAATACCTTGGAGTCTAGCTTGTGCTAGACGTTGGATCCAAGGCAGCCAGCTTTCAGGGAGAAGGCTTACAGGCTGATGCATGCAGGGGATGAGAGGAAAAGCTAGACGCCAAGGTATTGGTCAAGTGTGGGTAGATTGGTAAAGCACTGCCTACCTTGTTCCAAGGTTCGCAGGATCGAGTCTCGTTCAGCCAGAGATCAGTGTTTTGTGTATATTTCTGCCTGCTCTTAGAATTCCTTGCATATATATATATATATATATATATATATATATATATATATATATATATATATATATATATATATATATATATATATATATATATATATATATATATATATATATATATATATATATATATATATATATATATATATATATATATATATATGTAAGAAGCCTCGGGGAGGGGGTGGAAATCTTTCGCTAAGATTGCCTGTCTGCGATGTATGGACACTGCCTCCACTATATCATTCTGCAAATTGTTCCGCTTCCTGACATCTGTATGACTGAAGAAATACTTCCTAACATCCTTGTGATTCATCTGAGTCTTCGATTGTTTGTGTGTGTAATATGATTTTTTACCTTAACGGCTTCTCCCATGTGCCTGTATATATATATATATTACTACAATTACGGTTCTACACAACTCATAACCCATGACATCACCACCACCAACAAACATCCCTTCTCACCGGCACATCCTCACTTCTCAAACTATCCAAGATCCGAAAACTTGTAAGTGAACGCTTCTTCCAGTTTTCTGGAACCTCCTATTGTATCTCGCTCTCCATGACGTCACAAGGTTAAAGAAAACGCGACCCTGGAGTTTTTAGGAGGTGTCGGAGTGCTGCTGTTGGCTGGCGACCAAACTGTGAGCTCCACTGACGAGGGAACGTCAGTTTTTAGACGCTTCTTCGTGGGGCTCCATGTCAACCACTTTTATTTTTGTTTTCACTCGACGCTTAAACCAAAAAATTCTTCACTTTTCAATTGTTTTCTCTTAAACTTTCTAGACTCTCTTCTGGTGTTGCCGGTATTGTTTTTGATATTCTACAGGCTCAGAATTTTGTTTGACTAAGAGAAACTGGAATTGTCTGAGCTCCATCACTCCATCTGTGTACCATGCGCTTCTCCAAGCCATTTATTCTTGAAAAATAACTTAATTTCATAGAATTAGCCTTGGAACTCCTAGTTTAATCTTTTCGAACACGAAAAATATCACCTACTGTATTAACTTTTCCATTAAATATATGTGAATTATATATGTATATATATATATATATATATATATATATATATATATATATATATATATATATATATATATATATATATATATATATATATATATATATATATATATATATATATATATATATACATATAATTCACATTTTAGCTTCTTTGAATCAATTTAAATGAACGTATTCTGCTCCTCTTAATGTTTTTGTCATGTTTTCTTCCCTTGTTCGTGCAGCTCAGCTTTGCATCCTTTTAATTCTTCCGCGTCTCGCGTCTCGCGTCTTGCGTCTCGCGGATTGTTTTAGAATTGATTTTCATTTTTTTATTTCAAACAGTTCTATTTTTATCATTGCTGTTGTTCGTAACTCTCTTCAGCTCTTTCTCTTCCTCTTTATTTTACTTCTTTTGTTAGTTAAACTCCTCTTTATGCTTGTTTCTCGTCTTTTTCCTCTGTTTTACTCCTTACGTGCCTCCTCCTATTCCTCCTCCACATCAACCTTTCCTTCTTCTCCTTCTCATGCTTCTCCCTTTTCTTCTCTTTTCTTCATTTTCTGCTTCTTCATTCTTTCTCTACTTTCAATGTTTTCCGATTTAATTAATTTATTTTAATCTTTAAAGAATCCTTATCCTTACAAAACAATTAGATATATAAATTTGTTTAATATATAAACTTACATAATTAATTTATATGTTATATAAATTTATATATTATACAAATTTATATAGTACATTCAATTGCAAAATATACAAATTTATATAATAAATTTATATACTTCGTGCGGGTCAATAGACGGATGTATTAGTTGTGATCGACCTGTATTACTCGAAGTCGAATCTTCGGCGTTAATTTTGGCGTTTTGATCTATTCGACAGAAGTGGGAACTTTTTTACTTCTTTCCACTCACGTTGCTGTTGCGTTTGTCGTTCAGTAGTCGTCACGTTCTCCGTTCATCTTTCCTCATTACGCCTGTCGTTTATAGTTCTCGTTGCGTTCGCCGTTCGTGTAGTTTTAAAAATAGGTTAAATAAATACATGAGTGGGTGTTGGTGGGTGTGAGTTGGACCTGACTAGCTTGTGTTGCTGGGTCTGGTGCCGTGCTCCATCCTTGAGTGGAGGTGACCAGACTCGGTGGGTCATTGGGCTAATCCGGAAGGGGGTCATTGGGCTAATCCCGGGGGGGACACATGGACCTGCTCCGCATGGGTCAGTAGGCCTGTTGCAGTGTTCCTTCTTTCTTATGTTCTTATGTTCTTATTCGTTGCTGTTCATCTCTTCTCGTTTCGTTAATTTCATCTGCCGTTCATCGCTCACTATTACGTTTCTTAAGTCTGCTGTTCAGCTTTCCATGTTACATCAACGGTTCATTCACCTTCGATACTTCATTCGTTCATCTCTCCTCAGTATGTATGTTGCTCATTTCTCCTCATGACGTCTTCTCTCTTCATTACGTCTGTAGCTCACATTCTCATTTCATTTGCCGTTCATCTCCTTTTTGTCTGTCGTATACCTGTAATCCTCGATCTCATCTAATTCACTATTACTTTACTGTCGATTTTTTTTATATATAATAACTACTCTGCCGTTGCAAATTTACTAGAAACTGCTCGAAATCACCGAAGAAGCCGCTCGTAAATAAATCTGTAAGCTCTGGAACAGGTGTTCGTAAATTTATAAGAAACCTGTTTTTCAGTCTCGCTGTAGCTCTTGGCTCTCTTGGTCTTTTTTTCCTTAGTTTGTCTAGGTTAAGTTTAGTTAACACTGCTTACTGGGAGTTCCTGTGAATCTGAGTGAATTATTTTTTCGTTGGAGTCAGTTACAGTGAGTTACAATAAGTTTAGAATATAGATAAATGGTTGAGAGACTGATTATCTAAAACTCGTTCTGAGCTTCACCATTCTTCTTTGTACTGAACTGATGAAACTACTGTGTGGGAAGCGTTTCCACGATAAAGATACCCAAGTGTTGCACGTGTGTCTAATTTATCAACGTATAATGGGTTACTCTTAGTTACTACTGAGCTGTTGTGGCTTGTAAGAGGTTATTGTGAGAGCTCTTTAAGTTCTTGTTAATTACCATGTTATTTTAACACGTAACTATGAGTTATAATGAAGCATAATGACTTACTAATAGTTAATGAAAGTCTTTTGGAAAAAATTGTGAGCCAAAGTGAGAAATGTGGAGACACTTTCGTTATTGTGAGTTATTTAAACTTATCTTTATGTCTGGTTAGTTGCTGAGAATTTCTGAAAGAAAAAATATTGTGAGATATTAAGTTTGTTTAATTTATAGTTAATGCGATTAATTGGAAACTACTGACGCTTAGCAATTAAGTTTTTTCAAGAAAATTCAATCTTTAGCTTCCATTTTCTTGTTGGCTCTTTCTCTTGTTTTTTTCTTTAGTATTTGTTGACACTACCATTTTTGTGTACCAACAGCTGAGTTGACGTAAATTTTGGTGGTGGTGGTTAACGTGTGGTGAAGATGAAGAAGACGAGTAGGAAGAGGAAGAGGAGCAGGAGGAACTTAAGAGGAAAAGGAAGAAGAGGAGGAGGAGGAGGAGTAGAAGGAGGAGGAAAAGACAGAGAAGAAGTGGGAAAGGGAGAGCGAGAGAGAGAGAGAGAGAGAGAGAGAGAGAGAGAGAGAGAGAGAGAGAGAGAGCAAAAGAATGGTCCCTAGCGGATGTCGGGTCAGGCAATGTAAGGTCTATCTTGATAGAATCAAAATGATCATATATTAACTTTTACAATTTCAGTATCACATTAAAAAAATCACAACCATAAATTAATTTGCCAAACAAATTATCAATTCTACAATTTGTTTACTAAAATATATCCTCTAATTTTGCTCCTTTAAAAAGCATCCCTATAATACTTCAGGTAGATGAATGACAGTAATGAAATATTAATATTTTATATTAAACATAACAGAATGAGGAAGCTTGAAATACTATAGTCTATAGTCCGTGTATTAACCAGGATTAATGTAGCCTGTAGTCCATATATTAACCTGGGTAACTATAATCTGTAATCCATGTATTAACAAGGAAATCATTGGTAAATCGACTGGTCAAAAACACGAGCGTCCAACCCTGAACATATCGAGGCTCATCATCCACATTAACTCATCCACTCATCCATTAATTCCAACCATTCGTCCTCAGGTCATTGATTAGCTTAATATTGAGGCTACCCCAAACACTGACCTCTATAATACAACTCGTCAGTTTCTTCTGCTTTTTTTATAACTCTACTGTCAAATTATTTCTCTCCCTTATCTTTTATACGTTAGAACTGGATCAGTTTTATGGGTTCTTGGTTAGTTTTTATCAGCTGTTTATTTCATCCCTTCTCGTTCATTTTCGTCTTCTATCTGCACAATCCACCCGTTTCCTGTCTTCTCCATCTATCAAAAAAAAACTATAATTTGAATTCTATTAACCTTTCTTTGTAGGAAAGATTCCTGATTCATTCTAATAACTTGAACTGGTTGCATGTTTCCTAGCGAATTTATTTTTGTTACTCGACAACCTGTTCTCCTGCACCTTTTATTTTTTGTTATATATGCTTTAGTCATTTTCTCTTCGTATGCTGTTTAGTTTTTTAGATATGTTAAAGTAGTTAGATGAAGGTCAACTAACGAAATTTAACCATTAAAATTGTATATTAAAAACAACAAATGCAATAATGACTAAAGGAGAGAGACTGTTTTGATGAGCGAACACGAAACGAGAAATCATAAACAAGACAGAGGAAGTATTCGTAGAATCCCGACGTTTATATTTTTCTGTCACAGCCAGTAAAAATTAAATGAATCCATACCAGCAGCAGATTACAGTATGACCGGAGAATATTTATCATTCTTGATAAGAATTCAAGCTGTTTAATAGTTATATAACACCGTTGCCATGGATATAAATTTATATTAACCATATCTTGTGAATGGTTCTATCATATACCTTGGTTAAATTTTAAAATTCTGGGTTTATGTGTACCACTCTCTTCCCAGTACAGGGAGCTATCCATTCATTCTGAAGTTTCATGCTACTTCCCTAAGAAGTTATTTGTCACCTAATTCTGTGTCATGAGCATACTATTTTGCTATTTATTCGCTCATCCAGCTCATTTGTAGGGAATGTGAACAACATGGGACAAACTATATGGAACGTTACTTGTGACTAGTCCTCAGTTACCTATCCTTCTTTTCTCTCTCTTTCCACCATCCCCTTTCCATCCTACAAACTCCTCTCTGTCGCTGCTCTTCTAATGTCGTTCAATCTCTCTTCAGTCCTCTCTGATCGCACCAGTAGATGAACGTACATGGTGAACATCGTCGTGAACTTCTCTGGGATTTCTTTTTTTTAGTTCCTGAAGGCAGTTCTCACATTTGGAAACATTACATACGCAGCTGGTGTAATGCAGTTAATATACACCTCCGGAAAGAGGTTTGGTGGGATAGCTACCCTCGGGGGCTTTTCTTTGTCCACTGCCTGGAGTTGGTTCCCTCTCAAGTGGTACTCTGACACCGGTGTGTGATTACCTGTTTGTAGTTACAGAAGCAGAGCTATGATCGTGGTGTCCCGTCTATAAGATTATTGTTACTGTTATTATTATCATTTGTATTTTGGGCTCTTTTTACTTCCAGGATGATACCCACAAGAGTTGACTAACACTCAGGTACCTATTTACTGCTACATGAACGGAGGTAGCATATGTAAGGAGGCTTACCCATACTGCTCTCCTTGTCGGAGATAGAACCCGATACCTCCTGACTGTCCGTCTGAAACTCTTCTCACCGATTTGTGTTTATTAGGGTCGAGTTCCAGATCTTGACCTAACCCACGAAGCATCGTTTGCTGCCATTTCTGATTTCTAGACGCTTTAGCTCTACTCTAATAATCATATAATATAATATATTTATTTCTCCAAGTACATGTACAAGGTATACAGGCCTTGCTGACATCAATGACTTACTACTATACAGAAAGCCGCTGTTATGCTCTCAGAGCATTTCGGGCAAATTCGGTCAGTTTTGTCCCAGGATGCGACCAACACCAGTCGACTAACACCCAGGTACCCATTTTACCGATGGGGAACATAGACAACCGGGAGGCCTGGTCGTGGACCGGGCCGCGGGGGCGTTGATCCCCGGAATGTAAGGAAAGGTATACAGGCCTTGCTGACATCAATGACTTACTACTATACAGAAAGCCGCTGTTATGCTCTCAGAGCATTTCGGGCAACACGCCCAATATTTCTACCCTCGCAGGGAATGGAACCGAGACCCTCGCCTTGTGAAGCGAAACCTTTAGACACCAGGCCACGGAACACCAGTCCTTACTTTTAAAGTTATGTATAATATATATGATCACTATTTCGGCATCCAGTTCTTTACAATTTTCTGTTACCCTAAGACTGAAAAAGTACTTAAGTTGTAGGTGACAGGTGGTCATTTTATGCCTCTGTGTTCTTTTTTTTTTTTTGGTTGTTGCGTATCAAAATGTACGTGTGAGCCCTATTAAGTTCTCTGAATGTGTAATCGTGTCTTCGTTAGTTCTAATTTCTTCCACAGATGCAATATTCATTTTATTCAGTTTCTCATCACTCTACACACTGTAATGTTAGATATTTCTCACCTATTGTTGGGATAAATACTTATTTCACAAAATCCCATTGAATACCATTGAAACTATGAAAAAAAAATATAATTTGCATGTTTCTGAACCGTTCACTATAAAAGAAAAGTGTCATTACCCAGTAATAAAAAGTCTTAGGTGCCCAGATCTTATTCATTTTTTTCCCTCAAATGCCCACCAAAAAAAAGTTAAAAATATGAGAGTAATGTTTCACGTCTACGTTTTACTGATTAAAATATGTGGGGATAAATATATGCATGTTACGAGCGGTGTTGTTTATTCGAATGTGAAAGGCAAATTTGCTGACAAAAAACGAAATAGAATGTAATACATTTTTCCAAACTGCTTTACTAATGTTTTCCTGCTGCTGCTGTTGACGTAACTCATGCAATGACAAGATTGTAATTATATACATATATACAGTTGAGCCATAGAGAGGAAGCCATGGGTGCCAAGATCTTGCAAGTCATGTCCAAGGTAGCGTGGGAACGTCATGAAGGAAGAGAAAAAAAAGTTAGTAAGATGGCATAGAATGGGATTCAGAAGGAAAGCCACTGATGGGTTAAGAGGGCAAACGCAGGATGTAGTGTGGTTCACAGTACTCCTTGTATACTTTGTTACTTTCACGATATTGTGAAATTATTTCACACTTAGGATTGGGTGATTCTGTGACATATTTCACACCTGCTGGGGACAGTTGAGGGCTAGAGGTATTGGAATAGAGGACAGCAGAGAATCAGGGGCAGTAATTAACGGATAGTTTAGAGCCAATAGCACTGGTTAAGGGACAGATGGGAACTAGTGATTCCCAGGGGCTCTGAATTAATGGACAGTTGAGGTTTAAGAGATGTGTGGAATCCGTGTTTGGAGTGTCGACTACATGACTGTGTAACTGATAACAGTACTTCTGGAGGTGACAGTGAACTGTCTGATGCGCTGAGTGTGGGAAATCATTGTAACACTATCAACCTCGCCCCAGCTTTCTCTTAAGAAGAAGACCTTCTTCGGGTTATTAACTCCGAGGGCTTATTAACCCAGGATAACCCAAGAGAAACACAATGTGGCTTTTTTTGTTAAAGGAACAATTGTTCTCTTCTCAAACATTTCATCCACGATAACTGACTAACACCTTTACACCTATTTAATGCTGGTAAACAGTAAAAACAGGTGTAAAGTACACTTGCCCATACGTCCTGACGTGCTCGAGATCGAACTCGTAAGCTTTCAGTTATGAATCTATGGCTCAGTCACCGTGCTACAAGTAACACCTTCAGTGGTCTGTTTGCAATCAGCAACAACTGAAGTACCTTTGAGTTTGCCTCGCAGGAGTTACAGGGATCTGTGGCTTCAGGTATCGCGGGTCTTCGGTTCCTGTAGTGAGGTATATCCCTTTTACCAGCAAATAAACACAATGTTTAAGTAACTTTCTGTCTCGAACCCCTAAATTCTGTCTCGAACCCCTAAATTCTGTCTCGA
>NC_091325.1:5578221-5678221 GCF_038502225.1 Cherax quadricarinatus | reverse complement strand
CAAGTTTGAGACCAGGCCGAAATGGGTGAGATGATCTCCGTAAGACTTAACAGCTAGTCTAACCTTGTTTCTGAAACGATTGAAAAGGTGAACTTACATGAGAAAACGGAAATGTAAGATTATGGCCTAAACCAGGAAACGTGAAATTTGACCCGTTAACTATGGAAAACAGTATCTTGTTCACGTTAATGGTAGAAAATGATATCATGCACCTGCTAACGATAGATAAAGATAATAAACAATAAACACCGTACAACGTCGATGTAATTCCAACACTCTGGAAAACGTCAACATTGGCCAGCAGGTTGTATAAGACATGAATGTGAACTCAAAATTATAGATGCAGCAAATGTACTACTGAAACTATGAGAAACCTTGAGAAAATTTCGAAAAGTACTGTATATGAAAGGAAACTTATGCCCTAGTTTGACATAGAGACGTTCACTTAGGCACAAATAAGATAGAACACCCGTGGGAGTGCCTTCAGTTTGCTACCCAAGAACTCGGGTTCAGTTTGTGTAGCGGCTCTTCTCCCTATACCAGTTACCCCGTTCACCTGATAGTAAACAGCACTAGGGTGTTAACCGATTGTTGCGAGTTGCATCCTGGGTAATCGTGGTATGTATACCTTAGGGCTATGCTTCTTCGTATTATTTAAAATGTAAAAGTCAACTCCGTTAGCGACTAAAGAAGCCTGCTGGGAAGATGAAACGTTTCGGCAGTAAAGACACTCATGTGTTCCCCGTTTCGTATTCTTCAACGCTGAGCTTTGAAAAGATTATTGTTATTATTATTATAATCAAAAAGAAGCGCTAAATCACAAGGGCTATACAGCAGCTTTGAAAAGAGCTGAGGTAGGATAGCATAAACTGTAAAATCAACGGTGTTAAAATAACTGAGACTGCATTGTATATGATAATTCGTCCACTTCAGAGGAAAAAAAAAAAGAAACACGGGTCACGATAATTAGGGTCAAGGAGGACCTTCCACTGGAACAATGAACGTGAGAGGAAATACCGGATTATGAGGCCTGGTGCATAAATTATCATGTCCACCGGTTTTCCGTTTTCCCAAGTAGAAAAGAGGCGGAATCTGCTCACCATTGGCCATTGATAAATAAAATGAAGTCAAATTCAGAAAAGACAAAGAATACCGTGGATCATAAATGATCGTCATTATTTTCATCATTAACATCATATCCGTATATCGTTATCATCATATCCTTATAACATTACCAGCATATCCTTATATCATTATCATCATATTTTCATATAATTATCATCATATCTTTATATCATTATCATCATATCCTTATATCATTATCATCATATCCTTATATCAATATCATCATATCCTTATATCATTATCATCATATCCTTATATCAATATCATCATATCCTTATATCATTATCATCATATCTTTATATCATTAACACATATCATTATAATCGTTATCCTCATAATTCTTTCTTTAATAACAATTTCTATCATTATAATAACTATTAATATAATTTTTTGAACATAGATATGATACAAGCCATCATAGGCATCACCTACAGTTGTTAATATCGTAATTATAATATATTATTCCTTTCCATCATAGGCATCACCTACAGTTATTAATATAATCGTAATTATTATATATTTTTCCTTTCACCACGCTAAAGTAATTTGGTAATTACCTTTTCCGTGTTCTTAAGACCTTATAAAAACGTTTAAATTTTTTTTGTACCCACTAGTTACGTTATATAACGGGCGTGTCAAATCTCACTCACGATGTTACATTCCTCGGATCAGACTAAACTGCCTCCCATTTTTTTGACGATGGAAATTTTAATAATAATAATAATAGTAATAATAATAATAATAATAATAATAATAATAATAATAATAATAATAATAATAATAATAATAATAATAATAATAATAAACAATGTTAAAAATTTATTAATCATTTGACGCAAATTATGGAGACCCACAGCCTTGGTGAAGCAAATGAAAACGTTTATCTCTACAATTTTATTTCAAATGTAATTTAAAGATGGGGTCTACCTCTGGTGTATATATATATATATACACATATATAATATATATATATATACACACATATAATATATATATATATACATATATAATATATATATATATACATATATAATATATATATATATACATATATAATATATATATATATATATACATATATATGCGTGAGCGTGTTTGATAGGAGTGAATGGAGACAAATGGTTTTTAATACTTGACGTGCTGTTGGAGTGTGAGCAAAGTAACATTTATGAAGGGATTCAGGGAAACCGGCAGGCCGGACTTGAGTCCTGGAGATGGGAAGTACAGTGCCTGCACTCTGAAGGAGGGGTGTTAATGTTGCAGTTTAAAAACTGTAGTGTAAAGCACCTTTCTGGCAAGACAGTGATGGAGTGAATGATGGTGAAAGTTTTTCTTTTTCGGGCCACCCTGCCTTGGTGGGAATCGGCCGGTGTGTTAATAATATTAATAATATATATATATATATATATATATATATATATATATATATATATATATATATATATATATATATATATATATATATATATATATATATATATATATATATATATATATATATATATATATATATATATATATATATATATATATATATATATATATATATATATATATATATGTGTGTGTGTGTGTGTGTGTGTATATTATTACATTTTTGTAGGACTAGAATTAAAGGACTGAACGCCTTCAAAATTATTTATTTGTAAACATGTCTGAGGAACTGAACGCCTTTATAAATTATACTCGGCAAAGTACTCCAAACTACCGAACCTTTAACAACCAACCATTACGTTTAACTGCTGCCACTGCACCTGGCCTCACCTCGTTCTTACCTATATACCCTTTCCACAGTATATTCTATTGATTTTAAGCTTGTACATGAAAAACGTTCAATAAAATTTTATTTTATAGCTATCTTCCGATATGTCATGTCGTCCTTTTTACACTCGAATAAGGTTATATGTTCATTCTCAGAATGAACAGTACTGCCCAAAAAACTCTCGAGGCAAAAATTTATCTTTTTTAGTTCATAGCGTTATACCCTTGAAACACAAGGCCAATATTAGAGTATATAGAGCCAGTTGGAGACCTGCCCAACTGTGCACTTACTCAGGCTTAAGTTCAGAAGTTCGTTGCTGGATATAAGGGAGGAAAAAGCTATGAACAGTGAGTGTAGGGACTATATCTCACATCATAGGTGATGATAAGATTAATGTAGGACATGATTACGACATAGAAAATGTTCAGAGCCATAAACTGTGTAGAAAAAGACAAACTGCCGTTGGAGCCAGGAGGTCGATAGGACTGACGTGCAACGAACTACTGTAGCAAGTAACGAAGAAGAAGTTCATTCCATTAACGAGACCACAAACATTACGTAGAGATAACCCACATCAGTAAAAAAATTGAAAGATAAAGTCTGGAGCTGCAGTTCAGCCTCTGTAATCTCATTCACGTAAATACAGCTAAATAAATAAACACTTAGAAAAATATGTATAAAACACTAAAGAAGTTCATATATATACATAAAATAAAGTTTGCCCAGCAAACGAGACCAATTCATGATGAATTTCCTAATATTTATATATTGTGTGTGTAAATACCTTTGAAAGTATAATTATTTACACCTGCTTACTGTTCAAAGCATCTAAGTAAGAATACATTCATTAACGCTTGTACACATACAAATATGCATAAGGTTATCTTTGAGTGTACACTTGAGCAGGTGTATAACCTACATGTAAATCTCTTATATAAGATTTCGAGGTCACGAGCGCTACCAGGACGCAGGCTGCAATCTCAAGAGGTCAGCTCAAACAAGTGACCCTTGACCCTGCAGCCAAGGGACGCAGCAACCTCCCACAGTCAATCTGGGATCTTCACAACCTGTTTGGGACCTTCACAGCCTGCCTGGGCCTCTCACATCCCTCCTGGGAAATTTTGTTCAGCATGGAAATTCTACGGACACTTTAGGGATCTTCAGTCTTTCTGGAGTGGTCAAAGCCATTTCAAGTATCTCTCGTGCCTTGCTTGCTACTCTGAAAAGAAGGTAGAAACATGATGATGCTGACAACGTGGATGAAAGGACACAAGTAGACACTCTGGGCATGTTAACGCATTGTCCTTTCATCCATGCTTTTTATGCTTGAAAGGGAACCTGTCCCTCGTTTGGACCCAAACAATTTGCCCGCAACCCTTAATACTTTGCCTGGAACCCTTAACAACCTACATGAGACCCAAGCGGCGTCCCAGGGACCCTAACCTATGTTATCTTTACAGCATATTAATTAGTCCTGACAGACTGAGGCCCTTATCTATAACGTGTATTCCGTCTAAAACACAGGAACACAGGAAACAAATGGAAATAGGAAACATAAGAAAATTCAAATAGAAGCAGCATTAATGAACAAATATATGTAAATAATGGGTACGTAATGGGTCACTGTATTTTAGCCTCCCTTCAACTCCTTGTTGAAAGCCACACAACCATAGATTCTTTTAGCGTATCACCTCACTGCTCTTGTACAGTAGTGTCTATTATGCTTTTCCTAGAATCTAATGGTTACGAAGCAGTACCATGCAAGGAGAGGCGAAGGGGATGCTTTGATACACGCGAAGGGTTTTTAATCCAAGGAATTAGGTTTGCTCCTCTTTTATGAAGACCTGATTATCTCCCATTACTCAGGCGATGAATGACCCTTATCTGGGTTAAGTTGATCCTCATGAACATAATAAAGAAAAGTAGACCAGCCATCTAGAGATTCTCTCTCTCTCTCTCTCTCTCTCTCTCTCTCTCTCTCTCTCTCTCTCTCTCTCTCTCTCTCTCTCTCTCTCTCTCTCTCTCTCTCTCTCTCTCTCTCTCTTTCCCTCTCTCTGCGCTGACTTGCTTTATTCTAATCATCCATGACGTTCCCAATGGCAGACAGGGTTTTTTGCACAATTCATTTTTTATTCTGTGTGTATATCCGGTGTTCGTAAGCTAACTAGCGGCTTTGTTTCCTTTCTTCATTTCTTTAATCTATGTCTGTATGTGTTCCATGTTTACTCTGAACTCATGCTCGTATTTATTCCGTAGTTATGTCTGTATTTTGTACTCATGCCTGTTTTTACTCTTCACTCATATCTGTACTCATTACTCACGCCTGTACTTCGCTCTTATTCTTTACTCATTCCTGTATTTACACTATACTCATGACTCCAGTTACTCTGTACTCATGCCTTTACTCTATATCCATGCCTGTATTCCCATAATTTATCCTTGAACTTAAACGTGCACTGGCTTAGCCTGACTGGTCAGAGATCAAGTCACGATTAGTGGACGGAGAATCGAGCCTCCATTCTTCATTTTGCTGAATTACTTACACGGATTCACCACTTCTTGAAGTAGATTCTTGCATTTATTTCTCTGTTAGTATTTTGCCATTTTTTATATCCTTCTGTAACAGAAACTTTCTATATATTTTGTATTTTTTAAAGTAAATGGAATATGTTCACTTGTTTGTATGTGTGTTCGTGAGACTGTGTGTGTTGGCATGTATAAATGCATGTATTAATAAATGTATGAATACCTTAATTAGATAATATACTGTTTATGGCATATTATTGATATGTTTCATCCGCCAGGGACTTTATCATTTCTCACTTAAGGTCCCTAATGAGCGAAACGTTTTTTTATTCTAAGATCATGAACCTCCTTTTGTGTATTACGAAAGTCCTTATCTGTGCATAACATCGAAAATATTCGTGCATGAATACTTGTGTAAGTTGACTTAGACACAGGTACACATAAGTACAATTATCATACAAAGTGTAAATTACGCATGAAAACCCAAAAAAGTCAAATTGACTTATTTCCATTGAGGTTCTTGTAATATCTTATTTTTTAAACCACAGAAGTTAAAACAGCTAAGTAACATGTATGTCTTCTTGGGTTGGTATGAGCATCTGGAGTCGAACTTGTGATACTGAAGGTATGAGTCTTTGTCAAACCTGATCACCTCTGTTGATCATCCTTCACCCTAGGTGTTATGTCCTCCCTGACTCCTGTTTTTTTTTTTAACCCCCGCCGTTTCCTGCCCTCCTCTCTTCTCTTGCTCTCGCTATTCTTTGCTCTGTCTCCTCTCTTTTTGCGGTTTTTCTCCTATCCACGCTTTTCTCTTCCTGCCTCTTCTCTCTTTAGTGACATCTCTCTTACCATTGTTGTTATTCCCTAATGCCTCTCTTTCTTCAATGACTTCTGTCTACGCAGCATTATTCTTCCATTACCTTCTCATCTCTCTTGCAATATCTATTCCTATCTACCATCTTCTATATTCTCTCTTTAGTGACTACTCTCCTACCATCGCTATTCCTTCTTGCCTTCCTCCTCTCTTGACTATTTTCGATTTTAAATGAAAAAGAATGGGAGAGGACCTAGCCTTTTTTCATTCATACAGTTTTCGTTTATTCACACTTTCATACCATCTGAACATATAATTATTATAGCATCTCTGTAGATGTAACTTTCCCGAGTTCTCATATTGGTTACATGACGATGCATAATGATGGTCCAGCTACATCTTCGTAATCACTTTTACTCTCTCTCTCTCTCTCTCTCTCTCTCTCTCTCTCTCTCTCTCTCTCTCTCTCTCTCTCTCTCTCTCTCTCTCTCTCTCTCTCTCTCTCTCTCTCTCTCTCCCTTTTTCTCCTTATTGACAGCAAGATCTCCTGTTATTTGTCTTTTCCATGTATTCTGTCATCACATTCTGCATCTCACTTCCTCTTTTCTTCCCACTGTTACTACAACATCCTGATCATGATCACCACTACAACCACCATTCTTACCTCTACCACTACCACCACCAACACTGTCAACACCGCCACCACTCATTACAACAGTCAACACCGCCACGACCCACTGCAACACTCAACACCGCCACGACCCACTACAACACTCAACACCGCCACGACCCACTACAACACTCACCATCACCACCCACTACAACACTCAACACCACCACCACCCACTACAACACTCAACACCACCACCACCCACTACAACACTCAACACCACCACCACCCACTACAACACTCAACACCGCCACGACCCACTACAACACTCAACACCGCCACGACCCACTACAACACTCAACACCGCCACGACCCACTACAACACTCAACACCACCACCACCCACTACAACACTCAACACCGCCACGACCCACTACAACACTCAACACCACCACCACCCACTACAACACTCAACACCACCACCACCCACTACAACACTCAACACCGCCACGACCCACTACAACACTCAACACCGCCACGACCCACTACAACACTCAACACCACCACCACCCACTACAACACTCAACACCGCCACGACCCACTACAACACTCAACACCACCACCACCCACTACAACACTCAACACCACCACCACCCACTACAACACTCAACACCGCCACGACCCACTACAACACTCAACACCACCACCACCCACTACAACACTCAACACCGCCACCACCCACTACAACACTCAACACCGCCACGACCCACTACAACACTCAACACCACCACCACCCACTACAACACTCAACACCGCCACGACCCACTACAACACTCAACACCACCACCACCCACTACAACACTCAACACCACTACCACCCACTACAACACTCAACACCGCCACGACCCACTACAACAGTCAACACCGGCACCACCCACTACAACAGTCAATACCGCCACCATCCACTACAACCGTCAACACCACCACCACCCACTACAACAGTCAACACCGCCACCACTCATTACAACAGTCAACACCACCACCATCTCTGCTCACCACCGTCAACACCACCCCCTGATTACCACCCCTACTTCCACCACCACCACGATGACTAACGGTGCACAAGGCCATGCTGGCTGCCTCGCTGTAGTCTGCCAGGTGAACTGGGACACGTCACGAAGCTGCAGTCATGCATATGCAAAACCAGGCCGTCGGGGACACCCTTGTTGATCTGTGTGTGTGTATGTGTGTGTGTGTGTGTGTGTGTGTGTGTGTGTGTGTGTGTGTGTGTGTGTGTGTGTGTGTGTGTGTGTGTGTGTGTGTGTGTGTGTGGCGTGGTTTCCAGGAAGATAATTCCAGTCCATTGAGGCATGATGGGAGAGGTGAGGCTGTTTCTACTTCCTGAGACACTCAAATCTAAGGTAGCGTGAGCTCAGGTCACGCATTATGACCAAATCTAAACGCAAACGTCGACTAGATGTGAAATTACTGGCGATTCAATACCTTAATCGCTCGCCTTGTGCGCTAGTCATTTGAACCTCACGGGTCATCAAGATCTGGACCAAGGCAGGCCAGGTCGTGGCTTCAGGGTGGCCTATGGTGTAAGATTATAATATTTTTATGGCTCGACTGTATCGGCGTGTAAGTCTGGGGTCTTTTGTCACTCTAATGCTTGATCACGTAACTGGCCAGTCAGACGGATTCCATGATTAATATTTTTTTAGTTTATGACCATGCCGGCTAGTTAGTTCGTTTCTGTGTTGGGTGAACAATTTATCGCTCAACCTGATAGTCCTTTGATCAGTCATTTAAGGCTTTTATAGAGATCAGTTGCTCGTTTCATAATATTTAACGCCAGGCACAGATTGATTAATGAATCTCAACACGGTTTTATAAAGGGGCGTTCCTGTCTTACGAATTTACTAACTTTTTTTCACTAAGGTGTTTGAGGAGGTAGATCATGGTAATGAATATAATACGTATTGTGTATATGGACTTCAGTAAGGCTTTCGATAGAGTTCCACACCAGAGGCTATTGAGGAAACTTAAGGCACACGGAATAGGAGAAATTTTTTCCTGGGTAGAGGCATGGCTGACAAATAGACAGCAGAGAGTTTACATAAATGGGAAGAAATCAGAATGGGGGGCACGTCACAAGCGGTGTTCCTCAGGGGTCAGTGTTGGGCCCGTTGTTGTTCACAATTTACATAAACGGCATAAATGTGGGAATAAATAGCGACATAAGCAAATTTGCTGATGACACCAAAATAGGCCTTCCAATTCATTCTAATGAGAGGACACTAGAGCACTCCAGGATGATTTGAATAGACTGATACAATGGTAGGAGAAGTGGCAGATACAGTTTAATATTGACAAATGCAAAGTTCTAAATGTTGGACAGGTAAATAACCATGCCACATATAAACTAAATAATGTAGATCTTAATACTACTGATTGCGGAAAGGATTTAGGAGTTCTGGTTAGCAGTAATCTAAAACCAAGACAACAGTGCATTAGTGTTCGCAATAAAGCTAACAGAATTCTTGGCTTCATATGTAGAAGTATAAATAATAGAAGTCCTCAGGTTGTTCTTCAACTCTATATATCCTTGGTTAGGCCTCATTTAGACTATGCTGCTCAATTCTGGTCACCGTATTACAGAATGGATATAAATGCTCTGGAAAACGTACAGAGGAGGATGACAAAGATGATCCCATGTATCAGAAATCTTCCCTATGAGGATAGACTGAGGGCTCTGAATCTGCACTCTCTCGAAAGGCGTAGAATTAGGGGGGATATGATCGAGGTGTATAAATGGAAAATAGGAATAAATAAAGGGGATGTAAACAGCGTGCTGAAAATTTCCAGCCAAGACAGGACTCGCAGCAATGGTTTCAAGTTGGAAAAATTCAGATTCAGAAAGGATATAGGAAAGCACTGGTTTGGTAATAGAGTTGTGGATGAGTGGAACAAACTCCCGAGTACAGTTATTCAGGTTAAAACGTTGTGTAGTTTTAAAAATAGGTTAGATAAATACATGAGTGGGTGTGGGTGGGTGTGAGTTGGACCTGACTAGCTTGTGCTGCTGGGTATGGTGCAGTGCTCCATCCTTGAGTGGAGATGATCATACTGGGTGGGTCATTGGGCTAATCCGGGGGGGGGGGTCATTGGTCTAATCCGGGGGGGTCACATGGACCTGCTCCGTATGGGTCAGTAGGCCTGTTGAAGTGTTCCTTCTTTCTTATGTTCTTATGTTCTTATATTAACTGCACCATAATTAATACTCATCTACGCATTTATTGCACTCAAAATAGCACGTGAGGTCGGATAAACATGTCCGGAAGAACCTATGTACATACAGCTATATTAAGCAGCAGTCATTTCAAGTTGGTGTTAAAACCTAATACTGTTACTCTATCTTAGCTTATGTGGCATACAAAGAGTATGTAACCTTTATTCGGCGCATGTACACACGCTCATTGACAGGCTATCTCCCCAACCAGCGAACCAGGGGCTAAGGGTTGACGATGGGGCCCCGTCGTTTAATCAGTACCCAGGTTCCAGCCAATGAGAAGATGGTTTTGGCAATCGCAGAGGTGATGTGGGTACCACTCACCCGTCTGCTCTTGTCATTCCCATTCTAGAGCTGGTTGAAGCACGGTCTGCTCTCTAGTGGCTTCTAGTCTGCCTTGCTTACTGTGGAGTGCACTAATACCTATTGTTGTACATAGTGTATATAGTGTACATACTTCTGTTCTAAATTGGTGAAGGATAATATAAGTCAAAAGTTTTTCTACTGTGTTTATTTTGCTCCCTTTATACCCAGGATAACAGGCCTTTGGGACTCCTGGGCTGTAATAGCTTATCTCAAAGCTAGGCCTTAACTATGGTATAACACCACCCAAAATGCGATAAACATTCGATCAGTACCCGAGTACCTATTTACTGCCAGGTAAATATGACACTTGTCCTTACCTTCCAATATCCATACTTTCAATCGAGGCCAAAAACTTTTTGGGTGTGAAGCAAGCTCTCTGACTCCTGAGCTTCACTTCATGGCAGCTCATTCTCTCTGCTTTCCAAGGCTCCAACGACGTGCATCCAACTGTGTTTACAATACAGAGAGTGCAACACACTCACTGTAATCCATCCCGCCCAGTAACGTCACCAGTTTATCCAGTGCCTCGTCCATCCTTAGAAAGCCTCAGTATTCAGCACACTACTTGTGTTGACTTAACATGTCTATTGTGAGTGTATTTTGGAATACTTCCATTTTCTGTGTGTGCATTTTCATGAATTTCAACATGAAGTTTGTAGAGATTTAGGTGATAGATCAACTTGTTTCGTATCTACCTGGTATTGATTAAAGAGCCATAACGCCCTTTGCTCGTAATTAGACGTGGGCTCCTTAGTGATAACTTAAAATCTTTCTATCAACACAGGGATATCAAAGATTTTTCGATATTAGGCCACATGAATAGGAAATCCATGTGTTTTCGGACCGCATGATTTTTTTACTGATAACAGTGAAATTATTCATAAAAATATACATCTCTTTTTAGTAGTAAAAAAATATATAAAACAATGATTTAACTTCATTATTACATAGTGGACAGTCAGGTTTGCCAATTAGATAAAAAAACATGCTGGAAAATCTTATTTTGAGCACAATTTTATTAATAATGGTAGAATTATCGACAAAATATTAGGTCAATGGACACAAATGCAACTAATGTGACATTTTATTGTGGAAACGTTTCGTTCTCCAGGAGCTTTGGCAAAACTCTTGGAGAACTTTCTCACAAAATATCACAGTAGTTGCATCTATGTCCATTGACCTAACCTGAGCACACTTTGCAGTGATGCGGCTCACATTTGGCTGCAGGTGCCACTTACATCATTAGAAACATGTTATTCAATACAAGCTGATGAATGAGAGTTCTTCTGGGCTGATATACGGTTCTTATCACCTTTATTTCTCCACTCTTCTGCCGTCTTCAATTTTAATCGCCTCTGTATTCGTCTGAAGAAGCCTACAGTGTAGGCGAAATGTTTAGGAAATAGATACTTAAGTGTTGACGTTGTCTCCAGTCTAATAATGGCCCTTCATGGGGAAAGCCTTGATATAGGTGAAGGGTTCTTGGTCTTCTGCTTCTCAAAATATTCCGCCTATCTTCCCAGCACCTCCATCTTCCCAGCACCTCCATCTTCCCAGCACCTCCATCTTCCCAGCACCTCCATCTTCCCAGCACCTCCATCTTCCCAGCACCTCCATCTTCCCAGCACCTCCATCTTCCCAGCACCTCCATCTTCCCAGCACCTCCATCTTCCCAGCACCTCCATCTTCCCAGCACCTCCATCTTCCCAGCACCTCCATCTTCCCAGCACCTCCATCTTCCCAGCACCTTCATCTCCCCAACACCTCCATCTCACCATTTAAACAAGACCCCTCTTCAAGTCTTCAATTGCCCAAAAAACCATTCCTTCCCAGGGGCATTCTGCACTTATCAATCTTCCTTCCAGACAGCTTCATATTCTCAGCCTCACCTCTGACTGGAGCTATCCTCGCTTTCCTTGGATCAAACCTCATTGTTTCCCGTTTCCCAGGAGCAGCATGACCTACATTTGTAACGCTTCTGTTTGAAAAATCTAACGATGACTGTATTCCCTTTCTTTTTGAAAGATATGAATAATGCTGTTGAATTTCCTATCTGTGAATGGAAAACCTCCAACGGGATGCCTTGATCCAAGGATTCAGAGCTACCCTCTACTTCCTCTGATCAAATCCGATTACCTCCCATTCCCCGTCCCTTATATGATCCTTGAGGACTGAGCCATTTCCTATAAGCGTAATCATAAATCTGATGAAAAGAACTCTTTCAGTCACTGTTTCCCTAAAAGTTTAATGAAAAGTTATATTTTAATATAATAATAATAATAATAATAATAATAATAATAATAATAATAATAATAATAATAATTTATTTTTACACGGAACATGGTTTTTACAAAATTTTATGACATTTAATAGTACACAGAACAAAATACCGTGACTGGAACAAGTTTGTTGTGGAACAAACAGACATTGCAGTGGATGCAACAAGCCACAACAAATCAACATTAAAGTTCCTGGAACAAACCACAACAGACATTACAGTACCTGGAACAAGCCACAAGAGACATTATAGCACCTGGAAGAAGTCACAACAAACCCACATTAAAGTATCTGGAACAAGTCACAATAAACCGACATTGCAGTGGATGGAACAATTCATAAACCGACATTACAGTCCCTGGAACAAGTCAAAATAAACCCACAATACAGTGATTGAAACAATTTACAACCTTCATTATGGTGAGCATTTCGGGAACCTGCACCTTAAATTTATAGAGCATAATACAATGGGAGGGAAGAGAGTGAAATGGGGGGTGAATGGGGTGGAAGGGGAGGGAAGAGAGTGGAACAGGAGGCGGAGGGAAGAAAGTGGAAAGGGGAGGGAAGAGGGTAGAAGGTCAAATAGAAATTGAGGGAGGAAAGGGCGGAAAGGTCAAGCGTGCGGTAGGTAGGTGGTGAGATAATAATGAGAGAATCAGACTAGAGTTACCTCTTCATGTTTCTGTGACTACCCGACCTGCCCTAGAACCATCCGACCTGCCCGAGAACCACCCAACCTGTCCGAGAACTCCCCGACCTGCTGTAGAACCACACAACCTGCCAAAATCTACCTGACTTATCCTAGAAAAACATGACCTTCCACTGCATCAGTAAATTATCTCAGAACCATGTGACCTGCCCTAGCACACCCGATTTGCCCCTGAACTATCTGAACTGCACACAAAAACCACCCGACATGCCGCCCCACTACTAGCAACGACATAGGTGGTGATCCCTGAGTACAATTGGTCATTACAGGTGAACGTGTACCACTAGAGCCTGGGAGAGCTTCACAGAGAGGTCACCTGGCTGGGTCACGAAGGGGTCAAGTGAAAAGTCGAGTGAGGGGAATTAGCGAAGGCTCACCTGATTAGGTCGCGAGGTGAGGGAAGGGGCTACATATTCTGGGTCACATAAGCATATAACGAAGAGGTCACCTGTCAGGTTCCCCTAAAGAATAAAAATAATAAAGATAAAATTAATAATAATCATAATAATAATAATAAAAGTACTTGCATGCCACACACCAGTTGGTTGAGTTATGTATCTCCCAGTTACGGTTCCTTGATAGTTTTACAATAAGGTTACATATTGGGGTTTTAGCGTGATGGTGTCTTGACGGGGTTTTGGTGGGTTACGTGGTGAGGATTATATAGTGGGGGTGGGGGGATACAAGATAGAGGTTTCCTGGTTAGGTTATCAAGGGTTCTGAGAGTGGAATACTTTGCAGATATCTGACGATTGTGGGGAGAAAAGGGTTCACCTCGTGAGGAGTTATATGTGAAGTCTCATAATACGTGAGTTTATGTGGTGGTGTTGGTGGGGGAGTTTGGGTGGTTGGGGGTTAGGTAGTGAGGTCTTGGATGGGGTCAGCTAGCAGGGCAGTACAGTAAAGGTCAACTTCAGGGAGTTGACGGATTTTGGGAAGGTCATATAGTGAGGTTTCTTCTCATTATTAAGCTTTTATGAGATTTCTCGTCATCCAGTTCCTCGCTTTTCTCCTCCTTTTTCTTCCTCCAACAACATTTAAATTATCCTATTCCCATTCTCACTTCCCGGGATGATTTTTATCGCTCTCAGCCAGGTGAAGAATGAGATGCTGTTCAAGTTCTTCCAAGATACTGTGAGGCCTGGTCACAGACCGGGCCGCGGGGGCATTGACCCCCGAAACTCTCTCCAGGTAAACTCCAGGTAAACTGAACTGTCAGGTATAATTTTTCTGCCAGGAATGATGGTTTCTATGTCAGGTATGGTTTCTATGTCAGGTATGGTTTCTCTGTCAAGTATGGTTTCTATGTCAGGTATGGTTTCTATGTCAGGTATGGTTTCTATGTCAGGTATGGTTTCTATGTCAGGTATGGTTTCTATGTCAGGTATGGTTTCTCTGTCAAGTATGGTTTCTCTGTCAGGTATGGTTTCTCTGTCAAGTATGGTTTCTCTGTCAGGTATGGTTTCTCTGTCAGGTATGGTTTCTATGTCAGGTATGGTTTCTCTGTCAGGTATGGTTTCTCTGTCAGGTATGGTTTCTCTGTCAGGTATGGTTTCTCTGTCAGGTATGGTTTCTATGTCAGGTATGGTTTCTTTGTCAAGTATGGTTTCTCTATCAGGTATGGTTTCTCTGTCAGGTATGGTTTCTCTACCAGGTATAATGATTTCTCTGTCAGGTATGATTTCTCTGCCAGGTATGATGATTTCTCTGTCAGGTATGATTTCTCTGTCAGTTATGATTACTCTGCCAGGTATGAAGACTTCTCTGACTTTTCTTCCGGGTATGAGGACTTCTCTGCCAGGTATGAGGGCTTCTCTGCCAGGTATGAGGACTTCTCTGCCAGGTATGAGGACTTCTTTGCCAGGTATGATGACTTCTTTGCCAGGTATGAGGACTTCTCTGCCAGGTATGAGGACTTCTCTGCCAGGTATGAGGACTTCTCTGCCAGGTATGGGGACTTCTTTGCCAGGTATGATGACTTCTTTGCCAGGTATGAGGACTTCTCTGCCAGGTATGAGGACTTCTCTGCCAGGTATGAGGACTTCTCTGCCAGGTATGAAGAGTTCTGTCACATATGAAGACTTCTCTGCCAGGTATGAGGATTTCTCTGCCAGGTATGAGGATTTCTCTGCCAGGTATAATGATATTTGATAATGAATTAGAGACTTGTTCAGCTCTCTTGATCTTTCTTATCGTCTTCGTTATTCTACTTTTTTTCTGCTTCCCTCTTCTTCCCCCCCCCCACTTCTTCCTACTTTTAGCACTCTTCTTCCTCCGTTTCTCTCCCTCTTCAGTTTTTTATTCCTTCTTCCACCTACTCCTCTTCACCCACCTCTCCTTCTCACCTACTCCTCAATTCCTCCTGGACAAGTATCTTCACCAGATGCCGGATCAACCAGGCTGTGATGGATATGTGGAGCGGCGGGCCTCCAGCAGCAACAGCCTGATTGACCAGGCTAGCCCAGACGAGCCTGACCCATGGCCGGGCTCTGGGAGTAGAAACACCCTCGAAACTCATCAAAGGTAAAGGCATATCGGCTTCGTCCTCTTTCCCTTTCTCCTCCTCCGCTACGCACTCCTCTCTCCCGGTAAGCTTTAAGCCAGGAACTCTCAGATAATCAGGATCATCTTCCCTAACGGTAACATCTGCTATATTACACTCTAAGTCTCATTCTTGGACCACCTCTGTCCACTGGCTCCCACGTGTCTTTCTCTTCACCTGATAAATACCACACACATACACACACACACCATAAATCTTTATTCCGACGACAACAATTCTGTTGCGTCCTTTTCGAGATTAGGGGACGGAGGTTTGAGCTTCCGCCACATGGGTTTAGCGACTCTCATAAAGTACAAACACCTGCTTGAAGAATCCACTGCCACAATCCCGTGGCTTGAACAGTTCAGAAGTACGATGTTAGATTTGCATATGTTTGAGGGGAATTTTCTAATTGGCTTTATGGGAGCATTAGCTTAGAAGTGGATGAACCAGGAAGGGTCATGTCATGATTTTTTGAAGGAACTGGAAAGTACAAATTTGGGTCAGAGTAGTGCCTGTCTTGTGATAAAGCATGCGGAGGGTCGAGCCTCCATCAGTCCTTATGCAAAATGACTCACGTGGAGGTTAGCGTTTAGAAGGTGCATGGTGAATGTGGAAGCTGGTGGTAATACTCACTGAATGCAAGTGAACAAAGACTCGTAGAACTTAGGTAAGAAAGAGATGAATCACTTGTAGCTAGAATGAGACAGTAGTACCCTTGATAGCTAAGATAAGGCAGTCACACCCCTCATAGCTAGGATGAGACAGTGGTTTTCTTGATAGCTAGGATGACAGTGGTTTTCATAATAGCTAGGATGAGACAGTGATTTTCTTGATAGCTAGGATGAGACAGTGATTTTCTTGATAGCTAGGATGAGACAGTTGTTTTTCTTGATAGCTAGGAGGAGACAGTGGTTTTCTTGATAGCTAGGATGAGACAGTGGTTTTCTTGATAGCTAGGATGAGGCAGTCCTTGTTAACTAGGACAACGAAGAGACGTATTAATGAAAGATATGAGTGACGTTTCCTAGGTAGCTAAAACGAAAGAGAAACTTATCCTAGCTACCTAGGATAAGGGAGAAAGGCATCCTAGGTAGCTAACATAAGGGAGAGAGACAAACATAAGAGAGAGACCGGATGCTGGGTCACTCAAACCCATCATCTGATAATCTCCTTGTTAGAGTTACAACGTAAGACGGAAGGATCAGCGCTGCTGATCCTGTCTTCCAGGAGCGCATGTGGCAAGATGATGCTGATGTAGGGAAGGTAAGATGTAGGCTGGTGGTAGGGAAAAAGATTGTGTTGTTGGAAAGAATTGGGTAAGGCTGGGATAGGAAGAGTTGCTGTTCTTGGAGTAGATAGAGATACGATACCCATAGCATGAGTAGGCACGATTGGGAAAACAAGATAGGTCCGTTTGAGTTTCTTGATTAGAGTTTGCCAGTTTTTTGTTATGTGTGTTTGCGAGGGTCGAGTCACAGCGTCTCACGCAACCTCTCATCTACTTACGAGCGATCATGCACTATTTTAGCCCTAGCACCTACTCTTAAAACTACGTAAGATGTGTATTGTATACTTAAGGTAGATGAGACTTCAGGAAATTTTGTTTTTAAATTACAGTAAACTTCTTTTACAACGTCTGTGTATTAAGTTGATTGGTTTATCCTCTTTCGAATCCCTGCCTTGAAGGTGCTTTGATGCTGAGAGACTGTTGATCCAAGGAACGAAAGCCACTCTTCCAGTCTTTGGATTAAGCCTCATGGCCTCCATTCAACTGACGCTGCAACCCTTACGGGCTTAGCGCTTCCCCACGAATATTAATAATAATAATGATAATAATAATAATAAAAAAAATTTTTCCGGCACTATATAGTAATGTAGTTTACGTGTACTAAAATACTGTTAGGCACAAATGCTGTGCATTTACGAATACAAACAAAAATCAGTTTAACACCTGTGGGAGACAACGTGGGCGTTAGGACGTAAGGGCGTGAGGGTGACACACGACTACTAGCACGTAACAATCAGCGTCACCCTAGGAGCGGGTGTGACGGCTGAGTAACAATGACTGGCATCACACCAGGTGCCGGAAGTGAAAGTGGCCCCATGGAAGACGGGTATTGTTTACAGAATTATCTGGTGAAGGTGCGTGTACACACCTAGCCAGGCCAGTATGCTCTTCCCAGGGTATTTTTCACAAGGAAGGAAATTGGAATATTTGGTTAAGTGATTGGCGGAGATTACTGTGTGAATGTGCAATGACCATACTGCGGGGAAGAGAGAGACTTTACTAACCAATTTTGTATTAATAGAAGAAAGAAGAAATTATACATACATATATACATACATACACACACACACACACACACACACACACATATATATATATATATATATATATATATATATATATATATATATATATATATATATATATATATATATATATATATATATATATATATATATATATATATATATACATATATTTTTATTATCACACTGGCCGATTCCCACAAAGGCAGGGTGACCCGAAAACGAAAAACTTTCACCATCATTCACTCTATCACTGTTTTGCCAGAAGGGTGCTTTACACTACAGTTTTTAAACTGCAACATTAACACCCCTCCTTCAGAGTGCAGGCACTGTACTTCCCATCTCCAGGACTCAAGTCCGGCCTGCCGGTTTCCCTGAACCCCTTCATAAATGTTACTTTGCTCACACTCCAACAGCACGTCAAGTATTAAAAACCATTTGTCTCCATTCACTCCTATCAAACACGCTCACGCATGCCTGCTGGAAGTCCAAGCCCCTCGCACACAAAACCTCCTTTACCCCCTCTCTCCAACCTTTCCTAGGCCGACCCCTACCCCGCCTTCCTTCCACTTCCACTACAGACTGATACACTCTTGAAGTCATTCTGTTTCGCTCCATTCTCTCTACATGTCCGAACCACCTCAACATATATATATATATCTATATATATATATATATATATATATATATATATATATATATATATATATATATATATATATATATATGTTTAAGTGTTGGCACTCTCTCCCATTTAATCTGGTTAAACGCTCAGGAAAGAAAGGGAAGCTGTTGTATCTGGCAACACTGAAGGGAAGATGGGTGCTGCTGGATTTGATACTGCAATATGTTTGACAGCCATGAAGTATTTGGCAACACTGAAGGGAAAATTATACCGCTGAATCTCGCAACACACCTAAACGTTTGAGAACTATGAAGTGTTGTTGAACACACTATATATTGTTGTTCACTGTAAATGTTCAAAAGAATTGCAAATTCACTTCTTGTTCGTATCAGTGATGCATGAACAGAAGCACATGAATGCGGCACACTGGACAGTAGCGCTGTGAGCCCCACATTCTCAGGTTTTAACTGTCTTCTTTCACGCAATGTTACTTTCACGAAAGTATAAAATTTCATTGTACTTGCCATAAGAAATTTTGATATTTGGATTTTATTATAATAATATTAATTATTATTATTATTATTATTATTATTATTATTATTATTATTATTATTATTACTACTATCTTTAAATTATTATTACTATTATTATTATTATTATCTTTAAACTATTATTAATTATCATTACTATCATTTTTATTATTTATTATTATTATTAATTATTATAAATTAGTTATAATTATTTTTATTATTATTTGATGAGTAGATAAATTGACAGGTCTGTTTCTGACGTCTGTGAAATGTAATATCAATCCTGTACATTCTTTAATAGTAAGTACTTGAACACAAGACATTAATTAAAAAAATAATAACGATTTTAGTGAAAATATTCCTTTTTATTTTGGTAAAAAAAAAAAAATGAGTTTGAACATTAAGTACCGAGTGGACGAGTTTATTGGGCAACTCTTATAATCTTGTGAGCTAACAGAAGTGCCAAAATTGTTGACATCCTACTGGTCATATTAACTGCATCCTTGGCTGTATGACTAAGACAAGCTTGTACGTTTTAGTATATTCGCTGCCTAGTAGTATAGTCTCTGTAAGAATGAGTTAGCCTGTTTCTCCTTGGGGAGGATTTTTCTTTGATCTGTAGGTCGAGCATTTGAAGTTATTCATCGAGGAACCTGGAAAGTAGCTTGGAGGGCATAAGGGAGGTAGGAAGCTCAGGTCACCTGCTGTTAGCTCTCTCCATCTCGCAAGAATCTGGCATCGGAGCAGCAGCAGCAGCAGCAGCAGGAGCCACATCCGGCCCCTGAGGAGGAGCCGTGACCCAGCCCGAGGGCAGGACGAAGGTCAGAGGCCAAAGTGTACACCGGCAGCAGCAGCCACAGGTGCCACAGGCCCCAAGGGGGCGCCACGACGACCTGAGACTTTGAAGACCCCATCAGGCGTCACCCGGAAGAACTCAAACTCTCTGAGGTCAAGTGTTTTTCGAGTCCATGAGTGCTTGAGCTCTCAGCTGCTACCTTGAGAGAGACTTCTTGTGCTAGGGCGCCGCCTTCCACTATGCTATGCGTTGTTATGATTGTGTTATCGTCATTAAGGTGGTTGTTAGTGTAACTGTCGTTATAATGAGCGTTAGTGCCTTAGTCATTATTATTTTTCAGTGCCTTCGTCATTATTTTTAGTCCCGTCGTCATCATACCTACTGGTATCATTCTCATTGCGATGTATAAGATGTATTTTAATATTGTTCACTCAATCCGTACACACAGAGACCTTAACTTAATCTATATTTCAAGAACAAAACATTATTGATATTGTTAGGTAAAAGGACACATGTGCAACTACATAACATTTTGGTTGTGGTAACATTTCACTCTCCAGGAGCTCTGTCAAGCCGTTACAAACATTACAAGGACACAGAACACATCAGGAGCTTCCAATGTTGCAGAAATGAGTAGGACTCCCAGCAAATTCGTTCGGAGGAAAGCTCTTGCAAGAATGTTCCTCCGAACGAATCTGCTGGGATCTCCTACTCATTTCTGCATCATTGCAAGCTCCTGATGTGTTGAAAAATCTAGAGCTATCATTCAACTGCAAATATATGTCGTTGTACCTAACATATTGTCGGTAATTCTACCAACATTATTACACATTATTGATATCAGTGTACAGTTGAGCTACAGTCTGAATAAGCAGCGTGCAATAAACAAATGTAGACGTTCCACATAATAAACTAAACGAACACATGGTGTAAGCATCCATTTGGCAAAATAAAATTCATGTGAACGGTGACCATCTGTCAAGGCAATCAACTCTGTAATAATGAGAATGATCAGCATTCCGTGTGTCCACAGCGGCGCTGTCTTGTTACTGGTGATGAGATCTTGATAGAAAGAATTGGAGATACTTTGTCCTTCCGTTTATCAGGCTTGATTACCTCTCATTCCGAAGACCATGTATACCAGTGCAGGTTTACTGCATCTTAGTTAGTAAAACAAAAATAATTAATATAAAAATAATAATGCGGTTTCTGTAAATGATTTTTAATCCTTTTTTATTCTTTTGCCAAGTAAATGATTTGCCAAGAATATTGTTAAATGTTCATATATATATATATATATATATATATATATATATATATATATATATATATATATATATATATATATATATATATATATATATATATATATATATATATATATACAGTATATATATACTCTTCTTCAGCCCTTTAGATAATACTCTTGGTAACCCCACCCCTCCAAATATCCAGATTTCAAATTCCTCTCATAATATTCACACCATACACTATCCACAGACATGACATCTCTGCCTCCAGCCTCCTCGTTGCAGCTTTGAAACCCCATGCTTCACACTCATGTAAGACTGATGGTATCACTATGCTCTGATACATTTTTTTTTTTTTTTTGGCTCTATGGAAAACATTCATTTTCTCCAAAGATGCCTCGGTTCACTTCCCACCGTTTTTCCCTAGTAAATATCCATCAGTTATTATTAAACTCATTAGCGTATAACAATCCACGAAATAGCATTCACAGTAAAGAAAAATATTTAAAGAGCTTACCTTGCATCTAAATCCAGCATTTAATCATGTTGGCCGGATGCGTTTTGAGGCGAAGGAAGTCAAAAGGTCTGACCTCCCTACTAGAAACTTTCCATCGTGGGAGGTGGGAGGAGGAAGAGTGGGGAGGAATGGGTTAAATCATTGAAAAATTTATATTGCAGATTGCGTTGACCCCCACTCCGAACACCTCTCAATTAATTTAATCTTCTGACGTGCCTGAAATTCGCTTCGCGTGCAATGAACCAGAAGCTCCTTAATTTTCCACTGTTGTCAAGTGTTAGTGCCGGAGGTAAAGGTGCAGAATTTTTTTAATGCTTAAGCTATACTCTACGTCAAGAGGATACGTTTTACTCAACACCTGAATCCTTCCAGCTGTACTGGAGTTTCTCAACTAATACCCAGATCATAGATGAGCTGGAGTATTGTAATAAGCCACAGTGTATTATTTATGACATTATATTAAGAAGACTTTTCGTCTAACAGAGACTTTGTTTATTGATAAAATCCCTGATGAACGAAGGGTCTTGTAAATAATATGTCATAAACCACACACAGTGTCATATTAACATGCGAAAGACTGCAAGGAAACCTGCTCGTACGTTTTAATTGGCCCAAGAATCAAACCAAGCAAGGTTATATACACCAAGAGGTATTTATCTCTCGGCTTATGAATACTGAGAGTATAATTTAATCCTTATTTTCAAGGACTAAAGCATCCTGCAGCTTTAATGGGCCTCGTGTAGTCAATAGGCTTACCCAGCAAACTATCCTACCGAACTCGAGACCTATTAGTTGCGACCCTAAAGCTCTGGGCACGAAGCTGCGAGTCACCCTGAAGGTCCAGAATGATGCTGGTGTGAGAAACGACAGGATAAGTGCTCTTGATGGGGTGCTCATGACAATATTACGAAAGCAGGAGGAATAGGGAGGGAGGGGTGTGATGCAGGAAGGGGGGGAGGAGGAAACTGCATGACGCCATTGCAGTCCTATGCTGTCTGATGAATGGTGCTGGATAATCAGCGAACATCAAGGTCTCCGGGTTTTTCCCCCTCATCTTGCGTTTTAGTGTGTCATCTATTTCCTGTTTATCTGTCGCCTCTGAATTTTAATTTTATATTTTCTAAATATTTATGGGCATTGTCATAAATGTTAATGAGCATTGTCAGTTTTTGTTCCTTGATAATGATCCCAATGATCAGATTATCTACGGATAAATTCATCTTTTTCTTTAATATTATATTTGTTTCTAAAAGTAATTCTTAAGACACGATTATTTTATTATTATTATTATTATTATTATTATTATTATTATTATTATTATTATTATTATTATTATTATTATTATTATTATTATTATTATTATTGTTATTATTATTGTTATTATTATTATTATTATTATTATTATTATTATTATTATTATTATTATTATTGTTATTATTATTATTATTATTATTATTATTATTATTATTATTATTATTATTATTATTATTATTATTATTATTTTAGTAGTAGAGGTAATAGAGGAGAAACAAACAACACAAATAGAGCAAACATTAATCACGTTCTCACCTTCTTCCACGTAGTAGTAAGATAAGGCAAGAACCTATAAAAAAAACTCACACACTGGATTAATTTATTTCTGTGCTATATACAAATACGAATACTGATAGAAACAAAAAACTTTTGCATTGTTAAAGCAAGTTTTTTTTCATAAGAAATAAGGAATGTAAAATACAAAATGAAAATCGCCTCGTCCCTGCAAGACCTTAATTGGCTGATGAAGAGGAGTGGTACACGAGAAATGCAGTGACATTATAATGGCAGTTTGTAACATGTCAAAAGACATGTTGCAAAATGGCTCCATGTCCTGAGTGAGATGAACGCGGACGAAGTGTCAAAATTCTTAAAATTCTCTCGTTGGAAAATAGGAGGGAAAGGGAGACATGATAATCACATACAGGATCCTGAAACCATGTGATTAGATGTTGTTGCCAAAGCAGCTAGTTGAGTTGGCATCCATTATCCATCCAGTGGATGGTAGCGCCAGAGAAAATGGATATACAAAAGGTCTGGAAACTAGGCCCAATGTACTCCAAAAATGTATACCCAATGACCACCTAAAAACCCTTAAAGGGTTTATAGGTGGTCATTGTTATAGATACTGTTATAAACCCTTAAAGGGTTTATAACAGTATTTATAGAGATGCCGATTGAAATACTTTGATAAAAATTTGCAGAAAGAATGACTGATAGTATGTCTTCAAAGAATAAAGTTGCAAATTACAGAAAAGTGATGCAAGAAGACATAGAACCTGAAAAACAATTAGAAAATTAAAAAACTACGCGAATAAAAGTATATTTGAATAATAATATTTGCGAATTGTTACTTTATCTGGTAAAACCAAATTTTGGATGCTTTCTCAAAATTTATGGTATTTTATTTTCTCTAATAATATACACGTGCCTTAACCTAACATAAAGGTTACTGAATTGTCTATGCACCTCTGTAAGTGGACAATCAAGTACATAGTACTCAAAGAAAGTGACTGACCGTAAACTTTACATTTAATCTGATTATAGTGTATATACCTAACTGTCAGAAGAACATGTAGCCAAGCGCCTTAGCCAGGCTGCTGGAACATCCGTCACTCTGTTTATATTGTAACTTGCTCTGTAAATATTATCCTAATATGTTAGTCATGCTTCTTGTTACACTTTTATGACATTTAAATTCAATATTTGATTCTCTTTCTTAGTATTATTTATTATGCTTGACACAAGCATGCCAAGGTTATGTTCAACTTCCTCTTTCATAAGAAATGTACGTTAACTCCTTTCTCTCTGATGTTTTATATAGCTTGCTTCTCCAGTGAAAATGTCGAAAGGATACGAGAAGAGATAACATGATTTTTACTGCACCACTAACAGGGAGAACCAGAGATGACGACTGAAAACCAAGAACAAAAAATTATGCTGATAGTATTTTTTAAATAAAGTGTTAGTAGGCAATGTAATCATCCGAAACTTTAAAAAAAATTACGAACTAAACATTGAAGAAGGGGCACCACAGGCTCTGTGGCCGTGACTTCTAAAAGGTAACCTGAAATAGGTAATCGCATACTCAAAGTAGCCTCGCATGGTCATGCCATAAGTGAACTTTGACACTGGAAGATCAAATCAGAGAAAACAAAAAAAGAAGCCCAGATGACTTCCGCTGGTGCTGGCGAGTGTTAGAGGAGTGAGGGGAAGAGACAAGAGGAGGGAGGTAGGGGTCGCCATGGAGTGTGGAGAGAGGGGTGGGTCCTTGGTAGGGGAAGGGGATATATATTCATGTTGCCTGTAGGGAGAGTGGGAAGGTGGATTGTTGTTTGGGTCATCGGTATGGAAAGAGAGGGGAAGAAGGGGCAATAGGGGTTGTAGTGGTTTGTAGGGTAAGAGGAAAAATAGTGACAGGTGTTGGGGTCGGTGGTTGGGGAAAGCAGGTGGGTCATAAGGGTCGCCAGAGGAGCAATAGGTGGGTCTTCAGGAGTTGCCGGAGGAGGTGGAAAAGCAATTGAAAGGAGGAGAGGTAACTAGGTAGGGAGTAGGGGAAGGGGTAAAGGTAGCTTGAAAACGGGGTAAAGGAAGGGGTAGAATTCACTTTTTCATCATTGGATGAGTAGGTGGTGAGCGAAGAGGGGGCGAGGAGCCTGACAAGTTAGGGGAAGGTGAACAAGAATACTCAGAGACGTGGTCACATAAAGCAGGGCTCCTCAAGGAGCTACCCTCAACTTTCCTCGGATCAGACCTGAGTACCATCCATTCCCCAGGCACTGTGTGATCCTTACGGTTTTATTACTTCCCGATAACAATAATAATAATTTGCCCGGATTTTCTTACTTCCATTGGGGTCCTTTAATCTTCTCCCCCAGGATGCAACCCACAAGTCGACTAATACCCAGGTACCTACTTGCTGCTAGGCAGGGGCAGCAGGTGTAAAGAAACGTTTGCAAAATTTCATTCGTGCCGGGATCTATCCCCGGTACCTCAGTTTGTAAGGTGAGGACGCTGTCGTACTATGTACGTCGTTTTTTTTTTTTTTTTTTAGGCTGATTCGATAAACAAACTGAGTTGCATTAAAAATATGTATTTACCAAAAAAATTGTGTACACTGATACATATACATTTCAGTAATTTCATATAATATTGTGCTACTGTAGTGAACGTTGCTTTAAGTCCGCTGATGTACACATGTCAGCCATACTGGACGTCTCTCTGCGTTATGTTGATAAACTATAAGATTAACTCATGATTTTTATCACAGTGTTTAACTATATCTCTACACTGGAAAGGATCCGCAAACATACAAAATCTTTTGATTTCATGATATCCCAACTTTTTTCGTTGGAACAATTCGCTTGAGAGTAACGCAGGAGAGAGCTACATATTAATGGTATACAAAACTGTCAAGGAGATGAATAAGACACTTGTGCAACACTCTGGTATCATACTCAGAGCCAGATTAAACTAAGAGGTGTTTTGAAGTTGCAACTATTCATAGGTCAAAGGTCACAGAGCAGAACAAAGGATTTCTACAATTTGCACTACCTCTGACCTCACTTGTACTGTGGAAGATGATCCGTTCGTGTACCAGAGAGAGCAGCTGTAGGAATAACAGCTGAATTAGTAATACAAGGACATCAGCTTTGAACGTAACACCATAAAGACCTGCAGTGCACATCACTATCAGAATATGCTGATACAGTCAATGGTGAACGAAACGTCTCAGTAAAATGCTATAAATATACGACGTTTCTCTCTGGATAGCGTTTTATCAAATCATGATGACATGATAAAGATCTACCAAGAGCCGCACCGAGTGTCTTTCTATCTTTCAAAACCTGAAGTAATATTAGCAGCAATAAGGGAAGCAACAGAAATGTCAGCACTTCATATCCACAACCTATATATGTATTTTTTCATATTATTTCTACGGGAAATCATTATGCCAATAAATCGGTGAGATTAAGTTGTTTTTAGTGTATAATCTAGTGTGGTACTCATTCATCATCTCCCTAAGTCTCGATCTCTTGGTTTCTCCAGCCTTGAAAACACTTAATAACGAAAGAGCATAATAAGCCTTAGAAAATATCATTACTTTTAATTCTTTTTCAGTAATTGAGTGATCAGTACGAGTGAGTACGTAACTTTCCTGATGATCACTTATCTGCCGCTGTTTTGCTGTCGCATCTTCTGCGATCACTGTTGATGGATACTGATGCTGTTTCCTCTGGTAGATGCTACTGATGCAGAGTGGAATGATAAAACAAAGAGGAAGAGGAGGAGAGGATGAGATGATTTGAAGACTCGTGTAGTATAAATGAAGCACAACCTAGATGATTCGTAACTGATCATAAGTGTGACAAGCCATCGCCGCGGCCTGACCAACTAGCGTGCTGTTCTTCTCTGCGTACGCCAAGCCCAAAAAACATCTTTGATGAGTTTGGCCATTCCATCTATTCTCGCTTGTGTCCCACCACCTGCCTGTATAAATAGCATCTGAGAGTTCATCAAGAAATTTTCCGAAGATATTTTGTCACTTTAGATTTTCTTTTGAATAATTCTTCCGAGAAAAATCTCCAACAAAAGCACAATTACACACTGAGGGACACAATATAATATTTCCGATTACGCATGGATTCATTCACCGAATATATTCGCTTGGCTGCCTTTGACTCAACTCTTTCTTTATTTTAACACTAAATGACACGAGCTACAACCAGCCAAGCGTCCCCACAACACCTCAGTCAGCGATACGTTGACCCAAGAGCACGAAAGGATGGACAATAAACAGTGTTACTTTTTGTTACTTTAGTATTTCGTTGATGTTACTTTCTTGGACAATAAAATGCAACAGAAAATGAGTATTCGCGTTGTAAAGTAGCCTTAATTGTTTTTTTTAATCACGTTAATTAATTTTCCTCAAGTTAAAATTTGGTGACATGATTGGGTTCTCGTGATCTGAAATGGATACAAGCTCGTGTTTGTTGGCGCTACACATTAAAATCATTTTAATGTTACACTGTTCGTTTTCTGACGCAGTGAGCAGACCTGAATTTACTGGATACCATAGTAAGGCCTCTGAAATCTGCCATGGCAAACAACCTTTTGACATCTGCTAGGGAAAACAACCTTCTGACTGCTGTCACGGCTGATACGACAGACACTTCTCTGAACATAACATATAAATTTTATACCAGATAAAATATTTTTAATCAACTCTAATCGTCGTGAAAGAGAAAAACAAGAGATAACAGATTTTGGTATTCTTCAGTAGACGATGACAATCAAAACGAACTGCGAACATAATGACTTTCTCTTAAAACAGATCTGGAAATCTTTGAAAAAAAAAATAGGCTATAGAAGTCAAGATACTATGAAATATTTATAATGCTGGTGAGGGGCTCTTGATCTAAGGAACTGGATCTGTGCTCCAGTTCCCCGAATTAAGCCTGAATATCTTCCACATCCCCCCACAGGCACTGTATAATCCTACGGGTTTAGCGCTTCCCCCTTGATAATAATAATAATAATAATAATAATAATAATAATAATAATAATAATAATAATAATATGAATTATTTATAGACTTGACAGAACTAACCCAAGATATTCTAGAATATAGAATCCATCAAGAGAGATAACTTGATATTAGTGAACGGATCTTGAAGAAATTAGAGCAAGCAACCCAGTTCTCAGAACAAACATGATTGCCTCCCATAATGATAATAATTATAATAATCATCCACAAATATAGCGACAGAGGGCGAATGATCTAGAGAGCATCAGATCTTGATGAAATTACGGAGCGGGCGGGGCAGGAGTCCTGAAACTCACAGACCAATGTTGCAAGACTCTCCTGCTATTGGTTCGATCCCCATCCGTTCTGTGATTTGTTTGCCATTGTATTATTACGGTTTCGTGAGTCATAATGGCTTAAAATCTCGACGTGCTGAGAGCGGTGAGCCTCGACCAGAAACAGGTGCACATAGCATGTTGTGACTGTACTCTCAATGCGAATTCAGTCATAGCACAGTTCTTGTGTCTGCCCATTAACGCACCAAGAGGAATACACGTTCAGGATGCATCGTTACCTGAATTTCCGGGACCACCTCGCTGCCAAAGACATCGCAGCCGGCTTATGTAATCTGCTTATTTGTAGTTCAGTAATGTTTTTATGGGTTTATTATTACTATTATTATTATTAATATTATTATTATTATTATTATTATTATTATTATTATTATTATTATTATTATTATTATTATTATTATTATTATTAATTCTATATTATTATTATTATTATTATTATTACTTCTATTTTATTATTATTATTATTAATATTATTATTTCATCCTTATTATTAATATTATTAATATTATTATTATTATTATTATTATTATTACAGTAGAGGTTATACAGCCCATGGGGAATAAAAAGCAACAATATTAGCTCCAAGGAAAGACAAGGAAGCTCCATTTCTTTGGATCAAGAGCCCTTCAGCATTAGGGCCCTAACCTAACCTATCCTGGTCATGTACTGGGCACTGCAACGTTGACCCTTGGAACACCCTCCAGGTATATCCAAACTAAAATTTTAAATAGCGAGAATAGCTCTTGAGGGTAAAGTGAAAGCATTTAGAAATTGACGTTGATCACAACGTCAAAATATTGACATAGTAAAATGAGAATGAGCTGGCCTTTTTTGCACTGGTCAATTTGCTCATCGCTGTGCAAAAAGTTGTCCGAAGGAGGAGAGAGTGAAGTGGTTTGGGAGGAACCTGACTAAACATGACCTGACCATTTTGACCTGACCGGAGCTTCTTCCTCTCGATGCCCAACTAGGTCGTAGTTGACATATTAGGCAAACCGGTCCACAGCAGCCAGTTGCATCAGACGTCAGTGAACCGGTTGTGGCGTAGTGGCCGGGGTCACTACTGCGCTGTGCGTCCATGTTGGTCGATTTGCATTTAATGCTGATGGAATCACGCCTGGCTAACTATAACGGCAGGTATGAAGGTGGAAATAGTCTCTCTCTCTCTCTCTCTCTCTCTCTCTCTCTCTCTCTCTCTCTCTCTCTCTCTCTCTCTCTCTCTCTCTCTCTCTCTCTCTCTCTCTCTCTCCTCTCTCTCTCTCTCTCTCTCTCTCTCTCTCTCTCTCTCTCTCTCTCTCTCTCTCTCTCTCTCTCTCTCTCTCTCTCTCTCTCTCTCTCTCTCTTTCTCTCTCTCTCTCTCTCTTTCTCTCTCTCTCTCTCTCTCTCTCTCTCTCTCTCTCTCTCTCTCTCTCTCTCTCTCTCTCCTGGGTGTGCAATCTTAGAAAGATGACAGTGAATGCAGAGAAGAGTCGGTGATAAAAATTAGTCGAAATGTATACAAATAACCAGCACTTCTGAGACAGTGAAACTTATGGTGACGTTTTGGTGGAACTTGGACCATTAACAAGTCACACAGAAACTTGTTAATGGTCCACCTCCGACCGAAGCGTCGTCAAAGGGTTCAGTCTCCTAAGTGCGGGTTATTTTTGTGTTGTTCCATCTACGGTATTGTGCCTTTGCATTCTTTACTAGAAATATGCTGACTGAAAGATTTTAGGTTAGACTTAAGTAGAATACAGAGGAAGCGAATGTACCTAGAAGCTTGGGAATGGATGAATCAGTAGATGGGTCTGTGAAGGATGAGGTGAATCACAGAACAAAAGAGTGAAAGTAAGTTTCAGAAATGTTGGGGAATCATTAAAAAAAATGCCATTTGATGATACAAGGAAACTGTGTCAAAGTATTTGTGAGGAAAGTGCGTGTCAAACATTGCATCTGGATGTCGTGAATGTCGAACCAGATTAAATGCAGTAGTGTGAGTTTCCTACAGTGAATGATCAATCGTCAAGCAATTAGGTGGTATGAGGCTATTACTGGACAGGGAAGAAAAGATTTTGAGAGGATTTCGTTATCTAAAAATAATGGAACAATATTGGTTGATTATAAACGGTATATAAACGTGGGGTGGAGGAAAAGTGTAAGGGACGAACGAGGAAGGGTTAGAAGATGAGTGTGACAGAGGTATTGAGAGCCTGTCAGATTGAAGTAGAGACCAGAGGTCTCTGGGGTTTCACGTGCTGTGGGGATTCAGAAAAACAGATTAGCCGATCTCAAGATTTATAAATAGGCAATATGCGAAACGGGTAGAATGTGTCAGTACTGTATAGGTCATCAATGGCTATTTATGTCTATGCCCATCTGGAAAGAGGGATAGGGAACATGCGTGGAGAGAAAGAGAAGAAAGGATGGGGGGTTAGGGTGCACAAAGGTCATCATTTGTATTAGGGTTGAAAATGTATTGTGTTCCTCTCAACTTCTTGGGATAAGCTCACAAGAACTATGTAAGCAGTTGAAAATTATATTAGGTCTGTGCATGAGTAATATGAATCGACATGTGGAAGTGTACCTGACTTCTACCCTGCTCATATAGCTGACCCGCCTAGCCCCGTGAACTCACTGCTAGCAATTATCTGTGGCCGGCTTCATTATTGACTGTACCTGACTGCTAATTACACACCTGATTCTGTCATGGAGAACACTCTTGAGACTCGCATTATCTATTCAAGCCAGGTATTTTTCTATTGCAAGCTTCTTTACCTGCTAAAATTATCCTAAATAGGTGTTTTATTATATCACTGCAAGGAATTTTTTGACGAGTACCAGATAGCTAACGATTTCTAGAACTCCTGTTTCCTTAACCTGTTAAATATTTGTTCTGTAGAATTGAGAGATTGGGAAGATAAGAGCGGAAGGGGGGGGAACTCTTCGTAATATGGTTCATTAAGATGGGTTTGACTCTAGTTATTCAAGAGAACAGGTGGCTACGTGAGGGGTCAAAGTGGTCTCTCGTGGCACTTTCTCCTACTCTGGCCTCCACCTCTACCCCCCTCTTTATCCTGCCTACCTCCTCTTTCCTCGCCTTCCTCTCCTTCATCTCCTGACTCCATCTTCCACACATTTCTTACTCCTCTCTCTCTCACTCTCTATCTCTCTCTCTCTCTCTCTCTATCTATCTATCTATATATCTCTCTCTCACTCTTTACACAGGGTTTGACAAGGTTAGGTTAAGGATCCATATCTCTCTGTCTCTCTCTCTGTCTCTCTGTCTCTCTCTGTCTCTCTCTCTGTCTCTCTCTCTTTCTCTCTCTCTCTCTCTCTCTCTCTCTCTCTCTCTCTCTCTCTCTCTCTCTCTCTCTCTCTCTCTCTCTCTCTCTCTCTCGCTCGCTCGCTCGCTTCTTGCCTCCGATTTTCTTTTCTTTCAAATTCCCTTCCTCCTGCCTTAGTCCTCCAGTCTGTCTATAGCTTACCCTATCTTTTTTCTTGGCTCCCTTCTCTTCGCCCCTCTCTTCTGACTCCATTTTTTTCTCTCCCCCTCGATTTTCTTCTCATCTTCTTTCTCTAATCCCCTTTCCCTTGCTTCCCTACTCCTCTAGCTTCTCCTTTCTTCTACCTTCCTCCTGTAATCCCAGTTTTTTTAAATCCATTCTCCCCGTCAACAACAGCAACATAAAAAAATAACAGCAACAACAATAATAATAATAATAATAATAATAATAATAATAATAATAATAATAATAATAATAATAATAATAATAACAATAATAATAATAATAATAATAATAGTAATAGTTATAATAATAATAAATTAATAGCACACTGACCATGTCTTGAATGAAGGCAATTCTCTCACTGAGAATTTCTTTACCACCCTTCTTCGAGTGAACGTAGCGGTAGCAGCTGCATTAGCACAGCAGCAGCAGCAGCAGCAGCAGCAGCAGCAGCAGTAGTAGTAGTAGTAGTAGTAGTAGTAGTAGTAGTAGTAGCAGTAGTACCAGGCGTAGGCGTAGCATGCGATAATGTTATGTTCTTGTGGCAAGTGATGGTAAACTTACCATCAACATACTAACAAACGATTGGTAACTAACCAGTGAACGAATACAGTGGTGACTGAGAGTAGTAACTAATGAAAGAAAAGAGCGTCATGGCCATTCGTCACTGTTAAGTCTAGCAGTGCGGTAACTACATAATGGATTATTGTAGTAACATCATAGAGTAAGAACTAGTGAAGGAACTAAAGAACTTACACAGCCAAGATTTTCAACGTACGTAGTTAACTTAAGCCGATTTACTATTATTATTATTATTATTATTATTATTATTATTATTATTATTATTATTATTATTATTATTAGCATTTTAATTATCATTTTAGTAGTAGCAGTAGTAAAATATTTGCTGAAAAGTACTAAGCCAGTAAACGCATGGGAAATTTGAAGTAATCAGCTTTCATTCGAGGAAGAATAAGGTCAACTCCTATTCACTGAATCAAGAAGAGTTGTAAACCAGAATCAAAACAACCCTCCCTTCTCAACCCTTTGTAGAGACAAAAACTCGAAAATATCTTTCTGACTGAACTTAGTGGCATCAACATTAATGTTTAGGTAGCTTGTGTATTACAGAGAATGTTTAGCTAGTATTAAAGCTGCATAACCACCATTTATGTTTAGGTAACAGCAGTATCTGAGATAATGTTTAGGTAACAAAAGTATCAGATATAATGTTTGGGAAGAAACAGTGGCACTTTTCTGAAGAAGTAGAATTATCCTCAATCTATTGGTAGCAGCAGCAGCATCAGTAACTGAGAATGTTTAGGTAGCTTGGGTAGTATAGAATTTTAGGTAGAAGCCGTATCACAGATATGTTTATGTCTTGCTTTATCCAAATGAATCAAGAAATCAGCTTCAAGATTAATGAAGCTGCTTTACTCATGAATGAAGCAGCATCTGCCCTAATGAAGCAGCAAATATGTGTGTGAATAAAGCAACATTCAGATGAAAAATAGCATCTAGATGAATGTAAAATAGTAGACATGAATGAAGCGACATTCAGAAGAATGACGTACCATCTACATAAATGAAAGGCAGGCAGGATCTGGTTGAATGAAGATAGCATCTACATAAATAAAGCAGCCACCAGATGAATAAAAGCATCAGAAAGAAAGAAAGAAAGAAGGCAGCATCATCGTGAATGAAGGCAGCATCCAGATGAATGAACGATACTATGATCACAAAGACTACACGAGTTGAAGCCACAAGAAGCACGTCTTGCCTGCAGCTAACATGACCCGGAGGCTGCTTGCTGTCCGCCTGAGGGATCAAACTCCCTCTGGTGGGAGCCCAGTTCCTGCTGCCGGAGGCGGCCCTTGTTTCTCCTGACTAGACTGCCTTTTTTTTTTGCGCCCAGCGGCACCTCTTTTCCTTATACTGCCACTACAGCTACTGCCGGAGGTGGTGCCTCTGTTCCTCGTAGTCTGTTCCTTAAATCTCTGTTTCTTGTACTGGTTTTTATTCTCTCACAGTCGCTACTGCAAACAGAGGCGCCTGTCTCTTTAGTTGCCTCTAAATAATTGCTTCGATTGTATTATATAACGTCAACTATGTTAAAAAGACAATATGGGTTCGATGACATGTTATTGAGGAGACGTTTCGCCCGCAAGAGATTATATATTTGTGCTTACTGTCTGCTTATCTCTGTGAAAATTGAAAAAATCCTTGGTGGACGAAAGATCTTCCCAATAAAATGTCAAAAAACCACATATTATGTCATATTCACATGTTTACGTCTACATAAGGGTGTGCCGTCAACACAGCTACCACCGCCACCACCACCACAACCACCACCACCACCACCACCAACACTACCAACACCACCAACACCATCACCACCACCACTACCACTGCTACCACCAACGACCTGCTCTGAGAACTAAGCCAAGGGTCACTCTCAGGCCCCGGGAAGCTTGCTGGGGTCGCAGCTCAGAGGTGACGGGGGCCACACACACATTCTCACCACCAATGGACGGAAGATGATTATAAAACAGATCTTGTTTTAGGGTCTAGAAAAATTAAAATATAGTGAACTCTCTTTTTCCAAGATGGAGCACTGTCTTTGGCCTTTTATCTCGGTTCAAATCATATTTTACGTACGTTTTCTGGAATTAGGTTCCACTAGACACTAACTGGATTGTTTGCTCAGATTATTCATTTCGTCTTCCAGTTTCTTTCTTTGGTTTTTCCATGTGTATCTTCCTCAGCTTAGTGTCCACTGTATACGTCGACATGACGTACCACCAACACTAGTGGGAAAAGAGACATACGTTGCAAAACTAGCATTTCGTGGGACAACGTAACGCTCGGCGTGGAACTTCTATTATAAATTGGTAAAGATCTACACAGAGTGAATTTTTGTCTCAAAAGCTTGCTCTGCACTGCTTGTCTTTTTCTTCACTTGTAAAGGGTGTTATATTCACCTGTTGATGATTGGTACGTCAGGTAGAGTGTATATAGAAGAACTGATCCTCGTGACAATCCACTAGTAACATTTTCTTATTTTAACGTTCTCAGATACACTGTAACTTTGCATTCTGTTTCTCAGGAGTTCTCCAGTCGTGTGCTTCGAACTGTCAGCACGGCCTGTGTCTTCTTGATATTAGTCAGTCTCATGTGAGGTACGACATCAAAGGATAACAAACAGATTATGAATATGCAATCTAGTCACCATTCTATTGTTCCTGGTGTTTGTTGCATGTCTATTATAATTACTGTTAGGTGTGAAAAGCAAGATTTTTTCCCATCTTTAAACCTGGGCTGGTGTGCTGTGAGAAACTATTTATTTCATAAGTTTTGTACTCAACTTTTTTTTTTCCAACACTTTGTGTAACATGTTTGTAAGGGATTCTGTTTAATAATTCAGCCTCTGTCCATTTCAGTTTTCATGTCATCATTGTCTTTCAGTTTTCTGATAGCTCTCTCGTCTCCAGTGATTTATAAATATGTACAGGTAGGTAATTAGCACTTCAGCACCTCTCGTTGCCCAGTGTGATGCCGTGTATGATCTCATTGCTTTCCATGTATTCAATTCTCTTACTCAATTTAAATATTCTAAAATACATCCAATTTTGGTAGTAGTTCCTGCTCACACAAGGTCTCAAAATTGACCTCAAGCGCCGAAAAGATATTAGCACAAAATAACACATTAAGACAGTCAATTCTGTCCTTATAGCGATCGCATCGACAATATTATGAGAAAGTGTCTTTTTCATCCCATCTGCAGCAACTAACAAGTAACCAACGAAGAGATATACACGACTTGCCAGTTAGGTAAAAAAAATGTCTTGAACCAGTGAAGACAGTAAGACAATGTCCAATAATCGTTGACAAAACTGGACTAGGGATAGGATAATAAGACTACAGTAAGATGGATAATAACCGATAAACTGGATGAGGGAAATGAATTGGTTATAAAATTAGAACGACGAAATTTCGGTCGGTCCCGGACTATTGTCAAGTCAAACCGTGACTTGACAAAAGTCCAGGACGGATCTAAACATTGACATAAGGTTCCTTTCCTAAGTGCGAGTTTTTGGTGAATTATCCCAAACCAAACTTCTTCTGGGACTTGTCTTCGTTATCTCAGAAAAGAAGAAACTAAACAGTTATGATGGGAAAAATAAACATCAGGAGGTCATTTATAAGCGACGAATTAATTCGTCACGACGCCTTAACTGCACTGTTGACATTTATGATGAAGTTATTTGTATAAGGTAATTACCATGAGAATATAAACATTTATTTAGCTAGGAAGAGGATGTTTATGCGGCGTGTTTTAGGTAAGGCAGTGTCGGTCAAAGTGGCAGATCTGCCCTGCCAATAGATCCCATCGAAAATTTCTTATATATTGATAAAATATATCTTCGAATTCATTTTGTATAAGGTTAAAATCTGCAGCAAAACTAACTTAGCAGCGCAAGTTAATTTAGCTTAAATCCACCGAACCTAACTTAAACAAACTTAAATTATTATTGTGACGTTCAGACTGATTTGGTCGAAGTTACTGGAAAAATATATATACATTCTGCTTGTTTGGCAATATATTATCGTTGCTTTATTACGCCCACAAACACTGCCTAAAGCAGGACTTTTATATAATACTTTTAATATATTCCTTGGTGAACAATAAGTTTTTAGGGATCACACATTATTATTATTATAATCAAGGGGGAGGCGCTAAACCCGGAGGATTATACAGCGCCTGGGGGGGGGGATGTGGAAGGCATTCAGGCTTAATTCGGGGAACTGGAGTACAGATCCAATTCCCTAAATCAAGAGCCCCTCACCAACATCAAGGAACCTTCCTTGAGGGGTAGGGATCACACAGCGTCTGTGGAACGAGATTTAATCAGATTTGATCCCATACAGATTATATTTTATCGAGACACAGACGACATATGTGCACTGTGAGCAGCTCTCAGCTATTTTGTATTACTTACGGGTATTAAGAATACGCAGAACTTACAACGTGGAGAAGAAAATAGAGGAGGGAGGGACGTGAGGGAGGAAGGAGTGATGGAGAGGGAGAGATATAGGAGGGAATTAGTTACCTGGTGTTGATTGATCCTGTGAGTTATCACCTCCACGGCTCTGTCCCTGATTCGGCCTCCTAGATGGCGGTCTGATTAGTCAGGCTGTTGGGGATAGCAACACACAGTCCAGCGTAGGCACCACAAACAGATCAACAATTAAAGGGTAAGGTTAGGTGGCTCAAGCGGTAGCGACCGCGATTTCACAACTGGGTTCGACCGCAGCACGAGTGGAAATGTTGGATATGGTTACCTTATACCTGTTAAACCTTCTATTCACCAAGCAGTAAATAGGTACCGGGGTGTTACGCGACTATTATGAATTGTATCCCAGTGAGAGTGTTGCTGTACCTCAGAGCTGGGTTGTGGAATGAAGTAAGATAGAATAACAGCTCCTAGCCTAGAAATTCAAGTGCTTAAATAAAAGGAACTAAGCTGTTATGTACATAAAGGTAAATGATCATAAAAGTTCACATACCTTGGATGAGGTCAACTCTCAGATGTAAACAGAACACCGGTAATGACTATAGGTAAAGACGTAAAATATTATTCTAAACGAGGACGTCAAGCAACTAATAATAATAATAATAATAATAATAATAATAATAATAATAATAATAATAATAATAATAATAATAATAATAATAATAATAGCATTAATAATAATAATATTAATAGTCTAAATAGTTTTCATAATGTTCAGCTTTTGATAAATAATCTAAATTAATAATCTCAGGAACTGAATTATGTGTTTCATATATGATTCCTCTGAAAATATATGAAAATAACTAAAATAAAGTGAAAACTTCTATATCTATGGTGTACTGGAGGTTATTTATTACCTGACGTGGTCTGGTAGTCACATTAATGGTTCTCGTCAGGGTTTCGATCCCGCAAAGAGGATCGAGCCTCTATCGTTTAATACAATTTGCTAATATACATATATATATATATATATATATATATATATATATATATATATATATAGATATATAGATATATATATATATATATATATATATATATAGATATAAGCTCAAACGTCTTCGAAGTTTTAGTATTTGATGTGAATTTCCGAACCTCTAAGGAATTTTTTTTAATTCACTGTTAATCTAAAGTGTTCTGTGTTATGGGAGATAGAGGAACAGCAAAAAAAAAAAATCCAGAAACGAGTGGAGAGAAATGTAATATGCATGAAGAAATATTGAAGAATACCAAATAACTTGAAAAAAAAAAGTAATGAGAAATGTTAAATGAGATAAAGGAGTATTGAGAAGTTTAAATGGATGTGAAGAAATTTTGAGAAACATCAAAATGTGTTTTGAACCAGTTAGACATGTAAAAAAATGCTCAGAAATAATGAGAAATACTTAAAGCTGTATAGAAATAGTGAGTAATACTAAATGCTTACACCCAGTACACACCTCAGGATGTCATGTGACTTACACCCAGTACACACCTCAGAATGTCATGTGACTTACACCCAGTACACACCTCAGGATGTCATGTGACTTACACCCAGTACACACCTCAGGATGTCATGTGACTTACACCCAGTACACACCTCAGAATGTCATGTGACTTACACCCAGTACACACCTCAGGATGTCATGTGACTTACACCCAGTACACACCTCAGAATGTCATGTGACTTACACCCAGTACACACCTCAGGATGTCATGTGACTTACACCCAGTACACACCTCAGAATGACATGTGACTTACACCCAGTACACACCTCAGGATGTCATGTGAGTTACACCCAGTACACACCTCAGAATGTCATGTGACTTACACCCAGTACACACCTCAGGTTTCATGTGACTTACACCCAGTACACATCTCAGGTTGTGTCATGTGACTTACACCCTGTACACACCTCAGGTTGTGTCATGTGACTTACACCCAATACACACCTCAGTTTGTCATGTGACTTACACCCAGTACACACCTCAGGCTGTCGTGTGACTTACACCCAGTACACTCCCCAGGTTGTGTCATGCGGCTTCCATCCAGTATACACCCCATGCTATGTCATGTGATAAGTGTCAGGAGAAATATTGAGTAATATAAGAGGGCGTTGATAAATTCTGAGATACTCAGACGGAGGCTTCGGCAGATCCTTATAGCAAACATTCATGAATTTGTCTGAGGTCAATTGTTATTACCATGAGGTGGGTGGGAGACTTTGCAGCGAGCTACTTGGGAGATTTTACCATGAAGTACGTGGGAGATATCGCACCCCAGCGGTGTTAGTGAACTTGTAGCACCGTTACCCCCGGTCCAGCATGTTGTTGACCCGACGGCAGGAGACAGCAAGTCGTGGGAGCCAAGAGAGGTCCCCGCCAGAGGTGCTGCAGGCCATCCGGCCAACACTACAGCTTCCCCCTACTCCTTGATGCCCTTTAACACCCCATTTCTGAAGAGCTTTGTATTCCGAATCCAAAAGGAGTTTTTCGCGATTTTTCAGCACCGTCTAGTAAATTAATAGAGTATCTCTGTCAGTGTTCGAAGACATTATATCTTTGGGGAGTGGCTAAGAGTGGGCAACTACCCACCGCTTGGGAACCTGAAGGAGGAGAGGGAGGGGGGGAAACTTCCGGGAGACTTGGGAATATCGGTCATGAAACAGGCTCCTCGGGTCCTGTCCAGCGCCCGGGGGCCACAATCTGCTTTAATTGGCGGCTGGGAGGTCAGTGGATGTTGAGCTGCCTGTTATCATGAGTAATCAACGGGTTGTGGGAGACTGATGTGGACGGAGTCGTCAGGGAAAGACTGCTAGCCTGATAACTGCAATTTTCTTATGAATATAAATGACTTTTTTGTACTGCTTAATTTTTTTTCCATATATATTATTCTGTAGTTTTTTCTTGAGTTTTAATGATTACTGTATTTTCTAGAGTGTGATATATTTCACTGCAACTGGCATTCTCTTTGTATCTTCAGGAGGGAGTTTCACGGCTCCTCCAGTCAGTTCCTGACCAGCCTGTCTGCGGTGCTTATGCTGGACTGAGGGCTGATTGCATCATTAGCCTGACTGTTCAGGCCAACAGCCAGATCACGGGGGCTGTGACTACTGGAACAGTGAAGATGTAAATAACGTGTAGGTAGTAGTTATGAATACAGATAATATATTTCATTTTAATATTTCTCCTCTACTCTAGAATATCTTATTTTCATTTTTTAACCAATCCTTTAAATGTTTTAACAGTATAAATGCAATAAAACATACAGGCATGGCAGTAAAATTACCACTATAGTAATCAATTTGAATACAGCCTAAAAATTTATCATTAAGGACTGTAGGTTTTTAAGCCAGCTTTTCAGCAAATGGGAACAATAGAAAAGTTTCATATATGTTTTTAAAATGTTCTAAAATGTTGATCCATTGTGTCAGCATGTAAATTGTTGGTCCATTGTGTCAGTATCTAAATTGTTGGTCCATTGTGTCAGTATCTAACTTGTTAGTCCATAGTGTCAGCATCTAAATTGTTAGTTCATAGTGTCAGCATCTAAATTGTTGGTCCATTGTGTCAGCATCTAAATTGTTGGGCCATCGTGTCAGCATCTAAATTGTTAGTCCATAGTGTCTGCATCTAAACTGCTGGTCCATTGTGTCAGCCTCTAAATTGTTTCCACTGTGTCAGCTTCTTATCGTTAGTCCAGCTTCTACACTGCAAGTCCAGCATGTCGGTAGCCAAGATGCGGCTGGAACAAAGAGGCATTACTCAGGTGACCTCGCTGCTCTGTGGAAGTAACCACAGGTACTCCACAATGGCGCTTGTTTCCCACCCTTGCGGCCCAGTGGTCAAGGGTCGACGCAGATTACAGCGCCCCGGGCCACCACCCCAATTGCCCGTGGGCACCACCACTCTGAGGCTGAGGACGCCTGTAGATCCTGTGAACTCCTTCATGTCCTGAGAAAGCCTTTTGGTCCAGTGGATTCCTTCATAACTTGAGCACTCTTTCATATTCCGTGGATTCTTTTATATCCTCTATCCGACTATAGATCCCGTGGACTTCTGTATATCGTCTGGAATTTTATATTCCATGATCTATATAGTCTGCAGACATCAATAGATCTTGTGAACTTCTTTATATCCTATTAGCCCGTGTATATCCTGCGAATTCATATATATTCCGTGGAAACCTGTAAATCCTGTCGACTCCAGTTCTTGAGTTCTTTAGACTCCGTCGATTCCTTTATATTATGTAGAATCCTTTAGATGTTGGATTCCTTCAGATCCTGTTTATTTCTTTAAGTCCTGCTAACTCTTTTATATCTTGTGTGAATTTCTTCAGATCCGAGGGACTTGTTTAGAAACTCTTTCACAACCGTGGGATTTTTTTTCAGATGTGTGGACTCGTTTAGAACTTGAAGACTTTTGCTGGTGCCACTGGAAACCACAAGATACATTAGGAACGTTTGGCTAGACGCAGCCCTGATTCTGAGACGTGTACGATTTCTGGACCACTAGGAATTTGAAGCCACCAAGACGTCTAGGTTCCCTAGACCAGTAGAAACATGAAGCCCTGACATTGAAGGCGGTCACACCGAGAAAAACCACAATATGTATAAGTGCCTGGTGGATATCCTCAAGAGTCACTGTAACAGTATTTGTTGAAGTGTATCGCGTCGAACAGGCTGTGTGTGGGCGTGGCTCTTTGTTGATGTACACAGGTAATGGAGCAAATTTGGAGTAATCTTGCCGTCATGTGGCTTACTTCTTCTTCTTCTTCTTCTTCTTCTTCTTATTATTATTATTATTATTATTATTATTATTATTATTATTATTATTATTATTATTATTATTATTATTATTATTATTATTATTATTATTATTACAAAATTTGAATCTCGATTAAAAAAAATAAATCACAGCATTTTCTTCCCGGGAGAGAAATCAACTCCCTCTTGTTTTCCACATTCATCTTCCATCTAGCTCCAACATTCAACTTCCCCTTGGCTCCAACATTCAAGATATTTCCTTAATACAATTCAAAGTTCCATACCAGTAACTTTTTCCATTTAAAGGAAAACAAATTAAAGAAGTAAACGATATCTGAAGTTCCATAAATATTATGCATAGCATACAACGAATATTCACATTTCACTTACCTCTGCGTCAGGCGAGGCGAATTTACATACACATTTAGAGTGGGTGTGATGGTGTTTTTTTTATGCAGCTGAGACTAATATGATGAGAGGTTGGAGACATTTGCATTAATGCAGGGGAGGCAAAATGAGCCAAGACTTGGGGTGAAGATCTCGTTGAGCCCCACACAGCTCTCTGAAGTCCTGCTGGGGATGGACACGCACACGGACACACACACACACACACGCACACACACACACACACACACACACACACACACACACACATACACACACACACACACACACACACACACACACACACACACACGTACACACACACAGGAATAGACTCTGAGGTGTCCCTGTTTGCAGATGACGTGAAGTTGATGAGAAGAATACACTCGATCGAAGACCAGGCAGAACTACAAAGGGATCTGGACAGGCTGCAGACCTGGTCCAGCAATTGGCTCCTGGAGTTCAATCCCACCAAGTGCAAAGTCATGAAGATTGGGGAAGGGCAAAGAAGGCCGCAGACGGAGTACAGTCTAGGGGGTCAGAGACTACAAACCTCAATCAAGGAAAAAGATCTTGGGGTGAGTATAACACCAGGCACATCTCCTGAAGCGCACATCAACCAAATAACTGCTGCAGCATATGGGCGCCTAGCAAACCTCAGAACAGCATTCCGACATCTTAATAAGGAATCGTTCAGGACCCTGTACACCGTATACGTTAGGCCCATATTGGAGTATGCGGCACCAGTTTGGAACCCACACCAAGCCAAGCACGTAAAGAAACTAGAGAAAGTGCAAAGGTTTGCAACAAGACTAGTCCCAGAGCTAAGAGGTATGTCCTACGAGGAGAGGTTAAGGGAAATCAACCTGACGACACTGGAGGACAGGAGAGATAGGGGGGACATGATAACGACATACAAAATACTGAGAGGAATTGACAAGGTGGACAAAGACAGGATGTTCCAGAGATTGGACACAGTAACAAGGGGACACAGTTGGAAGCTGAAGACACAGATGAATCACAGGGATGTTAGGAAGTATTTCTTCAGCCACAGAGTAGTCAGTAAGTGGAATAGTTTGGGAAGCGATGTAGTGGAGGCAGGATCCATACATAGCTTTAAGCAGAGGTATGATAAAGCTCACGGCTCAGGGAGAGTGACCTAGTAGCGATCAGTGAAGAGGCGGGGCCAGGAGCTCGGACTCGACCCCCGCAACCTCAACTAGGTGAGTACAACTAGGTGAGGTGAGTACACACACACACACACACACACACACACACACACACACACACAGGATCTGTCACTCAACCACTGCAACCTAAAATAGGTGATCACACACACACACTGGTGAGTACATTATCGACAAGTGCCTTTGACACTCAGTCTCAAACACAACAGGTCAGGTGTCTATCGACAGGTGCCTTTGGCAACTAGTAAATAGCACACATGCACACACACACACACACACACACACACACACACACACACACACACACACACACACACACACACACACACACACACACACACACACAGTGTCGGGGCCACGAGCTGAGTCTCGACCCCTGCAACCACAATTAGATGAGTACAAACAGCATGAGCAAATCCCAGCAGAGCACAGTGAAACGCTCAACCCAAAAGGGGGGGGGGGGCTAACCACAAAGACAATGACGGCCCTTTTCATCATAAGCGCTGGGAAACAAGAGATTCATCCCATCCCAGACAGCAATGGCCTCATCTCACGATTCCACAGTAAGTGATTCCTCAGAGATGCAAAAATTTTTCAATAGGATGCGGAAGCCTTGACCAAGTAACTTGGAAGGATATTCAGCAACACACAAGACCGAAGAACCACAAAAACAACTGGAAGATAGTCTGTTTAATATCAGTTTCCACGAAATGAAACAAACAGGAAACGTTAAATTACAGATCAGTTACTATTACTAGTATCTTATGTATGAAGCGCTAAACCCATATGGGTTGTTCAGCGGAAGGGTGGTGTAGGCTCGACAGTTCGCATTTATACATCTGGAGAGACTAAGTTCATAACAGATCAGAAACACAGGTTATGAAATGAAAAATCCTGCACCGTAAAATTAAACAAAAAAAAAAGAAAAAAAAAACTGACGGAAATCGGGCAAACTGAGAAGGACGGGCGTACTTCATATTCCTAGACTGGAGGACGGCCTTCGAAAGTATTACTCAAATGGTCGATATATAAACTAAAAAATGCAAAGTAAAAGAGCACAAGTGCAACTAATGTGACATTTTTATTGTGGCAACGTTTCGCTCTCGAGGAGTTTTGTCAAGCCGTTACCGTGACAAAGCTTGGCAAAGCTCCTGGAGAGCAAAACGTTGCCACAATAAAAATGTCACATTACTTGCACTTGTATCCTTTTACTTTACATATTGTCGGTAATTCTAGCAACATTATTAAAAAAACAGATTGAGTTGAAAGGATATCGATTAGAATGGTCCAGTGCAGCAAGGGAAGCCTTTCCAAAGGATCTGTCTGCTCTAGATCCCACATTACTCTTAATATGCAGAAATGAATTTTGCCTGTCAGTATTAGTGAATGATGGAAAACTAATGAAGAGAATGCAAACTTAGAAAAGTTGCAGTCGTGATATATAGAATTTTCTTTATGGACAATACAAATTTTACACAGATATTAATGACCAGAAAAGTATTTATTTGCTAATGGAACATGAAGATCAATGCAGGTGTGACCTATGCTTAAATTTTTTTAAAGTGCTATGCAAACTATATTTTGCAGTAGTGATTGGTGTATTGTAAATGTAGTCTTGTTTTTTAAATATAAATTGTTTTCTGTAGGGTTATTGTAGCGATAACATTGTTTTTGTTTTTTTAGTTAAAAGTGTGAGATAGCTGTGAAATGATCAAATGTCATTGCTAGTTGAAATATATTTGATTTTTCGAGACTGCATCCACGTATTGAACTAAACAGTTGATGATCTATATGAGACTGTAATATATGAAATGTCAATGTAACATCTGAAAGATACAGTTATATCCACTGAGTCAGATAAAGACCTACTGTGACATCTGTAATTCTCTTAGGTACTCAATAAACAAACCACTTAGGCAGCACAAATAAAAGTTTTAGGAGAGCAATAAAAATAATTTGATTGGATGCCAGTGAGGACAAAGCTAGCGAGACGAACCGTCTGACTGGATACGAACGAAACCAGGCTTGCCAAGCCAACCACCTGATAGGACAAAAATATAGCAGGGCTTGCAAGACATGTAGGAGACAACTGCTGGCCAGATGTAAAAAAAAAAAAAAAGATGTCACTAGTCTAGCTGAGAAATAAACAAAGTTACGTCTTTTAAACGAAAACTGCTGACCGGATGTAAAAACCGCCACAGATGTCAAATGTGCCTAACTAGAAAGTTAATAATGCTATGTTTTCTTAAACCACACCCGCTAGACGTATGTAAACAAATCCACAGATACCAAGTGACTCGAGCAGAGTTATAAAGAAAGAAACGTTTATTGAGTGACATCAACTGAGAGGATGTTAACAGAGCGACGTTTATCAACTAAAACCAGCTGATCGGATGTAAACACACCCAAACACATGCACTCCTGCACCTGCATTCTCACGTTCTAATTACTTTGTTCTCTTACGTCGGTATCAGCAAGTCATCATAATGCTCCGGGGCAGAGGAGTATAACCCGAGACGCCGAGCCAGTACGATTTCCTGCTATGTTTTGTAGTTGGGCAAGAAAACGTTGTACTCTCACGGGGTTCAATCTTCCCATGAATGACTTTCGCCCTGGAGTTGAGTGATGAATGACTCCCATCTGGATCCATTTACCGTACTGCCGACAACAATGAAGAAAAGGCACTGGTTGCAAACACAGCCTTTTATTGAGATATCGTTTTCCTCTACGTAGAGCTTGAACAAGCTTAATAAAACACTAAACAGAGCGAAAAGTTGTTAGAATGAAAGCTTATTCTGCAACCTGCGCTTTTTTTTTACTCCCACTTGGTTAGGTGATGAATGACTTCCACCTGGACCTGTACTGCTGCTAGCAGGAGGTAGACTATAATGTACAGGATTAACAGGCACAGCGACGACAGATTCCAGGATAACAGGTGCTCGTATATTTTGAACTCGGGCAATGTGTTGCTTGGGGAGCGTATGGATAAACGAAAAATTGGGGAAACTTCCAAATATTGACCCACAGATGACCCGCGTGACCTACAGGTGGCCCCAGGTGACCCGTATCAGGTTCATTACTGAGAACGGATCTTTCTCACACTAGTGTTAGGAGGAGCCCAAGGTGAATGTATACCTTGATAATATGGTAATAAAGTAAAACTGTCAGATTTATTGAGTGATAACTAGAGGCTGGAGTTTAATGATGACAAATGCCACATAATGGAAATGAGAGAGAGGAAAAAAACTCGTAAAGTATATAGGCCATGTGATACAATATTAACAAAACATTAGACAAAGGGATCTAGTAGTGATTATGAAAACCACTCATAACCAGTAGATCAAATATATATAACGGAGCAAAATTTTTATACTCTGTAGGTAAATTTTAATTAAAGTAACCTCCGGATATATACATGGTGCAATACTTAAAAAAAAAATCACCACGTTTATTATACTATAAAGAGAATACAGAATAATAACGTTATATCCACATGTAGCATAACTTAAGAAAAGTTACCAAACATTCAAAGGTGTGCTACAAAATACTCTCAGATTTTAAACAAACTGAATTAGGATAAGAAATGACAGTAATTGAAAGATGAAGAAAAAAAAAGATTAGATTACATTTTGCCAGGTTTTAACACCCTGTCAACCTTTGCTGTTATTTTCTATCTAAATAGCCAAACCACTCAGCTACCCCTTTCCAATCTTTGAATTATACGTTTCGTACTACCACACAATCTTCTGATTTCTTTATTCTTTAAGACACTGGCGCTGTCTGGAGTAAGCTCGAGCAAAGATCCATTTTTAAGATTGTTCTCTGGCCAAGAGATCTCTTTACATCACCTTACCCAAACTCTTGAACAGTATTTCATTATTTAAGGTACGAAAACTTTCCTGTAAGAGGGAATATGACAGGGAAACAGCTGATTTATGTATTGTGTGTGTGTGTGTGTGTGTGTGTGTGTGTGTGTGTGTGTGTGTGTGTGTGTGTGTGTGTGTGTGTGTGTGTGTGTGTGTACTCACCTAGTTGTACTCACCTAGTTGAGGTTGCGGGGGTCGAGTCCGAGCTCCTGGCCCCGCCTCTTCACTGATCGCTACTAGGTCACTCTCCCTGAGCCGTGAGCTTTATCATACCTCTGCTTAAAGCTATGTATGGATCCTGCCTCCACTACATCGCTTCCCAAACTATTCCACTTACTGACTACTCTGTGGCTGAAGAAATACTTCCTAACATCCCTGTGATTCATCTGTGTCTTCAGCTTCCAACTGTGTGTGTGTGTGTGTGTGTGTGTTCGTCCAGAATAACAAGTTCCTGACCACCATACACACTATCGTTTTCTGGTTCAAGTTAGGTTACCTATGGGTCCAGCGCGGGAGTAAATTATAGTTTTAATAACATTGTTTTTAATTGAATTTGTATCTCGTGTCCTGTGGGCGTGAGCAGATAAAAAATATGGTGTGGGGGCTTGGAGATGGTATGTTGGACGGGGCGTGTCGCTTTTGGGCGTGGCGGAGGACACTGTATATTGGCATGGTATAGGATCTTGGACATCCTTTAGGCCTGAACCACACGCCTACGTGGATGTGTGGCTGCTGGCGTGTGTCAAGAGATTTGTGAGTGACAGTAGGTAATGACCGTCACTGTGAAATGTGAGTACTTCCACTAGGCGAGAGGAGAGAACATTTAGTTAGATTTTTGCTCCGAGGAGCCTGTTTATTGGGCAGTGCTACTCATCCTGTGAATGTACTGAACAGCTGACGTAGCCAATGACGATGCTAATTCCTTCCTTCGCCGTCTTGATGGAGGTGTCACTACCTTCATAATTAAAGACACGACGTATCTATATATATATCATTATTTAACTGATGAAAATCATACCTATTTTTTGTAAAATAACTGATGAAAATCATACCTATTTTTTGTAAAATAACTGATGAAAATCGTACCTATTTTTTTTAAATGTTTGCGACGTTGTTTGTATTACAGACTTGAAAAACTATGAAGAAAAACATCCTTCTGCATTGAAAAACGTTAAATATATATAAAAAAAAATTACTGTACTACTAGCATGCCTTATATGGTCCATATTTAAGTGTTCAGCCTTCGTAGTTGATAAAATTACTTAAGGAATCAGTTTACTTAATTCAACACTGTATTATATTCAACACCTGTATTATATATAATTGAATCCAATATTTCTAATGTTCTTATCCAACCGTTTCTTGGAGCGCTGTACTTCATTTTTTTGCACTAATTACTTCAGGGAAAAGTTCGTTTTAGTGTTCTGAAAGGATGAAGAATTTTTTTACTCACACTGGTGTTGCAGGTCTTGCTCAATTTCCATGTTGCTGTTTTGAGTTGTGTTATTTTGCTGAGCATCAGATACAGTGTTAAAATCGAATCAGTATCTTAAAGGTTTCAGTAAGATGTCGCAGCATTTATTCCATTACCACCCTTGTTAGTTTATAGTATTCCGTATGTTCATCCAGTAAGCTGCCTCCTAGAGTCTCTTGTATTCTGCTCTAGTGATCCGTATCTCGGCAATTGCTACTTAAATCCTTAAAGCTTCTCTGAGATGTATGCCGACCTTTGCTTACAGTTCCACCTTGTCAACATGGTGAACTGCTACAGATCTTATCTTGACAGACGAGATCAGGATGAAAAAACAGAGAGCTTTATTTTGTTTATGGAGTAGGGTGTGAGTGGGCCTTAATAGACAGTTCCAACGATGTGTGAAATGTGAGACTTGGGTAGGGGGCTAGGCCTATGAAGTTAATCCTCCGCTTAATATGGCAAGTAAATAAGTAAGATTCTTCAGGTTAACACACATACAGCTACATAGATTATCATACATAGCAGCATATGTACAGAGAACCTAGGATAACGTGATTGACTAACCGTCGCATTTTAGATATCTCCAATGTCCCCTCTTACAGAGAAGAGGGAAGAGCAGTGACAGGAGAGAGACGATGCATTCATGCTTATCTACAAGCATCCACGATTATCTCCAAGCATTCATGCTTATCTATAAGAATCCATCCACTCTTATCTCGAAGCATCCACGCATATCTCCAAGCATCCATCTACGCTTGTCTCCAAGCATCCACGCTTATCTCTAAGCATCCACGCTAATCTCCAAGCATCCATGCTTATCTCCAAGTATGCACGCTTATTTACACGCATCAAAGTGTGCTCACGCTCATAATCATGGGAATGAACAGATGGAGGCGTTAGTATTTCATGTGACGTAAAGACAGTGAGTGAATCTGCAGTAACAAATTGCAATTGAAGGACAATCGCTTTACTGGACCGTCTCAACTGAGATAATGTATCTGTAACGTGTATTGTTGTTTAGGTATTCTTTGGAAACTACGCCTGACTTGGACTTGTATCACTTTAATGTCCTATAAAAAAAAAAAAACCTACCGCCCAACGTGGGGCTCGAACCCACGACCCCGAGATTAAGAGTCTCGTGCTCTACCGACTGAGCTAGCCGGGCTTGGTACACCACCTCATTATCCCTAATTAAATCAAAAGGACACGAATGGAAAACTTTGGCAAAGAGCAATTTGTATTGTAGTATCCAAGAAATTACTAACTGTACTACAATGTAGATGGCCTGAGAGAGCCTGGCCACACCAGTCGCAAAAATTTTAAGATACATGTTTAAGCTTGGAGCAATAATGAAGTTACCTGAATAAGTAAGTTTAGTTAGGTACATTTTTACACAATTTTGAATGATTGCAATTGTCTTGCATAGTAAGATATACGTAAATTAACTAAGGTAATTCCCAAACAAGTCAAGGTGATTCATTTCCATTGTTGTCTTCGCAATAACTTACGTTTAACAGCTTAACTATCATCCATCTTATCTAAGTAAAAATCCGTGTAAGTTTATTTAGGCACAGGTACACATAAGTACAATTACCACACACAGTGTAAATTATCTAGGATAACCAAAATGAATAAAAGTCAAAGTGACTTATTGCAATTCGGGTCCTTGTTTATGGAAAAACAAAGCACATTTGAGTGACTAAGTACAAATAATCAAATAAACTGAGTAAATTAAATACGTACGTGAAAAAAGGTACATCAAAATTTAAGAAAAAATCAGTTAAATATAACACACAAATGTTAACGATGCAAGAAACCACATTCTCTTTTTTTCGAAGATACCTGAAAGGTGCTTTCTTGGGGGGGGGGAGGGATCAACGCCCCCGATGCCCTGCTCGAAACCTGGCCTTCTTGTGAATCAAGGACTGATCATCTAGGCTGTTACTTCAGGTATCTTCAGGTAGCATTACTGCAACTCTAAGCTTAAACATGTATCGTAAAATCAGTGCCTTTTTCTGGATATAGTCTTGTTTAAAACAGGTACGGCTAGGTACTCTTAGTAAAACTATACCCAGGAAAAAAATTAACTGAAAAGGTAAGTTTCAGTCAAGAAACTGATAAATAATTTTGCGCACAAAATAATATGTTTGTGCAATAATTTTAAAGGTACATAAATATTGTGGTAGAATGCATTAATGACAATTTATGCATAATTAACTTGCAGTACCTCAATATAAAAGCGGTGAACTAACTTACATCATTAATAATAATAATAATAATAATAATAATAATAATAATAATAATAATAATAATGATATTATTATTATTATTATTATTATTATTATTATTATGTATTATTATTATTATTATTATTATTATTATTATTATTATTATTATATATTATTATTATTATTATTATTATTATTATTATTATTATTATTATTATTATTATTATTATTATTATTACTACAACGGAGAGGCAACAAACCCGTATAGGCCATACGGGTTTGTTTGAAAGGTAATCAGATTCGATCCGATTAAGGAGTGGAGAGTTATAATTCTTCAGATCAAGAACCCTTCATTAGCATCACGGCATTTTTGAGATTTTTAGAACTAGGAACCGTGACTAGAAATCTTTATATGATAAATCACAGTTAATATGCTGCACATCTTTTAACCTTAGCTCCTGGCGTATAGATGAGCAGATCTCATTATGCCTGATGCCCCTGTTCACCTAACAACGAATACGTTCCTGGGTGTTAATCGACTATTGTGCCTCGCATCCTAAGGATTAGATTTATAATTTTGCCTTCAAGTGTGACCATGGCGTAATAGCGCACAAAATGCGCGCTAAAGGAATAACAGGAAAAGTCGGTCGATGGATCTATAATTTCCTCACTAACAGAACACAGAGAGTAGTCGTCAACAGAGTAAAGTCCGAGGCAGCTACGGTGAAAAGCTCTGTTCCACAAGGCACAGTACTAGCTCCCATCTTGTTCCTCATCCTCATATCCGACATAGACAAGGATGTCAGCCACAGCACCGTGTCTTCCTTTGCAGATGACACCCGAATCTGCATGACAGTGTCTTCCATTGCAGACACTGCAAGGCTCCAGGCGGACATCAACCAAATCTTTCAGTGGGCTGCAGAAAACAATATAAAGTTCAACGATGAGAAATTTCAATTACTCAGATATGGTAAACATGAGGAAATTAAATCTTCATCAGAGTACAAAACAAATTCTGGCCACAAAATAGAGCGAAACACCAACGTCAAAGACCTGGGAGTGATTATGTCGGAGGATCTCACCTTCAAGGACCATAACATTGTATCAATCGCATCTGCTAGAAAAATGACAGGATGGATAATGAGAACCTTCAAAACTAGGGAGGCCAAGCCCATGATGACACTCTTCAGGTCACTTGTTCTATCTAGGCTGGAATATTGCTGCACTCTAACAGCACCTTTCAAGGCAGGTGAAATTGCCGACCTAGAAAATGTACAGAGAACTTTCACGGCGCGCATAACGGAGATAAAACACCTCAATTACTGGGAGCGCTTGAGGTTTCTAAACCTGTATTCCCTGGAACGCAGGAGGGAGAGATACATGATTATATACACCTGGAAAATCCTAGAGGGACTAGTACCGAACTTGCACACGAAAATCACTCACTACGAAAGCAAAAGACTTGGCAGACGATGCACCATCCCCCCAATGAAAAGCAGGGGTGTCACTAGCACGTTAAGAGACCATACAATAAGTGTCAGGGGCCCGAGACTGTTCAACTGCCTCCCAGCACACATAAGGGGGATTACCAACAGACCCCTGGCAGTCTTCAAGCTGGCACTGGACAAGCACCTAAAGTCAGTTCCTGATCAGCCGGGCTGTGGCTCGTACGTTGGTTTGCGTGCAGCCAGCAGCAACAGCCTGGTTGATCAGGCGCTGATCCACCAGGAGGCCTGGTCACAGACCGGGCCGCGGGGGCGTTGACCCCCGAAACTCTCTCCAGGTAAACTCCAGGTAAACTATATTGAGCATACGGGTACCATCCTGTGGACGGTAGCACAAGAGCATTTAGATACAGTTTACAAAAAACTAGGAACTAGGCCCCTAAAAAAAAAGCGTTAACAGTAATACATCTGGATTCATTACTGGGATGGTAAAATGTTAGATTTTGATGGGGCTTATCTTTCAAATGAGCAAAACAAAGATAAAAGCTCTTAGCCTGTAAATTAACCTGTGAAAAACACTTTTTTTTATATATATTTACATATTTTCTGGTATCGTATCTCATGCAGATCTCGTGTCTCATATGTTATGCATATTGCATGCCTTATGCATGTCTCTTACGTCATGTATATCTCATATCTCATGCATATCTAATACTTCTTGCATATTTCATTCGTCATGTACATCTCATACCTCATACCTGTCTGATACTTCATGCACATCTCATGCGAGAAGCTCTGGGTTCTTGTCTGGAACAGTGATTAATGATTTTGACAGAGTACCCTTACAGTCTACCCTCTACACCATTTACTTCAATGCAACCAACAATAATTGGGATCTGAGATGTCAATCGATTGCTGGATCGTGTTCCAGGAACTAAATATTAGGGATATCCTTGAGTAATTCGACTAATTGGTATAGGTTTCAGACTTCCCAGTGACTTCGTAATAAGCTTCAGATTAAGAGTGAGAAACGGTGGAACGATCTTGATAAAGAGATAGTGGATGCAACCTCAGTACATATTGACAAGTGGATATTATAGGGCTCAAGTTAAAAGGTAGGAACATGAGCCAAATGCCAACTTCCTGGGAACAATTGTTAACATACTGTTAATTGGCCACTGGGCAAGTAATCATATAATCAAGACTCGCGTGAAGTGATGTTTGTTGACGAATAAATTACTAACAACATAATCCACATATCTTCATGGTTACACATACTTAAAACCTGTTCGGTGACTAGATCCGTCGGGAGTCAGTTGATGACGTCTCGTCGTGAGGTAATGCGAGATGCTAGTATAAAAGTAGATGGAAGGAACGGGAGGAGTACTAGGCCTACTGCTACATCACTCCAGCTTCCTCTACTACCTCCACTTCCCCGACACTGCCCCTCCGCACGTATCACATAGTGCTTCCACTTCAGTTACTTCGACTTTTTTTCTGAGAGCCATTTCTCACATATTAATACAAATGTTCTCTACAGTGTACATAGTGTGCAAAGTACTCAGCTATTGTAAATTGAAAATACAATAGTCTAATTATTTCCGACATAAGGAAGAACGCTGGCTTTTGTACACAAATAGCACTACGTGATTATTTCTTCTGCATCATTTTATGCTTTTGTTACAGGAGAAAATCAGTCTTGACGGATTAAAATTGGCTGAAAGCAGGAGGTACATTTTTTGAGTTATGGGGTAAGTTGTTTTTAAGGTATCGCCAGGTGGTTATTCGCTCATGTTATACTCTCCGAAGTTGTCGGGTGATTCGTCTTCATTTCCCCTCGTCTGGTCTCCTCCACCCCTTTCCCCTCAAAGGCCTTGGGAGGTAACCTCTTGACCCCTCGTATATTCCCCTTCCCTTCCCGCCGCACATCATCCCCGCGCCCACTAGCTCTCCCACACCCACTCTAGATGTTTGCCGCCCTTATACTCCCATCTTCTCAATGTCTGCTTACTTTGCACAAGCATGTGTTATCCCCTTTCCCCTTCTCTCGACTGCCTTTTTACACACTCATCTTGCAAGTCCATGCTCGAATGCCCATTCATTTCATGGACGCCTCCACCCACTCCTGCATAGGCCACCCACTAAAGAGCAACATGTCACCACCCAAATCAACCTTCAAAGCGCAGAGGTAGTTATTTTGGACTCGTATTCAGTCCTGTGTGATAAGGGGCGTTTAGGTTTATTCCGTGAGAGTTAGCGCAAAGAGAAAGGATTACAGAACACATTGTGACCACATCATTTTTTTTTATGCCGCCACAGCTCACAGGATGGCACAGTACTCAAGACTAGCTGTTTAGACAAGGTTAAGAAAAGTATGTGTGGGCAAGTCTCCTAACACCAGTTGTCACTGTTGTGGGATTTATCCTGGAAAAGGGCCTAAGAACTCTAACAGAAATAAGCCACTGCTTGACTTTCTTGGATTATCCTGTGTTATTAACCCTCAGGGTTAATATCTAAATAAAAGCACCTTCCTCGACCACTTTCACCACACACACGTCTCGTACAATCATTCACCTAAGTAGAGAGAGATAATAGCAAGTGGGGATTTGATATATATATATATATATATATATATATATATATATATATATATATATATATATATATATATATATATATATGTGTGTGTGTGTGTGTGTGTGTGTGGTGTGTGTGTGTGGTGTGTGTGTGTATGTGTGTGTGTGTGTGTGTGTTTGTGTGTGTTTGTGTATGTGTGTGTGTGCAAACAATCTCAGAAGGGCGATCTTAACTATGCAGGACAAGCCACGGGGAAGGGGGTGGAAATCTTTATGTCAAGTACTTTCACAATTCTCAGTGCGTCATCGGGAGCTGTGCAATGTTGCAAGGAAGCAACCAAACCAGGGAGAGAGGTCTCAGAGTGCCGTAGGTGTCACCGTCCACGGTTATCCTTAGCTAAAGATTTCCACCTCTCGCCCCGTGGCTTGTCCTGCATTGATATATATATATATATATATATATATATATATATATATATATATATATATATCAATAACAACAGTGAGACTAGCCAAGGAGTCGAACCCATGCTGCTTTGGCCCGCATCATGGTGAGCAAAAACACATGACGCTCTAATCCACGGGACCACACAATCCTCCAGCGAAGCTAGGTGTTTTACCCGTCATCCGAGGATATACTGTGGTGTGGATGCAATAAAGCAATAATGCAATAAAAATTAAAAAAAAAAAAGACAGAATTCCTGGAAAAGCAACAAGTTATTTAAACATGGAGGAAGAAAAGTTTGATCCATACATCGAGAATCAACGTTTGGCACAATGACAAAAACTCCTTTTCAAGGATCTTAAATCCGTCTAAAAACACACGTTCTCTTAGGAGGATGGGGTTTGTGAAATAGTGAGACGTTCACCGTATATGTACTGTTCATTTGCATACATGCATGCGTAAGTGTTGGTCTCCTGTGTGAATCCTTTACCTACTGCGAAATAATATACTTCCTGTGATTATCACGGCGCTGTTTGCTTTTCCACGGGGCTCTCCCAAAGTTTGTTGACATAAGCGAGAGGTAAACGGAGATTTCCATGATGGGAGGTGGAGGGAAGGGTTGGAGGGATGTGTAGGATGGTAGGAGTGAGGAAAGATAGTGGGAAGGAGTTGGGAATATAGTAGCGAGGAAGGAGGGAGGGAGGGAGGAACGAAGAGTGAGTAGCATCGAGAAGGCAGAGAGGAAAAGGGAAATCAGTGTAGCAGCAAGATGGAAAAAAACAGAGGACAATGAAACAGGTAGAAGGAAGGAGGGAGGAAGGAAAATGAAGATCAGTATAACAGGAAAGAGGGATGGAGGATGGAAGGGGACAGCAATTCACTAATTCTCTGTTTTATCTGACCAGATAATTGTGTGTGTGTGCGTGCGTGTGTGTGCGTTTGTGCATGTGTGTGTGTGTGTGTATGTGTGTGTGTGTGTGTGTGTGTGTGTGTGTGTGTGTGTGTGTGTGTGTGTGTGTGTGTGTGTGTGTGTGTGTGTGTGTGTGTGTGTGTGTGGTAGTGACCGGGATGGGGAACCTGATCACCCGCAGGGGGTCCTGATGGTGCTGGTCACCAACAACCCCCTGGTGTTTCAACCTTCCTCACCCTCGTTGTGCTCTCCCTCTCCAACACCAGTCTGGTGATATTTTCCTCTCTCCAACACCCATCTGGTGATTTTTTCTCTCTCCAGCACCCATCTGGTGATTTTTTTCATATCTCCAAAGCCCATCTGGTGATTCTCCCTCTCTCCAACATCCATCTGGTAATTCTCCCTCTCCTAACACCCATCTGGTGATTTTTTCCCTCTCTCCAACATCCATCTGCAGATTTTTCCTCTCTCCGACACCCATCTGGTAATTCTCCCTCTCTCTAACACCCATCTGGTGGTTCTCTCTCTCCAACACCCACCTGGTGGTTCTCTCTCTCCAACACCCATATGGTTATTCTCCCTGTCTCTAACATCCATCTGATAATTCTTCCTCGCTCCAACACCCATCTGGTAATTCTCCTTCTCTCCACCACCCATCTGGTAGTTCGCCCTCTCTCCAACACCCATCTGGTGGTTCTTCCTCTCTCCAACACCCATCCGATATTTCTCCCTCTCTTTAACCCAAACATCCTTATGCTTCCCCCTCTAACACCCATCTGGGGGCTTTCCAACCCTCCAACACCCATAGGTAGATCTCCCTCTTTCTAACACCCACAGGTAGATCTCCCTCTTTCCAAGACCCATAGGTAGATCTCCCACTTTCCAATACCCTCCTGCAGTTTCCCCAACTCTCCAACACCCACATTTTTTTTTCCTCCAGGATCGCTCCCTCATTGATGGCTCTGCATTTTCCTAATGCCTCCTGGCGGTCTATCTCCCTCGAACACTCTCCAAGGGGTTCTTCTTCCCTCCAACAGCCCCCGTCCTTGGAGGTTCCTTGCACCAAGAACCCCCCTGGAGGTTGTACCCTTCTACACACCCCAGGGAGGCTCTGATTCCTTCCTTCACCCTGCGGGTGACGGGAGTCTCTATCTCCCTCCAACCCTCGTGGCCCTGCTTCTCTACAACTGTTGCTGTTAATTTTTCTGGTGTTGGTTGTTGGTGTTGGTGCTGGTGCTAATGCTGGTGGTAGTGGTGGTGGTGGTGGTGGTGGTGGTGCTGCTGCTGCTGCGATGCCGAAGGCGCAGGAAGCCAGCCGGTCTAGCCTACAACTGCACAAAAACACCACTACCTAAAGCAACACTTGTGCTAAATGCAGATTACCTTTTTCAAATCAACATATCTGCGAGACCGTCAAAGCAATGGGTTGAGAAGTGTAACAATCTGTGTTATATACTTTTTTATTAACTGTGTTGATACACTAAGTCATTCACACAAAAATAAAATAGATATTTTTATGTTTAGCGACATTTTAGTATTGTATCACAGAATTGCTTGAATGACATTAAGGTTTTCCGCCTAAACGATTGGATGGTTAACTGGATTTTAAGCCTATCGATTACATGATGGTCGTTCAGGCTACGTGGAACCTGTTCAATAACAGTCAAGAATATTTCTCACTCTTAAAATAAATAAGGGTTAAAACTCTCGGTGTATATACAGTGAGAGATATACACCTCTCGGTGTATATTCATTGAGAGACATTCACCTCTAGGTGTATATATCCTGTTGCGTGCCTAGGTGGGTCATCTTATGGTTTTCATTCCCCACCACTTTCGTTCATACGTGTTAACTTGGGAATGACTCTTTTCTCTGACTGGAAACTTCCTGCTCTTGAACTGCTTCATAAAACAAAGATTTGTTTTATATCTGGAGTGTGTAACCGCATGGTGGACGATGTTATAGTTACTTTGGTGTGTGTTTAGGGATTAGCGAAACCAAACTCAAAACACACAGCAAATCTCTACGAATATCTTAATTATATGTCGAGTCCTCGCCCGCCCAATCCCCCCCCCCCCCCCAAAAAAAAAAAAAAAAAAAAAAATTGTAGGATTTTTTTTTTTCAGGAAATTAGTAGTTAGGATTTTTTTTTCCGATATTTTTTGTCAATATCTCAATGTCATTCTTAAAAAAATTCTTTAAAATATTAACTTTCTGTGCACCAATGTCTAACACTAAATTTTTTTTACCTAGTGAAAAGTCTGCGAGATCCTATATAAATCTTGATCTTTAATCTGCTCTATTTAAAAAAAAAGTGGTGAGCATTTATACGAATTAATGACTGTTTAAAAATTGCATTGTAGGCCTAAAATAAATTTTGAAGGTAGTTTTTACGATATTGACCAAAAAAAAATTAACGCAGAACTAAGAATTCAGAAAGCTATGTCACGAATTTTATAGGTTATTATCATTATTATTATTATTATTATTATTATTATTATTATTATTATTATCACGGGAAAGTATTAAATGCGTAGAAGGTCATAAAGCGCTTAGGGAAAGGGAGGTAATTAAGTTTCATTCACGGGAAAGTACTAAATCCGTAGGTCATAAAGCGCTTAAGGAAAGGGAGGTAATTAAGTTTCATTCAAGGAATGGGAAAGAAACTTGAGCTTCTTCAATTAAGAACTTTTTATCAGAGTTAAGGCATTCCCTTGAACAACAAAGAAAGGCACAATACCGTGACTGGAACGATACACAAATAACCCGCACGTAGAAGAGAGGAGCTAACGACGACGTTTCGGTCCGACTTGGACCATTTTCAAAGTCACCGACGACCGAAACGTCGTCGTTAGCTCCTCTCTTCTATGTGCGGTTTTTTTGTGTAGCATTCTCTTGAATTTATTTATGACCTGTCATTTGCAAACAGATCATCATTCCATTCCAGCTGCCTTAGGTGAAGCTAAACTCGTATATTATTGTAATGAAGTTGGTAGAATTACCGACAATATGTAAAGTAAAAGGACACAAGTGCAACTAATGTGACATCTTATTGTGGCAACGTTTCGTAAAGCTCCTGGAGAGCGAAACGTTGCCACAATAAAATGTCACATTAGTTGCACTTGTGTCCTTTTATTTCGTATATTATTGCAATATGTTGACTAAACTCATTCGTAGTTGATCCACAGAGCCAACACTGAGGCATCCCTACTTAACTAAGTTTTTTTTTTGTTAATTCGTTTTCAGAAGTGCTTTACGATAGTGTTCACAGCTGCAGGTGCCCAGGAAGTAAAGTGAAGATTATTATTATTATAATCAAGGGGAAGCGCTAAACCCGCAGGACTATATAGCGCCTGTGGGGGGGATGGAAGGTATTCAGGCTTAATTCAGGGAACTGGAGCACTGATCCAGTTTCCTAGATCAAGAGTCCCTCACCAGCATCAAGGAACCTTCCATGAGAAGGAAGTAAAGTGAAGAGAGTTTGTAAAAAATCATCTGTTCCAATTTTCGTCCATTGAAAGTAAGAAAAATTTTCAGCAGTATTATATATAATTGTTCAGGACATTTATTTATTTTATTACTCATATATACCAAAACTGTTGTCCAGAGGGCTGAGGAAGGGTTGTTGAGGTGGTTCGGACATGTAGAGAGAATGGAGCGAAACAGAATGACTTCAAGAGTGTATCAGTCTGTAGTGGAAGGAAGGCGGGGTAGGGGTCGGCCTAGGAAAGGTTGGAGGGAGGGGGTAAAGGAGGTTTTGTGTGCGAGGGGCTTGGACTTCCAGCAGGCGTGCGTGAGCGTGTTTGATAGGAGTGAATGGAGACGAATGGTTTTTAATACTTGACGTGCTGTTGGAGTGTGAGCAAAGTAACATTTATGAAGGGATTCAGGGAAACCGGCAGGCCGGACTTGAGTCCTGGAGATGGGAAGTACAGTGCCTGCACTCTGAAGGAGGGGTGTTAATGTTGCAGTTTAAAAACTGTAGTGTAAAGCACCCTTCTGGCAAGACAGTGATGGAGTGAATGATGGTGAAAGTTTTTCTTTTTCGGGCCACCCTGCCTTGGTGGGAATCGGCCAGTGTGATAATAAAAAAAAAAAATATACCTTTCCATGACATTTATTTATTTTATTACTCATATATACCTTTCCAGGACATTTATTTATTTTATTACTCATATATACCTTTCCAGGACATTTATATGTTTTATTACTCGTATGTACCTTTCCAAGACATTTATTTATTTTATTACTCATATATACCTTTCCAGGACATTTATATGTTTTATTTTTTATATACAACTGCCAAGGACATATCTTTATTTCATTTTTTAAATATAACTTTCCTGGGCATTTATTTACTGCATTATTTATTAAAAGTAAGAACAGCAGAATTCTATTTGAGTTCTACACGAGGTATTCCGGAATAAGACTCATGCAATTAATTACATTTTTTTCATAATTACGATTAGATATAATGTTTCTATATAGGTACGTATAGGTACCCCAGGACTAGATTTTCTGAAACATTCGAGCAAGAATCGAGTGTATTCTCATGACTCTTTCTGTCACGAAGTAAACGCTGGATTATTAATATGGTGGAGTAGAGTAACCAGAGCTGTGGACCGACAGTGTGCGGTGAGGGGTCGGTAATACGCGAGTTATTTTCCTCATTTGCTGAAACAGTTTCAAAGAGCATTCCAGTTTTTCTTTCTTATTTTTGTTTAAGTTTAATATGAAAATGTTTGATCGGATGAAAATATGCACGCATTTCTTTCACTCCCGCCAGCGTAGCGCGTCCATTAAATACGCTAAAATAACTGTGTTAAGGCTGTAGTGTAGAGCTGGCTTCCTGAGGGCCTCTTCATTGTACTTCTTGCAAGCAAAAGACTAAATGCGCGACTCTCGCTAATGACTCTACGCAATTAGTGGAATGATGTTTGTTGGTGTACGCGTGTTTTACCGTGTAGAGTGGCGGACCTCACAAGCAGCTGTTATGAATGAGACTTACGAGATGGGAGAAGTATATTAAAATAGGGAATGCAGAAAGAGGTTGCTTAAAAGGTCAGGAAGATATTCTGTATGTCTCTCTGTCTGTCTCTGTCTGTCTGTCTGTCTCTGTCTCTCTCTCTGTTTTTTTTTTCTCTCTCTCTCCCTTTCTCTCTCTCTCTCTTAGTATACTTGCAAGAAAATGATGGACGATGGTAGAAATTCAACAGATAAAGTGACAAAAAAAGAAAAAAAAGAATAGAGAACGTATGAAAACGAACGTAAAGATATTCTCTCCTCGTACACAGAAAAGACTGAGAAGAACAGACAGACCAGAGATTAACGTGAAGAAACAAGGAACAAGCAATGAACAACACAGGGGCGAGGAAAACAGCTAAAGGGACTAGAGGACAGAACAAGAAAATCGGAGGAAAAATGGCGAAGTGTGGAAGGAGGAGAGAACATGAAGAAAGAAAAGAGTAAAATGAGTAAAGAACAATGAAAGAATAGCAATAAAACAAACGTAAAATGAGAAGAGAACAAAAATTAAGAAGAAGAGAGAACATTAATGGAAAAGAGAAATACCACTGATTTAAAAACTGAAACGGAGAGAACCAAACTGAGAATATTGACTGACGAAAAAGAGAACTAGGAAACAACAATGAAACAAGGAGAGAGCGAAAAGAGTGAGGAGAGAACAACAAAATAAACGTAAAGCAAGGAGCAGAGAAAAACAATAAAAGAAAAGTAAAACATGGGGAGAATAATAGTGTGCAGAGAGAAACAGTGAAAGAACAAAAGTAAAACATGGAAATAACAATGAGAACAAGGAGATAGCAAGCTGGGATGAGTCAGAGGTTGAGTGAGAGAGCCCGCCAGTGAGGTCATGCTTAAGATGGCACCCAGGATGGCACCCAGGAGGCGCTCTGGCCCTCTGTCCACCACCTTGCGTAACCTGACCCTTCCTAGGAGGCCGTTGCCGCCAGAACTATCCCCTCTCCCTCCTTCCACCCCCCCCCCCGCACACAACTACCACTGCCACCACCATTCCCTCCTACCCCTTCCTACCACCTAACCCTCTTGCACCACGCCTGACGCTTGCTTCACTTCCCACTATGTAACTCTTATATAGGAGTGGGTAACAGCACACTGCTGATGTATCCAATTTTGCTAAATAAAACAAATGCCGCTAAACTGTCGTTTCAAGTCTCTGCTAGACCAGCATCCACCACTGTCATTACTATTACATTAACGTATACATTTGTTAGCTGACTGTTGTGAATCAAGAAAAATGGTTATAATCATAACCCTTTTTTTTTAAAGGGTCGACCGGTAAGCCAATCGAAGACCTCGGTCAGATGACCAAAAGCTTCAGCGGCGGGTCATCATAGGACAAAGACTCGTGTCCGGGAACACTTGTTTTGTTTCCTGACAAATCTTACCAAACCTAATCTGTTGTGAGTCGCACACATATCTGTTAGGAATTGCGGGGATTATCTTCCTACTTCCCAGTCTCAGTCCAGGCCTCCTCGGGTTGGAAATATTATATTAATGAATTAATAATTGTTAAGAAGCATGTAGGAAACTGAAGGTATGAGTATACTGAATGTAAATAGAAGCCATAGCAGGAGAAAATTGCTATGCAAATGTGTTAAGAGACTCCAGATCTGCTAGAAGTCCTGTCTTGGGCACAATACCAGTGCGTAAGTAAACTCCGGTATCTGCTGGAAGTGTTAGTGTTGAGTACAAGATGTCCGTGCAGTGAAGAATCTCTAGTTATGTAATTACAAATACTCTATTACCGAATCACGGAACAGGTGGAGTTTGATTCCATAACAAATGAAACATGCCAGTTCCGTGATTTGTTTGCAATCGTGTTATTACGATTTCGTAAGTCACTTTACCACCTATCGTATTTACATCCACTTCTGTCAAGGTCTACATTGCCATTACACTCTTTGCTATCCACCATTCTTAAATATTGCGGATAAGATATCAGGCTGGTTTACAGCAACTATCCATGGCTGTACTAGAGTCCTCTCTTATAAGTATGGTAATGAAGCATTGTTACGTTGGGTGCTTACACACCTTGACTGACATTCCATATACAGTTATCAATACTTTCCTGTGTTTTTTAATGGGTTTTATTACTGCCAGTGTATCTTCCAGTATAAGAAGCCTGGACTGAGGCCGGGCTGTGGGGGAGATAATCCTCAGAACCATTAACAGATAACAGATGCTAGATTGCAGTCTCTGCCACCTCCTTAACCTTCACTATCGCATCTTACGCCCCTTACTGCCACCACTTTCCCTGCCACCATTTTTACACTCCACCATTATCACAATTTCCACCTCCACAACCTTAACCTCGATCCCCACCACCACGTCCACTTGGCAGGGAAAAATCAGGACTATAAGCTATACGAGATACGTGGAGGCTTGTTGAGTACAATGAGTGGCGTCCTGAAAGACTGTCCGTGGTATTGACGAACACGTGTTCATATGGCTTGGTAGGCAAAGCTCTTGCCTCACACACTGAGTATCCATGGTTCAATCCCCTGCATGGGTGTAAACGTTGGGCATGTTTCCTTATGTCTCCTGTCCCTGTTCAACTAGGAGTAAGTAGGTACCTGGGTGTTAGCTGATTGGTGTGGGTCTCATCCTGGGGGACAAGATTGAAGATCCCCCAATGCAAATAAGACAGAGTCCTCAATGACGCGCTGGCTTTCTTGGGTTACCTTGGGGAGCTAAAACCCTCCGGGTTAAAAATCCTAACAAATCTTATCTTAACCATGTCCAAACACGAATTATGAAGCGTGTGCTCCTTCTGTGTCGTTGCTCATTCAAGCTCCTCTCCATCTCCCTTCTTTCCCTCGGCATCTTCCACTTTCCCCTCATCCCTACCCTCTCTTCCTCCCACTCTAATACAGTCTTCACCAGACCCCACGCGAAGGACGCGTGTGTCCAGTGTCTCATTTCCTCATCGGGCATTTTCTTACATATTATTTGTAACCTTATTGAGCTTACATTTGAGCCAGATTGTTAGTCGCTACATCAAGTGAAGCTCTTAATTCCTCTTATGCTCTCTCTCTCTCTCTCTCTCTCTCTCTCTCTCTCTCTCTCTCTCTCTCTCTCTCTCTCTCTCTCTCTCTCTCTCTCTCTGGCTTCTCAGCGTAGTATTTTTTCATATGTTATCATCTTCAGAGTAGAGTTCCTGAAGTTATTGATTATTCGAGCGCATTTACATATGTTTACAATAGTTAGAACCGTAAACCCACACCATCATACTAATCGCCGGGACCTAACATGCAACGTAAGTTCGAGGTAGTAGGAAAATCCAGTCATTATCTAATTCCCGTCTGCATTTAGATAATGGTCATGTAGGTATTTTTTTTTTTATAAATTTCTCTGTTGTACAGAAGTTTAGTCAAGGTCTTCTTTAAGTAATTATTTTTTACTCGGTTAAATTTGCAGGTTAAGAGCTGTTATCTACCTGGGTTGATCAGGCCCTGATCCACCGGGAAGCCTGGTCGTGGACCGGGCCGCGGGGGCGTTGATCCCCGGAATGCCCTCCAGGTAGACTCAAGGCTCATTTCGAAGCCCAGCTCTATCTATGGTGTACTAACACGCTCTGGGACGCCACCCACAACAGTCGACTAACACCTACGTACCTACTTACTGTTATGTGAACAGGGGCAACAGATGGAAGGAAACATGCCTAACGTTTCCACCCGTGCAGGGGATCAAACTTCAGACCCTCATTTTGTGTGGTGAGGGCGCTACCAACGGGTTTCTTTACTGGCTATGTATTAACAATTGATTATTAGCCAAATAACTAAAAAAAATAGGTGCATAGATTTGGTTGGAATGTTCATAAATTGTAGGAGTGATGGTGCAGAAAGTGACAACAGAAGCCGGAGTGTGAATCACAACACTAAACAAGGAAGGAAATCTTCTCGGGATATTTTCTAAGCAGTGAGATGTGTGGAGTGTGGGAACCTACACACGGGCACACATACATACACACACACACACACACACACACACACACACACACACACATACACACACACACACACACACACACACACACACACACACACACACACACACACACACACACACATACACACACACACACACACACACACACACACACACACACACACACAAACACACACACACACACACACACACACACACACACACACACACACACACACACACACACACACACACACACACACACACACAAGGTTTGCAACAAGACTAGTTACAGAGCTAAGGGGAATGTCCTACTAGGAAAGGTTAAGGGAAACCGGCCTGGCGACGCTGGAGGACAGGGATGTCAGGGAAGATATGATAACAAAATACAAAATACTGCGAGGAATTGACAATGTGGACAGAGACAGGATGCTCCAGAGATGAGACACAGAAACAAGGGGTCACAATTGGAAACCGAAGACTCAGATGAGCCAAAGGGATGTTAGGAAGTATTTCTTTATTCATAGAGTTGTCAGGAACTGGAATAGTCTGACAAGCGACGTAGTAGAGGCAAGAACAATACATAATTTTAAGACGACGTATGATGAAGCTCATGGAGCAGGGAAAGAGTGGACCTAGTAGAGGCCAGTGAAGAGGCAGGGCCAGGAGCTACGAATCGACCCCTGCAACCACAAATAGGTGAGTACAAATAAGTGAGTACACACACACATGCACAACAAGAAGCATGTAAAGATGCTAGAAGAAATTGCAAAGGTTTGCAAATAAACTAGTCCCGAGGCTTAGGGAGATAACCTATAATGAGACGCTGGAGGAGCCAAACCTGACAACATTAGAGGGCAGAAAGACCAGAGGTGATATTATTACAATATACAAAATACTCAGAGGAGCTGACAGGGTGGAAGGAGAGAATCTAAGGTACGGGTCTCAGGGACACGAGGCCACAGCTGGAAGCTAAGAACAAAGATGAGTCACGTGGATGTTAGGAAATACTTCTTTAGGCTTCGAGTTGTCAGGAAATGGAACAGTCTAGACAGTGAACTGGTAGAGACAAAATTCAAACATAGCTATAATAGGTGTGATAAGGCTCATGCAGCCGAGAGTGAAACCAGCGAAGAGACAGGGTCAGGAGCTGAGATTCGACTCCACCAACCACAATTAGGTGAGTACACACACCACTTCCTACACCACCTCCTCGCTAATAAGTAACCTGATACCTGGCCTTCCACTGGATAGTCTCCTTCTCTCCATCCCTTCCTCTCTCCTATTCCAATATTATCCTTCCTTCCGTTCCTCTCTCCTTTCTTATTTCGTCATTCCCAAGATACCTCTCCTCCTTCCTCTCAGCGAAGATCTCTGTACCCATCTGTCTTATCATCTAATTGGATGCTTTCATTAATGTTTTTCCTGCAGCATCCCTCTGTCTTTCCATATCTTCAAGCTTTGGTCTCATCCTCTCCTACCTCAACCTTACTGCGAGTTACTGCACTCTGATATTCGGTCTCATCCCTCAACTTAGCTCAAAATTCCTTTTATTGCAATTATGCAAAATTGATTTATATAAATGTGTTTATCCCCGATGATTTGGCAATTTATTACATATTTACCACCTAATTAAAAGTTAAATATCTCACTTCGTTGTGCTGAACTTATTATCCTAATTGTAAAGCCATTGTTGCACCTTTTGTTTGATTTCGGACTATAAAACAAACTGTTTTTTTTTTTAGAAAATATTTTCATAACTCTAAACATTTTTAATTGCCCTTATTTCTTTACTGTCTCATGCTTACCTTTCCAATTACACATAACCCAAATGTCATTACCTCAAGTTTAAAACCCACCATGTAATTATGATATTGATAAATAAGACACTTGTGCAACAACTAGGTATCTGTATTCTAGAAACGTTTCCAAGCTCTCCAAGTAAACTGGCCAGGAAATTATTGTCTTCATTGTCGCTTAAATATCTGTTGTGCAATCGCAAAAAAAAAAAAAAAAAAAAAAAAATTGCAACTTGTATATTTACTACCAATTCAGAGTCATGTACCTATATATCTGTTATATCTATGTGACTCTGATGGGTTAGTATTATACCCCTCTAAGAATATCTTATTATTTCACATACACCTTTTAAATTACACCAAAGTGGTTGGGCCACTTACCTTTTATATCCTACCTCTCTCCCCCCTCCCACCCTTTTCCAATATTTCTATCCTTACCCATCCTTCTTCCTTACCCATCTTACCAAAGCTCTGGTCATAAGAAGAAGAAGAAGCTCTCCAAGTATTGCACATGTGACTTATTTATCAACTTGTCGGGTTTCTAAACCAGTTATTCAAGCAATCATGTTGTATCCTTAGACATTTTTTACCTTGCATGAGAAAATACGACCTTGAAATTGTACAAGACGCCTCATGCTGCGAGGAGTAATCATTCTATTGTTTGGTTAAATTTAATTTCCGTCGGATAATTGTGTATACATTTTGGTTAAAATACGATATGCTAAATAAAGCAAAAATAACTTAACATAACCAATAATAATCAACATTACTGCAATTTTTTGAGCAGAATTCCACGGAGATGAAACTGACTGTTGGTGTGTATGAGAGAGAGAAAGAGAGAGAGAGAGAGAGATAGAGAGGTAAGGAGACAGATATAATGAGACAGTGAAATACAGTTGTTTTGGCATTTGGAGTGGAAGTGGAAGTGTCTCACATTACCAACCCTGCTGTAAAAGCATTCAAGCTCCTCTCAGCTCATCCCGGTTGTTCTGGTAGCCCTAGCAACCACAGATAGGCCTAGTACAACTGTTACTCCCGCTTCTTCAGCGATATGATTTCTGTAATAGTCAACTTAATCACCGCTGAACAGTCATTCTGGTCGTCTTTATTATGAATAATAATGAAAACGAAGAAATACTACCAACATTACTGAAGAAAATAAACAAGTGCAGAGAAAGATGATATTGTGACAACGTTTTACTCTATGTAGAGCTTTCACCAGCTCCATCGAAGCTCTACATAGAACGAAACATTGTCCGTATTTGTGTCTCATTCGCCAGAAGCAATTATCATTTATAATTGCAGAAATATTAGATGTATACGTGAATAATTATAAACCAAACCGCTTGGTAAACAACAAATACGATATTAATACATAAGCAGGGAGATTAGTAAGATTCATTAAATTACTGGAAAATATCGCTGTTATAAATGCTATTGAACATTCAAGGAAAAATAAATAGAGAGAGGTTGTGGGAGCACCTGAAGATTTATTTACAAATTAAATTAGCAAGATGAGTATAATGAAAAAGAATTCAGGCATCAAGAAATAATAAACAAAGAAAAAGTACAGAGTGATGGAGAGAGGATAGGAAAGAGTAACGATTTGGTTTCTCCAGGAATTAATGGTAGGAACAATACTATTTTTAATGGAGTGGGGGGGATTATATTCCAGAGGGAACAAAGCTCCGTTTATAGCTGTTTTTCGGTGATGTGAAGATAATATGAATAAAAACCAGAGAGGCTAGGAACATGCCTCAGGGAAATTTGAATAAACTGCAAAGGTGCTCAAAAAAAAAATGGCCAACGAATTTCAACCCAAATAAATGGAAAGTAATGCAAATACAGAGAATATAAACTAGAGACAGTACATTATTATGCATGGGAAACAACTAATATCGATCAAGAAAAAGCATCTAGGAGCAAATATCATATTTAACATATTTAAAGAGTTGCACGTAATTCGCATAACCTCAACAGCATATACAAGGTTAGCAAATACAGGAATTTTAACAGAGAATCATATCATAGAGCACGCAACACTAACATGGAGCAAACACTCACTCATACATGTTTATGCGCTCAGGAATGTCCAGAGAATAACAACAAAATAACAAAGCTGGCCTTGGAGCTGCAGGAAATAAACTTTGAGGAAAGACTGAAGAAACCTGCCGTACGACTCGAGAGGACAGAAGTTCCAGAGGAGCCTTGATTACGTAATACACAATGCTCAGGGATCTGACAGGACAGATAGGGACAGTGTGAATTGTGAATGAGAAGTTCGTCTCGTTCAGGGGTTGACACCATTTCTGGTGTCAGTCAGTGAAAGGTTGGCACCCCCTCACTGAATGCTTATCCAAGAATGTGTTTGTTATGCAGTACAGTGCGTAACACTGAGTTACGTCGCATAATGAGATAACAGCGGCCGTCACCATGCTCAGGTTGCCGGGGCCAAAGGTCGTGGCAGGAATAGTGGTAAGGGAGAGGAGAGGGAAAATACGAAGAGGGAAAGCGACGGAGAAAGAGCAGATATATAGTGAAAGAGGGAAGGCGACAGAGGGAGAGGAGAGGTGTAGTAGAAGGAAATGTGAAGGTGATGAAATTAAGGAAGAGGAGGCAGTGGAAGTGAGAAGACGGTAGGAGAGGAGGATAGACATGCAGTAATCATGAACCAGAAACAGGGAAGAAAGAAGAAAAATGAGAGAGAGAGAGAGAGAGATTGAGATAGGAGGGGGGCCAAAGAAACCTCCGCGCTTATAGATCTGAAATGAGTAGTAGTAGTAGCAGTTGTAGTAGTAGTAGAAGTAGTATTAGTAGTAGTAGTAGTAGTAGTAGTAGTAGTAGTAGTAGTAGTAGTAGTAGTAGTAGTAGCAGTAGTAGTAGTAGTAGTAGTAGTAGTAGTAGTAGTAGTAGCCAGAATTAAAGACGTTTCATGCTACCATCAACAGACACAACGCAATGTGCTAGCACTTTTTACTCTACGAGTGAACATTTCCAACAGGACCGGAGTTCTCTGAAACACTTGCCTATTACATTTTTTTTCAGGCCTCCACAGGTCTGCGTATATAAAGGTACATATTTTTTCCTGAAAAATGAGGGGGGTCAGTAGCAGTGTAAGAGAGCTTGCACATTTCGTCTTCATGGTATCCAACCTGCGACCTTTCGGTTATGACCCACGATGTCTCACGGGAAGGGGAGGATGAGGAGGGTAGGTAATAAAGAGTCATGTACCCGGATGGGGAATGCTGATACATGGGCCTAGCTTCGATAAGGAGGAATGTTAAAGACTTGTGTAACCCGAGGCCGGCACACTGAGACAACACGTTACAAGAGCTTTCTGCTGGACGACTAAACAATTAGCCTGCCACAGCCTACACTCCTTCCTAAGATTAACAAAAAAATCTTTTAAAGCTGCACACAACAATAAACATCGGGGAATTATAGGTGAATCTGTGATGTGAAACGCAACCCAACGATATATGTTTTGAAATGTTTAATACAAACTACGTCTTTAATGGCTCGTGTAGCTGAAACCAGACGTCGTATGAGGCAAAGGATTAATGCTGCTCAAGTGTAAAGAGGAAACTGTTTGGCATTAGTTATGTTGGAGGCCTGAGACATGCCCACACAGAGGTGTTCCTTACAGGAGCTGGAGGAGTTAGGCTCCACCGATAATAAACATTTTGTGCTTGACTGTCATATTATTGAGAAACAGATAGATAGTATAACAACTTACGTAATATGTCAAATTATCCTACTTTTAAAATTGAGATACCAGACATATTACGGAATTTTTTGAAATTTGCTTGCAAGAGATAAGTCATGATTTGTAGGTATACACCCAGATGAACTACTGATAACCTTTTTTTAGGGGGCCTAGTTCCCAGGCCTTTTACATATGAATAATGATGATGGTTTAGAATTAACTACACCGTTATAATATCTATCACTGATACTTCTTCTTCCATCCCCTGCTCCCGCCTTCTCACCCTCCCCTTTATTTTATCTCCCTTTCCCTGTCCCCCGCCTCATCACGAAAAGAAGGAAAGGGAGCAAGGGATTGTAATCCCTCGGGGTTGAGGGAGATCATTCACATTTTAAAACGTCATTTTTTGACGTTTTAATTAATGTCAATTTTTGAACATTTCCTATTTGTTCCCAAATTAAGTTTTCTTAATTTTAGCTTAAGGTTAGCTAATTTAGGTTAGGTTAATTTAGGAAGAGTTAGCTAAGGTTACATACATATATATAATGGATATTGAGTCACAAATAAAAACAAAAGAAGCTGCAATACGTCAAGCATCGAGGTGGTCAAGAAATAATAAGACATGTTTAAATTTGAACATTTAACTCTTTGCAAGATTGAGCTACAATGATATGCAACTGGGAGACAGACAGGCAAAATACGCGATTTGACTGTACGTAAAATCTACGGTACCAGCACGCCACATTTCAACAGCTGCCGGGAGACCTTGGCAGAAGGTCAGAGCCATTACAATGATTAAAGGCTTATAGGGCCACTGTTATATATTTATTCATTCATTCCTTCATTCACTTATTTCTTTATTTTATTTTTAAATTCATTTTCCATTTTTTAAACGGCTAATTTCTCAAAAATTAGTAATAAATCTGTAAGGATTTAAAATTAATTTCCATCTCCCGTGTCTTGTCTTGCACTGTTAAGATCGCTTCTTGCCAAATAAGGAAAGCGAAAATTTGTGCATGGAACAGGTTCGCAAAAATCATTCTGAGCCTAACGAAAAAGATATATTTCATTGTGATTGTTAATTATTAAATTATTTGTACACTTATCTAAAATATATTTAGTTGGATTAAGCTTATTATTTTTTACATTAACAAATGAAAACAAATATATCTTTAAATGTATATGAGGAAATTTTAGAAAGCCCTTAATTTTAAATTAGGGCCTGCTAATTGACCAGTTTTACCTATTCGGCACAATATATATATATATATATATATATATATATATATATATATATATATATATATATATATATATATATATATATATATATATATATATATATATATATATATATGTATATATATATATATATATATATATATATATATATATATATATATATATATATATATATATATATATATATATATATATATATATATATATATATATATATATGTCGTGCCGAATATGCAAAACTTGCGATCTTGGCTTAAATAGCGACGCTCATCTTGCCATATAAGACAAGTGAAAATTTGTGTATGCATTAATTTCGCAAAAATCATTCTGAACCTAACGAAAAAATGTATTTCATTGTGTTTATTTAGTATTAAATTATTGTAATCGTATTTGAAATATATTTAGTTGGATTAGGCTAAAATAAATTGCGCTTGTTATAATAAGGTTAGGTAAGTTTTCTAAGATTCTTTTGTTGAAAAATTATAAATTTTTACATTAACATTAATGAAAAATATATATCTTTAAACGTAAAAGAGAAAATTTTAGAAAGGACTTAATTTTAAATGAGTTCTTGCTAATTGACCAGTTTTACATATTCGGCACGACATATATATATATATAATATATATATATATATATATATATATATATATATATATATATATATATATATATATATATATATATATATATATATATATATATATATAAAAAGAGAGAGGGAGAACAATACGTTCTTGAGAGTTGCTGTATTTCTCTCATGTCTCTCCCCAAACTACTGACTCCTCTAAATGACCATCTCACTCCTCACTCTTCGAACTCCCCAGCACCCCTTTATCTCTACCCTTGCACGGTCATCATCGCCCCTCGGAGCCAGGGCCATGAGGGCCAGAGTGCCACCTCTGACACTTTATCTTGGACCAACAGTTTTTTTTTTTTTTTTTTTTTTTTTTTTTTTTTTTTTTTTTTTTTTTTTTTTGCCACGGTGTAAGAGAACTGCGGAAGGGAGGGAGTTTGTGACTTTTATTTTTGTTTCTGTTTCTTTGTGCAAATCCGAGAGGGGTAGACAGAGTGGTAGTGAGGGATGAGGGAGGGGAAAGGATAATAAGTGGTAGGTAGGATGATGATAGGTGTGATAGTGGAGGTTATAGAGAAGTCGTAGAAGAGGTCGTAGTGAGATTGAGGTAGCTGGGTTGGTAGCAGGCGTTAGAGAGGACTTTTTGTGGATGGTAGAGGGTTATGGATGACAGTGGGAATGGCAGTGGGTGAAGTGGTGGTGGTGGTGTATGACACAAGTGTATAGTTAATAGGTGGCCAGTAAGACAGAAATACAGAAATATATAAATACAGATTTCGATTTTTATGTTAGAGGCGAGTTTATTAAGCAGCACCACTCATTCTGTGAGTAATCATCTCTTATGCAGTGTGCTGCATTTAAAATAATGTAATAAAATAGTATAAATAATGCTCCATAGTTCCGGGATTGTACTGAATCCCGACGCGTTTTATTCTTGGTCAGTCAGGCAGTGGTTAGTAAACAGGAGCAGATGAGATGTTTGTGAGATAGTACGAGACGGATGGTAACGCGGAGAAGTCATCAGGTTTGGGCGGTAGTGTGAGTAGGTAATTTGGTAAGTTTTTAGTGTATATTATAATTTGGTTAGTGTTTAAGTGTTCTCAGTTATCTGGAAGGCCCTAGTATGCAGAGGTCTATTTATGCGAGAGTACTGTATGGTGTTTTGCCTGCTAATAAGTAGTCTACCAGGTAGAAGTGAAGATGAGGGTGTGTGTCTGTCATGGGGCCTCCCTGTTAATTATTTGCACTCATGCTTCATAATTTGTATGAGTGCATGCTGGCCCGAGAGTTGCTGTGTTTTTCAGTGCAATTTCAATGCCCCTAGACAGCAGATTAAGCAGCCATTTAGGAGCCAGGACATTTTATTTAAATTACGATATCAAAGTCGTAATATTATCCCACCACGGAGACAGAACTGGACACCTACATTCATCCTGTGAGAGAACAAATCTCCATAAAAAGCTATACATTATTGTGCAAATAGCTGACAGTCGATAATAACTACATTCTTGGCTGCTTTAATATAAAAAATGTAAATATCTTTACAAATTACCATTGCCCTGTTGCAGTAAATCATAAAAAAAAAAGAATTTTTGACGCAAGGAAAAAAAGAAAGAAATGTTTGAGTTTGAATTATGATTGGTTTTTAAATATTTATTCTTCATGATATATAAATATTGTTTGTTTTCCTTAGAATCGATAAGTAACATTACGAATGTGGAGATTGTGAAAGGACAATATACAACAAACCCACAGCTTTTGAAAGGAAATTTTCAACTGATTTCCAATCCGTCATCTACCGCCTGGTCGAACAAACTGATTCTAAGTTAAAAGTTCCCTTTCTAAATAGTGGATTAGTTATAAATTGTGATATTAATGGAATTGTGACTTTTACTCCTTTTTAGAAAACACTTCATTGGTTTTTCACAATACAATGGACTATCGTAACATTACCATTGCAGAGAAAAACCTGTTGGTATACAGTTTACAACAGTTGTTAGCATTGCACTCGAAACTTACACAAAGATTGAATATCAAAGTATATTGCTAAGGCAGACAGTAAGTGAACCCACTATCTATACTGAATCTGTCTTCCGAAGACTGTCTAAAGTATAGTTATCACTGATTATGTTTTAGATAGATGTTGTCTGAATTATTCGAAAAACAATAGGATACCACCTTACAAAAAAAATGAGGAGTGGGTGGGCATGAAAATCTTACCATGATATGAGTAGCTGTTAGCAGTAAATCATGGACTCCAGGGTCCCTCCAGGGGCCCTCAGGGGCCCTCCAGGGAAGAGGACGGGGTGTAAGAGGCATCACGGGAAGTTGGCTGGGTGGAGAAGCGTAGGGGAGGGTTAAGATGTGGGAGGGCGATGAAGTGTCTTGTAGAGGGAGGGTGTCTTGTAGATGGAGGGTGTCTTGGAGAGGGACGGTGTCTTGGAGAGGGTGTCTTGGAGAGAGTGTCTTGTAGAGGGATAGTGTCTTGTAGAGGGGGGGTGTCTTCGAGAAAGAGGGTGCTTTGCAGAGGAAGAGTGTTGTTTGTATAGGAAGGAGTGAGGCACAGCTGAAAGTACTTAATTGCTACGAACTTGAGAGATTCAGACAAACCAGCGCATTCACTATTCTCTCACCTCCCCAATGGAGAGTTAAAATTTTCGTTGAAATCTTTAACGTGTTGTAAACTCCACCAGGGTAGCTCCCAAAGGGCATACAAGCCGACGCATCCGGCAGGAGTCTCTGGGGTAATAGCATGTCCACTCACAAAATAAAATTATCACACACACACATACACAGGCAGGACTCATTCATAGCTTTAAGCAGAGGTATGATAAAGCTCATGGTGCAGGGAGAGTGACCCAGTAGCGGTCAGTGAAGAGACGGGACCAGGAGCTATGAATCGACCCCTGCAACCACAACTAGGTGAGTACACACACATACACATGCAAAGTAAAAGCGAGAGGGAGAGAAACAGACAGACGGAAAGAGAGAGAGTGACAGACAGACAAACACAGAGACATTACACATCGGCTCCTCTCTACGTGAACATACGTATTTTTGTTTAGACTGAGCGAGTCATTGAAACTAACTCGAAGTCAAATGTTTATGCAAATTAATGTAAAAAAGGTGTAACACACGACGCATTTTTTGTTTATCGATTCTCTTTTCACCAGTACAAAAGTTTAAAATCTTAATAGCCAGATTTATTGAGTCTCGAGAAGTTTATGCGTTTCCCGGCTTCCTTATGTGGATTTTGTTTTCTGTTTATCTTCCAGGCAACGTCTTACAAATTAAATTTCTTCTTGTACTTCTTGCTTATGTTGATTTTGTTCCTATGCACTCTGTTTCTTTTGTTTTTCCTGTTCCTTTACACTCTTTTTCTTTCGCTGTTTAGCCTTGTTTTTGTTGTTTGTGCTCCTCTGCACGCATGCTTATTTTTCTCATTAGTGTTATAGCAATACTTTTTGTTTGCTCTTTGTACTCTGGTTGCGAGAACACTGACAGGAAGTTGTCCGTCCAAGGTTTTCTTTAGTCTTTCTAAAACATCATCCCTGCTAGCATTTTTTTTTTGTGTGTGTGTGCCATTGCATCCCCATGAAGCATTTCATCCCTATATACCATTATCCGATACTGTAGATCACCCAAGACACTTATTATCCAAGTGTTTAAACCCACTGAAAGTACCAAGTTTTCTAACTCATTCATACCCTACAGGTGGTCACTTAACACTCGTATGCCAAACAAGCATATGAATACAGGCATCAAAATCATCCCAACATCCTCAAAATTTTATTTCAATAAAGAATTTTCCACCATCAGAGCCGCAGCATCTAACACTACTCCCAAACATTTCTTAAACAAAATGCACTCGAAAACCCTATGAAACCCAATTAACGGCCAGCAATCACTCTTGTATATCCCCAGGTGACTCAGGTAGTTCATCAAGTATTCTTTCCTCATTAAAGAGACAAACTCATCCCAGCACAGATATTTTCCCCTTTCTCACAATATGTCCTCTTCCCTAAGACTCGCTAACCAAAGTAACTTCTTATGGAAGTCAGATAATAGTTAGTAAGAGCTTACGCCTATCCAAGGTGATATAGGGAACTCCAGTACGCATTTTTTCACTCAAAAAAAAAAAAAAATCCCAGCAGACATCTTTCCACCTTCCAGCACCTCCTCCTCGTCCATGCGCCACTAAGTACTCAGCTCAGACTAAGGGATTTCATCATTTGATATAAGTCAGCCATCTTAAGTGAGGGAATAAGGCAGGGGGGAAAACATAGCTAACTTAAATTCCTACTACATAGTAATCATATAGAGTAAGAAAGCAGTACGCTGCAAATGTATTCAGTTTAAAAAAATAATACATAAAAGAGAAAGACAAACTATCCCCTCCGTCTCTCGTCAGATTCAGGCTGACAGTGCCACGTCGATCAAAGCCAACTCGATGACTTACAAATTGCCCGTTGCCATCCAGTACATACCTGGTACGTCATCCACTCCTCTTATCTACCATATCGGCTCCAGGACCCTCCATGGCCACACCGGCACGATCCCTTAACCTTTTATCCACCTGTGCAGTTCAGGGGGTCAGAAGTCAACACGGCAAGGTTTCACGAAGCAGATTCCTGGGGTCGACGATGCCACGGGACCGGGGACGAGATTCCAACTTAGGAGTCGTGTTCCTTAGTCCAGACTGGTCGTGATGTGTGTGTGTGTGTGTGTGTGTGTGTGTGTGTGTGTGTGTGTGTGTGTGTGTGTGTGTGTGAGTGAAGATTTTCAAGCACCTGGTGTTGGTGCTTTAGAATATTCCACACCAGTTCTTTCCTATCCTTGATATTCTTATATGCAGTTTCATGTTGTCTTTTTACCTGTCTGTCTTTTAACACCACTTCTCAAAATTTTTTCCAGCCTCCTCACATATTTCTTGCATGTGCGGATATCATACCACTGTCATCAGCCAAAATTATGGAAGTAATTGGATAGTTATGCCGTCAGAGTGGCCAGTTTATTGTGCATCAGTAGTTACAATAGCAGTAGCAGTAGCAACATCACAAATAGGAATGACAGGTGTGTTATGTATGTGTAAATATGTTAAAGTGTTTGTAAACCCTTAATGCTTAAGATCCCGTTCCCTAGCCTTACCAGTATTCACCCTTGACTCCATTTTCTTCTTTCAAGGGTCATTGCATTTTTCGAGTGTATTTATTACTCGACAAATGCTGCATATTTTGTTTTTTTCCACTAGTTATGAAATATGTGTCAGATCGTGTTTATTCTCACTTGTCTATTTTCTGACTCAATTTTTTGTGTCTTTACTTCGTTCAGAAGCACAATGAACATTCAAACACGCCAACCTTTCTGAAACTTTAACCTTGCCTCCTTTCCATCATTTTAATCTTAACCCCATCTATCGCCACTGATTCTCCCACGTTTAAACTAATTACTTACCTCTCCCACTTCCTCCATTCTCAATACTCTTCCTTAATCATGTTACTAATGGTATACAATAGAGACATGTTGATAAATAAGACACATTTGCAACACTAAGGTATTTTTAGAAGCACAACAGACTTCTTCAGTCAAATATAAGAGAATACATCAGATCACTTCCATGATAAGAAGCGGTCTGATCACCTAACAAAGGTAACGGATTGATCACGTCAAAACTACTGCTACTGATTTCCGTGTTGTATTCGCCTGTATGCGACTGAAGAAGCATGATATGCAGGCGAAACGTTTTGGCAATAAAGATAACCCCAAGTGTTGCAAATGCGTGTTATTCATCAACTCTTCACCAGTCTTAATAGCTTCAATTCATCTTCGTTCCAAGCACGAGCTTACGGCATCTGTTGAAACCTTTATATTCAATAATTTCTCAAATTATTCACTCAGTCTCTCTACCACTTCTTTCTCCTTGTGTAGCGTTTACAAATTTTTTACTTTTCTTATAGATACAGTTTCATTGTGTTTTTAAGCTTTATTTCTCAATCTAAAACTTTCATATTATTCAAGAAATCTGGTGGCAATTATTCATCCATTTTATCATTACTTTAAATATAGCTGCCCTTCGCCATTCTTTTGTAACTTCTCTTTGTCCATACAGTCCGCCTATCTTCTATCACTCGTACATTGTACAAACCTTTCGCCAACTTTTCCTTCTTTACCGCTATTGTCTCCTCATTATTCCACCAATTTTTACTTCTGTTCCCCGGTAACTAACTTAATGAAACCAGAAGCCTGTTCTACACCTAATACCATTGAATTTTTAAATCTACCTTATATATTTTCGGTGTCCTACCCATTCGTTTCCCCTCAATGATGAAAACCTTCCAATACGCTAACCTCTCGCTAAATCATTTACTTTCGCAGCAATACAACATGCGAAGATCTCTCTGGCCATTCGGGAAGAGTTAGAGGTGACTGACTAGTTTATTGCTGTTGCTAGTAGGGAAGGACAGCGGTGGTGCTGCTGGTTCTGTTACTCATGGATATGAATGACATACTGTCGACAACAGTGGAGAAAAAACGTCTTGCGGTGCAATTTTTTTTTCTGGGGCAAAGGTTCCCTCACTGAGGATATTTTTTAAATCATGGTTTGGAAAAGCCGTACACTGAGCGAAACGATATCATTGGGCAAGGATCAGCAATGTGTGGTACTGCTTGTGGCAGTGGTTTTAAAGACTAACAGTTGCTTGTGGTAGTTGTAGTGGTTAGGATGGTGTTGTTGCCGGTTATGATTCTGGTACGGTGGGGATAGTGGTGGCGGTGCCGCTATTGGTGGTGATTTTGACGGTGGTGACGTTGGTGCTGCTACTGAAGCAGAGATGGTGTTGCAAGTGGTCGTCATGCTGGTTTTGACGTAGCTGTTAGTGGTGATGGCAGTTGTACAGTGCTGGCAATGATCGTGATAGAAGCAGCGATGGTGCTGCTGCTGCTGCTTCTGCGTGCCCTTTCTCCAACATGAATATTCAGTTGTAAACTTAATGGACAAATGAGATTCACATAAGGTAAGATGCCGACAGTACCTGCTGTGTCGAGACTGTTTTATCATCGCATGGAGCAACTCCAGTCACGCCCTGAGACCCCCAGCTGGTAGGGGCACGCCACCTGGCTGGACCACCGCCGAGTTTAACGTACCATCTGTTTCTTGGATAGTAGCCATAAACCAGTTGTCATGCAGAGCTTGGAACACAGTTGAATTTACTCAATGAGAGTTTATTTCCAGCAACATCTTTGACCTCACAGGCAAAAAAAGTCAATAAATAATATCCTATTGACTGGAGAGGTCTACGTGATGGCAGTCCACTCAGGGGAGGTTCCTTGATGCTGATGGGAGGCAATTGTCCAAGGAACTGAACCTGTGTTCCAATTCTTTGAATCCAGCCTGAATGCCTTCCATTCACTCAGGCGCCGTATGTCCTCTAAGGGCTTAACTCTCCCTTCCGTGAATGATATGATGACACCTGAGTGCTATTCTGTATCTAACCATCAAGTTCCTTTATCTTATGAATGGAATAAAGTCATTTGTGTTTTTTTAGGAGAGTAACCCAGATATCTTAATTAATTACCTCCAAAACACTATCCTGATATTATGATCCTCTTTGTCATACTGAAGTCTCCCAGCTCAGGCTAATGGATTTCATCACTTGATGCAAGGAACACATCCTCTATGAGGAAATATGACAATAAAATACAGTTAACTTTGCTCCGTCCATACAGCTATCTTGCAGGAACAAGGTACACTGTTGATATATCCAAAACAGTAAAATGGTCTCGCTAATAACCAAACTATTTTCCCAGTCAGTGTAACAACCATCCATTCAACTAAAACAACACTTTACCCCAAAATTTTAGGCAGTTTTATCACGCTATATTATTCGCTAACCCTTAAACGGTCCAAATAGATCGACGTTCAAATCCGTAGTGCTCCAAAAGTAGATCTATGTTTTTTAAATATTTTCAAATGTTGAAAAAACGTATATATACGTTTGGACCATTTAAGGGCTAATAACCATTCTCTGTCCACTTGGGCCTGGGTGATATGTAAATCTGCTCACTTGTGTAAGAATACCAATGAAGAATTCGCCAAATGTATTCCGGAGTTACTCGGGTCATTCAGTGAAGTGTGTGTGTGTGTGTGTGTGTACTCACCTAATTTTGGTTGCAGGGGCCGAGTCTCCGCTCCTGGCTCTGCCTCTTTGAGGGAACTAGGAGGTAGAACTGGGATGGAGAGTATGAGCAGTATAAGAGGTGGAACTGGAAGGGGAAAGTGGGAAGGAGAAGTTGGCGTATCAAAAGAGCTTATAGGCGTATCAAAAGAGGCGAGGGTCATCTTATGAATCAGTATATTGACATTAAGAGGGACATTAAAAAGGGGATAAGAAAAGCTAAAAGGGACTATGAAATTAAAGTTGCTAGGGATTCTAAAACTAACCCAAAAAGTTTTTTCCAGGTCTATAGAACAAAAGTCAGAGATAAGATAGGTCCCCTTAAAAATAACTATGGGCATCTTACTGACAAAGAGAATGAAATGTGCTCGATTTTAAATAATTATTTTCTCTCGGTTTTTACACAGGAAGACACTAATAATATTCCGGTAATTAATTTTTATAGTGGATCAGAAGAAGATAAATTATGTAACATCACAGTCACTAGTGAAATGGTTGTGAAGCAGATAGACCGACTGAAGCAAAATAAGTCACCGGGTCCTGATGAGGTTTTTTCAAGGGTTCTTAAGGAATGCAAAATGGAAGTCTGTGAACCATTAACTAATATTTTTAATTTATCTCTTCAAACAGGTGTAGTGTCTGATATGTGGAAGATGGCTAATGTAATTCCTATTTTTAAAACAGGGGACAAGTCGCTACCGTCAAATGACCGCCCAATAAGCCTGACCTCAATTGTAGGCAAATTACTAGAGTCAATTATAGCTGAGAGTATAAGAAGCCATCTCGATAAGCATAGCTTGATTAAGGATACTCAGCATGGATTCACAAGAGGCCGGTCTTGTCTAACTAATTTATTAACTTTCTTCAGTAAAGCTTTTGAGGCTGTTGACCACAATAAAGAATTTGATATTATTTACTTAGATTTTAGTAAGGCTTTTGATAGAGTTCCGCACCATAGACTGTTAAAGAAAGTGGCAGCTCATGGCATTGGGGGAAGGGTGCTCTCGTGGATCGAATCATGGCTCACAGACAGGAAGCAGAGAGTGTCCATAAATGGGGTTAAATCCGAGTGGGGATCAGTAACAAGTGGCGTTCCACAGGGATCAGTCTTGGGCCCGTTGTTGTTTATAATATATATCAATGATCTTGATGAAGGAATTACTAGTGATATGAGCAAATTCGCCGATGACACGAAGATAGGTAGGATAATTGATTCAAACGTAGATGTTAGGGAACTTCAGGAGGATTTAGACAAACTCTACTCTTGGTCAGAAAAGTGGCAGATGCAGTTCAATGTAGATAAATGCAAGGTCCTGAAGCTCGGGAGTGTCCATAACCCTAGCACTTATAAGTTAAATAATGTAGAACTTAGCCATACAGATTGCGAAAAGGACTTGGGGGTTATGGTAAGCAGCAACCTTAAACCAAGACAGCAATGCCTAAGCGTACGTAATAAGGCAAATAGATTACTGGGATTTATATCAAGAAGTGTAAGCAACAGAAGTCCAGAGGTCATACTGCAGCTTTATACATCATTAGTAAGGCCTCACCTAGATTATGCAGCTCAATTCTGGTCTCCATATTACAGAATGGACATAAATTCGTTAGAAAACATTCAGCGTAGGATGACTAAATTAATACATAGCATTAGAAATCTTCCTTATGAAGAAAGATTGAAGACCCTTAAGTTACATTCACTTGTTAGACGAAGAATGAGGGGAGACCTGATCGAAGTGTATAAGTGGAAGATAGGTATTAATAAAGGGGATATTAACAAGGTCTTGAGGATATCTCTCCAAGAGAGAACCCGCAGTAATGGATTTAAATTAGATAAGTTTAGATTTAGAAAGGACATAGGAAAGTATTGGTTTGGAAATAGGGTAGTTGATGAGTGGAACAGTCTACCTAGTTGGGTTATTGAGGCTAGGACTTTGGGTAGTTTCAAATTTAGGTTGGATAAGTACATGAGTGGGAGGGGTTGGATTTGAGAGGGACTTGCACATCGGAGCTTGTTTCTTGGGTGGCATTGAAAATTGGGTTGGTCAAATGTTTGTTAGTGGGATAAATTGTAAAGGACCTGCTTAGTATGGGCCAACAGGCCTGCTGCAGTGTTTCTCCTTTCTTATGTTCTTATGAAAGGAGGAGTGGCTATCCTGTACGCAATGATGGTCAAGGTGGGAGGTGGCACGACTTTGGCCTGGCAAGGTTCTAGGCATCCGATGCATATCTGGTAGTTAATGCGAATCTGCTGTGTATATACTGAAAGCCTGTCACCTATGGAGTTATGAGTGTCTGCTGAGTGGTGGGCACCATTTGGATGATGGGCATCTGTTGGATGATAGGAATCCGGTGGGTGCTGGGTACCCTTTACGTGCTGGACACCTAGGTGAATATTCATATACTATTTGCCCTGTAGCATTTCTGCTAGATAAAGTTTCTGAGGGATATAACAAATGCTGGGCTTGATTCGTGCTGCGTGCTAGGCAAGTCTTACTTGGGTACTAGCAGTTCCTCTTCTAGACTTGGCACTCAGTCATTAAGCTTCGCTTGTGTTCATCATAACAACATATTAAACAGCTAACAGCTTGGCAGCTTGGAAGGATAAATGGACTGAGGCAAAGCTGGAAGGAAGAACAGAACGGAACGTAAAGAGACCATGAAACGGATTGGACCGAACAAGAGAATGTGAGACGTGATCTGAAGAGAAGATGAGAAAGAGAGACAAAATGTACTTAGGATAGCGAGGAATGAGATGAGATGGGGCCGAATGTGATGGGACAAGACGTAACTGGCTGAAACGGAGAGAGGAATGGAATGGTACGAATGAGACAGGACAGGGTTGAATGGGATGGTGGGCTTAATGGACGACACTTGGCTGGTGTTGTGTTTAGTCTCCGTCTCAAGGCTGATGTCCAGTCCAGTTTCTTCCTCGTGGAATCATTTTTAATATTTCACATTAGATAAATTTTCCAATACTTTAATTGGAATATCCTAAGTCTTCGTACATTAGATCATATCCAGTCACTAAGGTATGTAATTGATGCTCTATGTAGTTATATGATGCTCTATAACCATGTGTGTATCATACAAAATCTAACTGTATGTAAAATTTAGAAGCGTGCAAAATTTGTCTGCCATCTTTGTGTTTATAAAACAGTAAGAAGAGTGGAACAATCATGTAAGTTTACACTTATATTAGAGAACGTCAGAATATTCTTGGGTTCCAGTCACTTGGTGATGTTCTTGGCCACTTGAGAAGAGTATTTTGTCCGATTTTCTATTCGAACTGCCATTAATTATATAATCTATACGTGTTCTGTAATATTTTATCTGTTGAGTTAGTTCAGAGTGACTATATCCACGTAGATTCATCCAGACTAGGATAACGAGGGAAAGGTTATGGGCCAGTAGTCAACATTTGTTGTGCTGAGGGTGTGGAATAAGAAGGTATGGGAAAGAGGGTATGGGAGGAAGGATGTGGATGAGTGAGATAAGGGGTAGAGGAAGATCAGTAGAGGTAAAGATGTGTTAGTTAGATTAATGGGAGGAAGAGTGCGGGAGTGAGTTTGTGGAAGGTAGGTGTGAGAAAGGAAGGGTATGAAAGGAAAGGTGTGTTGGAGGGAGGATTGAGAAAAAGTGTAGAAGGACAAGGTCCGTGGAAAGGAAGATGTATAAGAAGGAAGGTGTATAATAGGGAAGATGTGTGGGAGGGACGGTGTATAGGAAAGGTGAATAGGTGAGGTGTGTGGGAGGGAGGGAGTGTGAGGGAGAGTGTTGGAGGGAGGATGTGTGAGGTAGAGTGTGTGATGGAGGGTGTGTAGAAAGGGAAGTGTGTGAGGGGGAAGGTGTGTGTGTTTGAAGGGAAGGTGTGTGTGTGTTTGAAGGGAAGGTGTGTGTGAGGGGAAGGTGCGTGAGGGGAAGGTCTGTGAGGAGGCGTGTGGGAGGGAGTGTTCGGGTTGGAACAGAACAAGACACATGGCTGCTACAAGCATTATTTATGTCATTATAAATCTTTGAGATAACAACAGTTCAGTGATCCACATGAGCGGCTCCACTCGCTCTCCTTAAGTCACTCAAAAGGCCACCAAAGTAAACCTGAACTATCACATATACTGCATTTTCATTAACATGTATTATTTTCGTGGTTTGTATATACACTCTATAAATTTAACCGAGTTAGAAATTAAAATTACATGACCTGGAAGGCTCTAAAAAAAAGGCCTTGGTCCGTTCAGTGGCCTTTCCAAAATCACAGGTACAATTCCGGGGCCCATAATTTAGGCTGGAGTATGGATGGGTTTATAAGATATGTATATTATCTCAACCGCAATTTATCATCGTTGAAGGTAAACTTACAAAGCATTTATAAGATCATGGGATTGTCTTTTGAACCAAGGAGACCAAAGAAAATTTATATAATGCAGATTATATATAAATCATTGTTTGTATTATTTGAAATCCTTAATATTATAGGCAAATATTCATGAACGAGCTAGAATACTTAAAGAATTGTACAAAACTGAACAGAATTATAGGTTGACGAAGTTAATAGAGGCTACGGGGAGTGGAAGCTAAACAGCACACTCAACATGAAAGTGCAGATTTTTTGGCCACCAATGAGATTTCTCTAATGGTTCTAAAATTTTCATGGGTATCACACTCACCAGTGGTATCAAACTCCACAGGTGAATCGACTTCCACATACAAATAAGGTTACCCCAGTAGTATCAGACTTTCTCACTGATAACAGCTTTCAAAGTACTGCTACACTTCCTGATGGCATTAAACTTTGAATTCAGAGAGGTACTGGAATTCAAAGTGGTATTAGCTTTTAAAGTGGTATTAGCTTTCTTATTGGTATCAAACATATTAACTGTACTTAATGCACAAATAAACCTCGTTGAGAAGAAAATAGTGAAACTTTCAAAACGTTTTGATCGACTCATCAGATGAAATAATCGAAACGTTTGACTCAAGTTATCATTAAGTTTTGCCCATTGGGAAAACATTTTAAATTGTTGTATCAGCCATTTGTTAAAAATTATTTATGTCAAATATTATTTAAATCTGTCTTTCTCCGAGAGCTAGATACGTTTATCATCACGAGATAACCTAAAAATATATAGATCATGTCAAGAATTTATAACACATTGAAAAGTCAAGTCAAATGAATATGGAAATAAGTATATTATGGGTAAGTGATTTCATGTCGGTCTGAATGTACATTACTATCGTTACTGTTTATCATTTTTTCAACATGTAAGAAAATGCATTTCACATTCAAAAAAAAAAAAAAAATAATTTATTATAATTTTCCTCACAATGCTATTAAACAACCTAACAAAACAACCGTTTTCGCCGTCGTGAAAACATCTTTAATGCGCTTTTTTTGTGGCAGAGAGTATAGCTGCAAACGAAACATAATAGTGTACCTGCTGGTGAAACCACCGAGGTTGGCAGTACATCGGCGGGTGAGCACACAAGAGGCCAGCAAGGCAGGTAACATGGGTCGTGATGAGCACTACCAGTGTAAGAACAGGTGAGAGCTCGGTGGCCTGGCTGTCTGCGTGTCTTGCTCTCCCACCAGGAACCTCCTCCCGTCCTGACCTTCCCTGGTCAAAGACCTACCTTCTGGCTTCTTCCCCTTCCACAACAATCCACCTCCTGCTTTCCCTTCCCAAGGGCTAACTCTTGTTCCAGTATCCCCTCCCACTTCGGTCAATAGTCCTCGTTAGATGAGAGATTAAACTTTGTAGCTGAAGCGCCTAGTTTATTGTGCACCTCACATCCATCCTGTGGACGGTAATGCAAGAACTCGTGGATATGCAAAAGCCTTAGAAACTGTTCCCCAAAGGGTTAACGGAAGTGTACATAAGGATTTACAGTATATGTCCAAATTATTTTTCATCTACTTTAAGCAAAATCTGAATGTTTTCTCTAAATGCCTGGTATCTTTTTGTTATTAATTAGTTTCCTAGACATAACAAACGAGTTATTAATATTATTTATCTCTACATTTCTCAAAAAGTAGAGAATCAAGTTCATAATGCTCAATGCCCATAAAGCTGACCAAATATTTTATTAACATATGTTTGCTATGATAGTGAATAATAGATCTCGGACTTCTAACTATATTCTTACAACATTCAAATTTATTAGTTATTTCAATCCTATTAGTATTACTTTGTCTAATTTATCAGCTTCATCACATAGGAGTAATACAATGACTGAAGGAACCCATAAGAACTGTTCATAAATTCCGATATTATGAAATCGGAATTAATGAACAATTGTTCATTAATTCTGATATTTTAAATATATGTACCTGGCTTCTCCAATAAGTAAATTGATAGTCATTATGTCTATTAAGTGCATTCATTGATGACATAAAATCATTAATGCTCTAGGAGTCATGCCCTTCGTCAGAAGTTCACTTTAGAACCATTAGATTAGGGAAACAAATCAGTTTGTAATGTACAAGCCCATTTGTTAATTTTTATGCCTTACTCCACATGGTTGCTATAACTCTACTCTAGGGAGGTGCCAAGAAGAGCTGTATAGCCCTTGTGGTTTAGCGCTTCTTTTTTAATATAATAATAATGAATCAGCTTTGCCAGAAGATTCTAGTTTAGACCATTTGGTGTATATGATTTGTGATATCTTCCTTCTAACTTTAAAGCGAGGAATTTCTTCTTGAGCATTTGCAATTGATTTAAGAATGGGGTTGTAAATGATGAGGTTTTTGGGAGGGGATTCAAGGTATTTGATAGAAAAAGAAAACAGATTCCATGGAGTGTTGAAATTCTTTTGTTGTTGAAAACGGTACAGTTCATTATTCTGAGGAGTTCAACAGCTGCTCTGTTTGTCAGGAAGTAGAACAATGTCTCCTGATATGGGTCGAAATTGTGGTTAAGCATCAAATGGATTACTGAAGCAAAGTTTTCACCCCGTTAAAAAAAGTTGCTATATAGCAGGTTTCTAAGCTAGTTACAGATACTGGATTAGTACGTGAAAGAATTTCAGACAGCCAAAAAGAAAGTTCAGAGGCTAAAGTGTAAAAATGGGAAAAAATATTAATAAATCTTAAATTAAAATCGTTATTTTACGCAAAATTTATACTATTCCGTAAGCCTCAAGGAAGCAGTGGCAAAGACTAATAAATCTTAAATTTAAACAAAAATTATTGGCTTACATAAAAATTTAAACATTTTCATAAACCTCCAGCTAGTCCAGCCTCCAACAGGGAGCGCTCTCGGCCGACACCCGTCAGGGTGTCGGCCAAGAGCAAGAACGCCACTCCCCTCAGTCTCCCCAAGTAAAATACACGTATGCACCGCTCAAGTCATCGAGGAAACATTTTGTGGTGTCAAAGTTGTATAGCAATCGTTTGGCCAAGGTTCTGGATATTCTATAACAGCCTGATTTCTGTGGTATGGTGTTGCTTGTTGCTATCATTGCTGCTTCAGGTACCTGCCTCTGATGAGATCATTTTTAGCTTCACTTCACTTCATGATGTGTACCTGTTGTACTTTGTTGTACAAAGGCATACCAGTTCCTCATTCTGTAGACCCTTGATTAACAAGAAACAGTTTCTACTTGGCAAATGGTCCAAGTCGGACAGAAACGTCGTCGTAAGGTTCTCTCTCTAATGTGCGCTTTATTCGTGTATGGCCCCAGTTACGGTATTCTGCCTTTTTCTTCTTTTCGAGACAGATCTTTCCTTGGTAGGTGGTCGTGCTAGCAGAACAACTCCCATTATCCTACTTCCCTATTCACTAGGTAACCTATTTCTCCATATAATATATCATAACCCTAACAAAATTACTCTCCATTCATTCCTCCTACTTCAGTCCTAACACTGCAGTCATGTTGGACCACCGTATCACCTTGAGGTGCCGAGTCCCTGCTTTCACCTGAACTGGCTGCTTCACCTGACCTGGCTGCTCATGGGACGGGCTAGGTGACCTGTGTGACCTGAGCTGATCACTATGTATGAGCAGTGCCTCGGGTCACCTGCTTACTGGCGCTGAAGCAGATACCTGGCTAGTGGATAGGTGTATTCGCTGAGAAGGACAGGGGTTTGAAAGGATAGGAAGTATGTGCAGTGCAGAGAGAGATGTAGGTGCAGATAGGTAGTAGAGAGATATGTACAGGTGTGGAGGAGAGGGAGGGAGAGTAATTTCCATGCTTGACTACTGTATGATCCATCCGGGTTTAACGTTAGCATTTAATAATAATAATAATAATAATAATAATAATAATAATAATAATAATAATAATAATAATAATAATGATAATAATAATAATAATAATAATAATAATAATAATAATAATAATAATAATAATAATAATAATAATAATAACGAAAACAACAACAATAACAACAACAACAACAATAATAATATACACGTGATTGATGTTCTCTAAATATTTATATACAAATAAATTCATTTTCACTATAAATAATTCTCTGTGCAAGACTCATGCAGTAATAATTACACACCGGTGTGAAAAATTCTCAGATTTGCAAGTTTGCAGTGACAAGTGTTTTCAAAGGTGTGGTGGAGAGTGGGGTGGAGGGCACAAATAATAACTAATACAAATAACTTGATGCTAAGATCACTGGAAAATGTGCTGTTAATAACTAAAGAGAATTTGTTTTTATTTTCTTCATTTTATTCTAAATATTCTTCTTCTTCTTCGTCTCCTTCTTTTTCTTCTTTTTCTTCTTCTTCTTCTTCTTCTTCTTCTTCTTCTTCTTCTTCTTCTTCTTCTTCTTCTTCTTCTTCTTCTTCTTCTTCTTCTTCTTCTTCTTCTTCTTTTTCGGAATTCAAGAACACTGCCTGAAGGCACTCTTTTATGGACTCCTGAAGAAATATTGTCACAAAAATATTAACGTAACTTAATAAAGGATATTAATTATACAAACACATGTTTATATGACAGAGATCAACAGACGAAGAGAAACATTTAGCATCACAAACCTGACACCTGACTTCCGATATATAAACAAATACCTTCATACAGGAACACAACTTTAAATCTTAATTCACAATATTCCCACACGAAGAGTAGTAATTCTCACCCAAATTCACAACACATAATTTGAAAAGTTCACAAAAACGACGACATTATTATCTACAGTACTTACTATAGGTGCTCATTTCTGTTCCTAACCGGCATGGACTATAAAATTTTATCATTTACACTTTACAAATGAAAATTTGGGACAAAATAATTCTAGACGTAGGGAAGAGAACCCAAGATCCTCACTGGCAGTAAGTGAAATTATTCACAATTAGCCCACAAAGTACAATACAGCATGAGAAACAGTTCACAACTGGCTCACGGAGCTAAGAGGTATGAGCTATGTGGAAAGGCTTATAGAACTGTACCTGATGACATTAGAGAAGAGAAGGCCCAGGAGTGACAAGAATACTGCGTACAAAATACTGAGAGAGACTGACAGGTAGACAGGGTAAATTGGTTCGACAGGCTGTTCTCAGGTACACGAAGATTCAGCTGGAAGTTAAAAGCACAGATAAGTAACAGGGATGATAGGAAATACTTCTCAAGCCCTAGAGTTGTAAGGAAGTGAAACGACCTAGATAGTGAAGTGGTAGAGGCAGGACCCATACAAAATTTTAAGAAGGGGAGGACGCAGCAGCTGCCAGTAGAGTGGTGGAGAGATGAAACCCCTGAAACAGCAAATAGGTGAGTACACTCACACACACACACACACACTTAAGGCAGAACCATAATGAAATAAGTACGCGGTATCAGTATGGAACCCACGACTGATCAAGCGTGTCAAGAAATTTGAGAAAGTGTAAAGATTAGGAACGAGACTAGTCCCGGAGCTAAGGGATATGTCCTATGATCAGAGATTAAAAGAACTCAACCTGATTGCATTAGAGGGAAAAGGGATTATGGGAAATATGATAAAGTTCAAAATACTGAGAGAAATTGATGTGGTGAGCAGGGACAGATTGCTCGACAGGAGTTTAGCAAGAATAAGAATACGAGCGCACATGTGGAAATTGAAAACACAGATAAATCATATAGATATTAGGAAGCATTTCTTCAGTCATTGTGAGTGATCAGGAAGTGAAACGACCAGGTTAGTAGAGTGGCAGTGGAAGGACCCATAGATAGGTTTAAGAAGAGATACGATAAGGTTTAAGAAGCCAGGAGAGAGTGAATCCAGCAGAGGCCAGCGAAGAGGCGGAGCCACATGTAAGTGAGCATATAGGTGAGTAGCGCGCGCACACACACACACACACACACACACACACACACACACACACACACACACACACACACACACACACACACACACACACACACACACACACACACACACACACAACCTATACTGAGCAACCTATACTACAACGCACTCAATGTTCCCTCTGCCACCAACCCCCATATCACAAACCTCACCCCAACAGCTGTCCCTTATGGGCATTCTGACCCCACCCCCATCATCACAAACCCCACCTACACCACAGCCCCATATAGGGCCCCACCAAGGCTCTCGCTCCCCCAACCCCAATATTCTTGCATGACCACAATGATAGAAAAGAAACTGAAAGTTTGGTACACAAACGCGGATGGAATAACGAATAAACATGAGGAGTGGAACGAAAGAATCAGTGAAAAATCCCCAGACATCATAGCAGTCACAGAAACAAAACTCGCTGAGACAATAACAGACACAATCTTCCCAACAGGATATCAGATCCTGAGGAAAGATAGAAAGAGTAGAAGGGGAGGAGGGGTTGCACTGCTCATAAAACACCGATGCGAATTTGAGGAAATGGAAGGCATGGACATGATTGGAGAAAGAGACTACATTGTAGGTACAATTCAGTCCGGAGAACATAAAGTAGTCATTGGAGTGATGTATAACCCACCACAGAACTGCAGGAGGCCAATAGAGGAGTACGAAGAAAACAATAGGGTGATGGTGGACACACTGGCTGAGGTGGCAAGAAGAGCTCACTCGAGCAGAGCAAAGTTACTGGTAATGGGCGATTTCAACCACAGTGAGACCTACTGGGAAAACCTGGAGCCACATGGGGGTCCCGAAACATGGAGAGCCAAGATGATGGATGTGGTACTTGAAAACCTCATGCATCAACATGTCAGGGACACAACCAGAGAGAGAGGGGAGGATGAGCCAGCAAGACTGGATCTTGTGTTCAATCTGAGCAGTTCAGACATTGAGGATATCACTTACGAGAGGCCCCTTGGAGCTAGCGATCACGTGGTTCTGAGTTTTGATTATATAGTAGAGTTACAAGTGGAGAAGGAAACAGGAACTGAAGGGGACAGGCCAAACTATAAAAGGGGGGACTACACAGGTATGAGAAACTTCCTGCAGGAGGTTCAGTGGGACAGAGAAATGGTAGGAAAATCAGTAAACGAGATGATGGAATATGTGGCAACAAAGTGCAAGGAGGCAGAGGAAAGGTTTGTTCCCAAGGGAAACAGAAATAATAGGAAGACCAAAACGAGTCCTTGGTTTACCCGAATGTGTAGGGAGGCAAAAACTAAGTGCAACAGAGAATGGAAAAGGTACAGGAGGCATAGGACCCAGGAAAACAAGGAGATTAGTAGAAAAGCCAGAAACGAGTATGTACAGATAAGGAGGGAGGCCCAGCGACAGTATGAAAACGACATACCATCGAAAGTCAAATCTGACCCGAAACTGCTGTATAGCCACATTAGGAGGAAGACAACAGTCAAGGACCAGGTGATAAGGATGAGGAAAGAAGGTGGAGAACTCACAAGAAACGATCAAGAGGTATGTGAGGAGCTCAACGCGAGATTTAAGGAAGTATTTACAGTAGAGACAGGAAGGACTCTGGGGGGACAGACCAGATGGGGACACCATCAAGGAATACATCAACAAGTGTTGGACGACATACATACAGATGAGGAGGAGGTGAAGAAACTGCTAAGGGACATCGGTACCTCAAAGGCAATGGGACCGGACAACATCTCCCCGTGGGTCCTTAGAGAGGGAGCAGATATGTTGTGCGTGCCACTTACCACAATCTTCAACACGTCCCTGGAAACTGGGCAACTACCTGAGGTATGGAAGACGGCAAATGTAGTTCCCAATTTTAAAAAAGGAGACAGAAAAGAGGCACTAAACTATAGACCTGTGTCATTGACGTGTATAGTATGCAAAGTTATGGAGAAGATTATCAGGAGGAGAGTGGTGGAGCACCTGGAACGGAACAAGAGTATAAATGCCAACCAGCACGGATTCATGGAAGGCAAATCCTGTGTCACAAACCTTCTGGAGTTTTATGATAAAATAACAGAAGTAAGACACGAGAGAGAGGGGTGGGTTGATTGCATCTTCTTGGACTGCAAGAAGGCCTTTGACACAGTTCCTCACAAGAGATTAGTGCAGAAGCTAGAGCATCAGGCACATATAACAGGAAGGGCACTGCAATGTATCAGAGAATACCTGACAGGGAGGCAACAACGAGTCATGGTACGTAATGATGTATCACAGTGGGCACCTGTGACGAGCGGGGTCCCACAGGGGTCGGTCCTAGGACCAGTGCTATTTTTGATATATGTGAACGACATGATGGAAGGGTTAGACTCAGAAGTGTCCCTGTTTGCAGATGATGTGAAGTAAATGAGGAGAATTAAATCAGATGAGGACCAGGCAGGACTTCAAAGAGACCTGGACAGACTGGACACCTGGTCCAGCAAATGGCTTCTCGAATTTAATCCTGCCAAATGCAAAGTCATGAAGATAGGGGAAGGGCACAGAAGACCACAGACAGAGTATAGGCTAGGTGGCCAAAGACTGCAAACCTCACTCAAGGAGAAAGATCTTGGGGTGAGTATAACACCGAGCATGTCTCCGGAAGCACACATCAATCAGATAATTGCTGCAGCACATGGGCGCCTGGCAAACCTGAGAACAGCATTCCGATACCGTGTATGTCAGGCCCATACTGGAGTATGCAGCACCTGTTTGGAACCCGCACTTGATAAAGCACGTCAAGAAACTAGAGAAAGTACAAAGGTTTGCGACAAGGTTAGTTCCAGAGCTAAGGGGAATGTCCTATGAAGAAAGATTAAGGGAAATCGGCCTGACGACACTGGAGGACAGGAGGGTCAGGGGAGACATGATAGCGACATATAAAATACTGCGTGGAATAGACAAGGTGGACAAAGACAGGATGTTCCAGGGAGGGGACACAGAAACAAGAGGCCACAATTGGAAGTTGAAGACACAAATGAGTCAGAGAGATATTAGGAAGCATTCTTCAGTCAGAGAGTTGTCAGACAGTGGAATAGCCTAGAAAATGACGTAGTGGAGGCAGGAACCATACACAGTTTTAAGACGAGGTTTGATAAAGCTCATGGAGCGGGGAGAGAGAGGGCCCAGTAGCAACCGGTGAAGAGGCGGGACCAGGAGCTAAGACTCGACCTCTGCAACCACAAATAGGTGAGAAATAGGTGAGTACACACACACACACACACACACACACACACACACTCCCGCCCTGATAACAGTGCCCCTCACTGCATAAACGCATATTTGGCCTTGCCAATCAAGATAGGTTTTAAAAAAAGAACATTCTAAAACCATCTCTAAACATTATGGATGAGCGATTTCGTAAGTGTCGAGGGTAGTCTTCAATAGCTATGAAGATCAACGCAAACCATGGTTAATATGCAGTGCCACATAGACCTTACTGCCTAGTACTTAAGGTCCATAATGCTGGCGGTGCTAAGTGCGGGATGCGCCCAGTGTTGTGTGTGCCTTATGCCACACCTGACCAGGTCAAAGGTCAAGTTAATGCCCACCTCGACCGTAGTGGAGCAGTTCTGTGTAGCCCCTCGGCTTTGTTTGTCTAGGTGTACAGTCGTGGGACCCGGGCGTTCTCCTGGTCGTTAGACTCAGACGTTCTCCTGGTCGTGAGACTCAGGTGTTCTCCTGGTCGTGGGACTTGGGCGTTCTCCTGGTCGTGAGACTCAGGTGTTCTCCTGGTCGTGGGACTTGGGCGTTCTCCTGGTCGTGAGACTCAAGCATTAATTGGCCGTTGAACCTGTACGTTCTTCTTGTAGTTTGACCTAAGCTTTCATCTATTTGTGTGACCTGTACGTTCTTCTGGTCGCTTGGACGCTCTTCTGGCCATGAGACCCGTTTGTCCTTCTGGTTGAGGGACCTGGGCGATATTTTGATGATGTGACCCTGGGTGTCCTTCTGCTCTTGAGACCCCAGGTTTCCTCCTGCTCTTGAGATCCCAGGTGCCCTCCTGCTCTTGAGACCCCAGGCGTTCTCCTGCTCTTGAGACCTCAGGTGTCCTGCTCTAGAGACCCCAGGTGCCCTCCTGCTCTTGAGACCCCAGGTGTCCTGCTTTTCGGTAATGAGATTCGAATGATCGTGTGGTAGTGAGACTCAGTATCGTATACTAAGTGAACTGCATGTTTAATATAATATATACTCCAAATGCATATATTATATTAAATTTATATTATATTATATTTATGTATATATTTTATTTATGCACGTGCAACATGAGCAAAACCTGGAGATCTTTACTGGAAAGACGTTTTTGCCAGCACAGTGAGGTTTCTAAGCGTCATTTTTTTAAAAAGCTACCCAGGTGTTGCACATTTCATCATTAAAATTTTTGTTTTTGGTGCTACGTTTAAAACGTAATGATTGCACAATGGGCCATTAAGACTGCAAACTACTCTAGTACCATCAGTCAAGGATGATTTGAACAGATGGACCAGGGGTGACACGATAACGACGTACAAAATACTAAGGGTAACTGATAGGGTGGACAAGGCAAGTCTTTTGTTGAGAGGTGTGTTTCAGGTATATGAGGAAACAGCTAGAAGCTAAAGCACAGATGAATCACAAGGATGTTAGGAAATGCGTCTTTACCCTTAGGGTGGTCAGAAAATGGAATGACCTAAACAGTGAAGTGGTAGATCCATAAAGAGTTTTAAGAACATGCATGACAGGGGCTCCGGCAGCCAGGGGGGGGGGAGCAAACCCAGTAGTGGCAAGCGGAGAGGCAGGGCAAGGAGCTGAGACTCGATCTTCGATCTAAAGGTGGCGAGTACAAATAAGTGAGTACCTAATGTATATATTAATGTAAATTTCTGTATTTTCATTCCATTTTAAATGCAATTTTAATATTTTTTCCCCAGTTTATATATAGCCAATTCTAAAATAATAAATAACAAAAAGGCACAATACCGTGACTGGAACGATACACAAATAACCCACACATAAAAGAGAGAAGCTACGACGACGTTTCGGTCCGACTTGGACCATTGACAAAGTCACACTCAGTGTGACTTTGTCAATGGTCCAAGTCGGACCGAAACGTCGTCGTAGCTTCTCTCTTTTATGTGCGGGTTATTTGTGTAGCCAATTCTACACAAAATATCGATTAGTTTTTATTATAATATTTCTAACGTCATTTGCATCTTCAAGACATTGTTTTATACAAAATATTAAAACGACATAAATGCTGTTAAATTCTAATAAAATAATCTAATTCTGAAATTAAAACTGTATTCTGCACAGCCAGACGGCGGAACATGAAATGTGAATCACTACTTGAGGAAGTTTCAGAATAAGTCACATTAGATGTTAAAAAAAATAATGCATATTTTATGAGTTCTAAGCCACCTGACGTGTTTAAGGGAAGCGAAGATGTGAACGTTAAGGTGTTTGAAGAGGAGATGGGCGAGAGATATGGGGTTCGAATAAACGATAGGAGTGTTAAGGGGTTTGAAGAGAAGCTGGGCGAGAGATATGGGGTTTGGAAAGACGATAAGAGCGTTTTAAGGAGTTTGAAGAGAAGCTGGGCGAGAGATATGGGGTTTGGAAAGACGATAGGAGCGTTTTAAGGGGTTTGAAGAGAAGATGGGCGAAAGATATGGGGTTTGGAAAGACGATAGGAGCGTTATGGGGTTTGAAGAGAAGATGGGCGAGAGATATGGGGTTTGGAAAGACGATAGGAGCGTTAAGGGGTTTGAAGAGAAGATGGGCGAGAGATATGGGGTTTGGAAAGACGATAGAAGTGTTAAGGGGTTTGAAGAGAAGATGGGCGAGAGATATGGGGTTTGGAAAGACGATAGGAGCGTTAAGGGATTGGAAGAGAAGATGGGCGAGAGATATGGGGTTCGAATAAACGATAGGAGTGTTAAGGGGTTTGAAGAGAAGCTGGGCGAGAGATATGGGGTTTGGAAAGACGATAGGAGCGTTTTAAGGGGTTTGAAGAGAAGATGGGCGAGAGATATGGGGTTTGGAAAGACGATAGGAGCGTTAAGGGATTGGAAGAGAAGATAGGCGAGAGATATGGGGTTCGAATAAACGATAGGAGTGTTAAGGGGTTTGAAGAGAAGCTGGGCGAGAGATATAGGGTTTGGAAAGACGATAGGAGCGTTTTAAGGGGTTTGAAGAGAAGATGGGCGAGAGATATGGGGTTTGGAAAGACGATAGGAGCGTTTTAAGGGGTTTGAAGAGAAGATGGGCGAGAGATATGGGGTTTGGAAAGACGATAGGAGCGTTTTAAGGGGTTTGAAGAGAAGATAGGCGAGAGATATGGGGTTTGGAAAGACGATAGGAGCGTTATGGGGTTTGAAGAGAAGATGGGCGAGAGATATGGGGTTTGGAAAGACGATAGGAGCGTTATGGGGTTTGAAGAGAAGATGGGCGAGAGATATGGGGTTTGGAAAGACGATAGGAGCGTTAAGGGGTTTGAAGAGAAGATGGGCGAGAGATATGGGGTTTGGAAAGACGATAGAAGTGTTAAGGGGTTTGAAGAGAAGATGGGCGAGAGATATGGGGTTTGGAAAGACGATAGGAGCGTTAAGGGATTTGAAGAGAAGATGGGCGAGAGATATGGGGTTCGAAAAGACAATAGGAGCGTTAAGGGGTTTGAAGAGAAGCTGGGCGAGAGATATGGGGTTTGAAAAGACGATAGGAGCGTTAAGGGGTTTGAAGAGAAGATGGGCGAGAGATATGGGGTTTGGAAAGACGATAGGAGCGTTAAGGTGTTTGAAGAGAAGATGGGCGAGAAATTATGGGTTGGAAGAGTGATAAAAAGTTTGAAGAGAAGATGGGCAAGAAATATGGGATTGGAAAAGAAGATCGGAGCTATAAGGGGCTCTGAAGAGAAGATGGGCGAGAGATATGGGGTTGGAAAAGAAGGAAGGATAGGTATAAGGAGTTTGAAGAGTGACTGGGAGAGGAATAAAGAGTTCAAAAGATGACTTTAAAGGGATAAGATATTTAAAGAGAAGCTGGGGAAAGAGATAAGAGGTTCGAAGAGAATATGTGAAACTAATAAAGAGTTGGAGGAGATGGGACGGGAATGACAATCAAAGACACCTCTGAGAAATCAGGTACCTTCTACACATCACTGCCTGAGATGTCAGAACCTAGGATCTCATAATGACAGGAAAGAAATATCACACATCTCTGGCTGAGGCATCAGAGACGGGAAGTAGATCACTCACACATCACTGTCTGAGGAGTCAGGTACTCTTCCTCCTACTGCCTGAGGCTTCAGCTATCCCTCCTTTCGTTAATGAGGCGTCGAGTACCTCTCCTACGCAGGCGTCAGGTATCCCACCTTTTCTTACTGAGGCGTCAAGTATTAACCCCCACTTCCGACTGAGGCTTCAGGTACTCCTCCTTCTACTGACTGAGGTGCCAGGTATCCTACCTTTTTCCTACTGAGCCGTCAGGTACCCTTCCTTCTACTGTTTGAGGCGTCATACCTGACGTCCTACTGACTGAGGCGTCAACTGCCCCTCCTCCTACTAACTGAGGTGCGCATAAACAGAATATCATGGGCGGCACTTATCTGAAACAAACATGGAAACAATAAGTTCTGCATTCAAAAAGCTGAAGGAGTAGGTATTCAGGACCCTGTATTTAACATATTTAAGACCAGTACTCCGGTATGCGGCACCAGCATGGAATTTTCACATCAAGCATAAAATGAACCCAAAGAAAATGAATGTCCTGCTTCAAGGATTGCCCCAGAACTAGAGGGCTGACAAACCGAGATTCCTTTCGGAAAATTCGATCCTCCTTCACTAGATGAACGGAGAGGCAGAGGAGACATGATCATGACTTAAGAGATACTCATGAAACAGACAGTAAATACAGATAGATTTGTTGAAATATGAGGAAGAAGAAAGGGAAGCCAAAAGAAAGAAACCTTTCAGTAAGAAGATAGTGAACAAACTGAATGCATTACAAATTTATGCAGTAGAAGTTAATTTCGAAGACAGGATGAAAGTCGAAAAGAACAGAGAATAAAGAACACCGATTAATCGAAGAGCAAAAGTGGGCCCCACAACTATAGTTCAACCTCTTCAAAAAAATATGTGAGTAAACATACGCGAGAGAAGTAAGGGCCTTGGTGGTCTCTCGGAACGTCGCTTCGGGTTGACCATTGCCTCAGCCTCGTATACTTTTGTCATGCAGGTAACTTGACAGCGAGCAGACTGGTAGGTAGTTTGGTAGGCAAGAAGGCAAGCAGGCAGATAAATAAATAAACAGGCAGGCAGGTAATCAAATAAGCAAGCAAAGAGGCAAGCAGACAAGCATCTTGGCAATCAACCTAACAGGTAGGGAGGCAGGCAGCAGACAAGCAGGCAGTCGGGCTATTTGCAGTAGGGCGGTGATGAGTGGTGGCCGACCGACATCGCCGACGACGATGA